>NC_134470.1:72026578-72169980 GCF_964194025.1 Convolutriloba macropyga
GGTTTTTATTTAGAATCGCGGCGACTTCAATTTAGGGATTTAGACTTGGTTTCTGGCTGACAATCGCAAAAAGACACATGATCATAGGTCTGAAACAGTAATGATATTAGACTTGCACAGTACTGATACTGACTTAGAAATAGTTTCGAGAAGATACTACAAGCACAAAACGTTATCTTTTACATGTCATTTGAGATGATCGTAATCAACTAAAACAAAATTTAAAAAAAACTCCGTGTTCAATATAACTTCCAGTGTAAAAATGGCGTCCTCTTTACAATATACTTTTTGAGTTTCATAACTTAAGTATTTTTAAAAAATGTGTGTGTTATCTTAAAACCTGGAGAATCTGTTGTAATAACTCACTTGCGTGCAATGAATGCGTGCAAATTAATTGATAAGATTTAATTGCCGAAGTTGAAAAATTCATTGAAAAAGATGGTCCGATGAAAAATGAAAGTGTTGTGTTAGAAAAAAACAAAGAAAAGCCATTTTTTCAAAAAAAAATTTTGATCGATTTTTAACTGAGATTTCAAGTAGTATTCGATTAGAAGTCTCGAGTACTGAACATAAACGCGAAGTTAAGTCCAAATCAACAGAAATTACACCAGTGGAACGATAATAAAACCTTAAAGCCCAAAAAACGAAAATCTCACAAAATTAATTAAGTGCTTCAAAACTCAAATATTAAATAAGCCAGTACAAAAAACTTTCAGCCAAAAATATTTACGGCTATGTGAACTAGTTTCTCAACAGTCTGCACACTTTAACATGGAAGTTTAGTTCAAAATTAAACGAATATCAGCAAAAAAGCCCCCATTATTATATCTAGAAGGTTTAGAACGATTCGAATAATAAAACATGAGCTTCCTCCAGTTTTGATTCATACGTTTCAAGTTATGTGTGTCTGAAAACAACGTATATTCAATTTTAAGTTTTCACGTTTTAAACATTTTGAAAGTATTTTGTGTCGTGCAACAATCAAGTCAGAAGTGAAACTTGAAAAAACATTAATTTTTTCCTTATCGCAACCAAAACGAGTTGGTCGTTCCCGCAACTTAAAACTGACATAAAAAAACTTTGCAAACTGTCTAGAACAATGTAATTGAATACTTAACTACATTCTCTTACATTTTATGGTTTACCCCTGGTTCAAAGAACAAAACCTTTTTTCCCCAAAACAATTTTGAGGACAAAAGTCTCCCCTGTTACTGGCAAATAGTTTCTTTGTTCCACAACTTGTGCGACGCACTGAAGAAAGCATCAGCGGTCAGTGCAACCATCAAGTGCCGAGCACAGTAAACGAAACTTGAAAGCTGGCAACCAGTCAAGACGAAGAAGAGGACACAGAAAAAACACAAAAAAGAAAAGACAAGCAATTTTTTCAGCGACGAAGCCAATTTTGGGTTACAAACGTCACCCCGACGAGAGGATCTAGTTTTTTTACTGGTTTCAGACGTCACCAGCAGAATTCCGCCCGAGGTCTCAGACGTTACCTCTGATCTCCTCTTCCCCGGTTAGAGCCATCCAAAATCTCTACTTTTTTTTCGACAGAAAGCCTATAAAAAATTGATATTTGTCCCCCAAAAAACTTTTTCTGTAACTATAACACGTCAATTGATAAACCTTGACTAATTTTTTTATTTTCAAAATTAGTAAACGCGATTTTCTTACTTTTAAAGAAAAATCTGCAAAAAATACACAAAAATCAGAGAAATGTTCCTTAAATCAGAAAATTCAAAAAACACAATTTAGTTTTCTGACTAATATCCATTTGAATTGCGGAAAAAACTATTAAACCACTCTTTTCAATTGGTTTGTAATCAAACAGAAAGCTATTTGCATCGATATATCCAATCAGTGTCATATAAATAAGAAATGCCAGAAAAATTTTTTGAATTCACAAAATTCAAAAAACCCAAGTTAATTTTCTGACCACGTATTCATTTGAATTGCCATATAAACCACTAATTAAACCCCTAAAACAAGTCATTGTCAGTCAGTTTGACATTTTCACCTGTATGGTAAGATAAATAGTAGGTCATTAGGCGCCACACTAAAAATCAAAACTTTCATTTGACGAAAATAAATACCATTTTAATTTTTTTTAGAAAAATCTTCCAAAACTTAAATTTTTGAAGAAGTCCTCGGTTTCAGACGTTGCCGTCTGCGAAATCCCTTTATCCCTATTGGTTTCAGACGCTACCATCAGCAGAAGAGGAGTTTTCGAAGAAAATTGGTTCCAGTAGTCACCAGAAAATTTGATGTTTTTTTTCCTATTTTCAGTTTTTTGAAGAACAGATCTCAGACGTTATCTGTCGGAGAGAGCTTTGAAAGTTTAGTAAAGTCAATGCATATTAAAGATAGCGAAGAAAATTTGAAAAACAGCAGATAAATTCACACAGTTTTACAGAAAACGAAAAAGTTTTCGCAAAACCCGAAAAAAGACAACACACCAAAGAGTTCTAAGGATTTCCACAATATGACTCGTCTCTGCAGCTTTCTAGCGTTCAGTAGCCCTTCTGTCACTCTTGTGGCCTAAACGCATCGCTTTTTTTTACAAATTTCTTATCTTTAGCTATCACAACAACAAGAAACTCCTAGAAAAAGAACAGGTTTCAAAGTTATAAATTCGCAAAAAACTGTGAGAGGTATTTATTAATCATAGTGTTGGGTTTGGGTTAGGAAGCTGGGGAAAAGTATCTTGGGTAGTTTTATGAGCTTTCTCGTTGGTAATTTATTCGTATTTGAGAGAAAACAGACAAGTTTAATGAAGTTTTCAAGAAAAAGGAGTTTAATGTAACAATTATTTGAGTTCTAATATTGGTTCAACTGCATTATATTGGTCTAATATTGGTTCAACTGCATAATTGTAGCAAAGCACATTTTCCCTGTCAACCACAGTAGCCGCACACTAGTTAAAACAGCTAAAGCCGGATATTTAAGCAAAACTTGTGTTTATACAACAAAAAACAAGCAATTATTAAGAACTGTTGAACGAAAGTCGAATAAAGCGCGCGAAGTTTCGGAAAAGCTCTTAAGTTTTTTCAGTGGAAAAAGCCAGATTTAGCACACAAAACACATCTTAGGACATCAGTTTTTGAGAAAAGTTGCGTCGCTGGTCTTTTGAACATGAAAAAACTAGGATCATTAGCTTTCAAACCTTAGACGAAATGTTTACATCAAAATTTTGCGTCGCTCCGGTTCTCAAAGCCTTTTTTCACCTTCAGTAACGAGCTTCTTCACCAATAGCATCAACAATCAGCTTCAACAAAGCAACAGCCACCAAGATATCGATGCAGAACAGCACTGAATGTCAGTTGCCATCAATATCTTCAAAGCGACAGAAATGTCAATGAAGAAACTGCTCGATCTCCTTGAGAAGACTGTGGAGCAGAAAAGGATTTTGCAATCATTGTCTTTGATGATCAACAAGATCAAAGGTTAGGAAAAAGAGCTCAAAAAACTCTCAGAGGAAGTGATGAGACAGCAACCACATCAAAGCACTGCATCATCAATATTGAATAGACAAACGACACTAATAACTCGACTCAATTAATTGGAACTGAAAGTTGATCTGTTGGACGATGAGGGCCAGCTCAGTTGGTCTTCCAGTCACATTAGAGATGATGTCAGCATGATCTCCAGCAGACGAAATTTGTCTCGGCAATCAACACCTGCGCCCAGTGACGACAAGGAACGAATCCAGCATCAGCGCGATTTAGAAGAAAAGCAGACCAGCAGTAACATCTTCAATCAGCCACCCCTAATACCACCACGGCCAAATCAACCATCATTTTTTCTACAAACATCTAATGAACCAGGACTTCAAATTTAACAAGTGCTTGAAACCCACCAAAGAAATCCTAAAAAGGAAGTTCATAAAAGTCTTCTAAAATCGAAAAATAAATTTGAAAACCAAACAAATGCTCCCAATCCTTTTCCCTGCTTTGACAAAGATACCAAACAAGAACTCACATCTCCAACAAGATCAGGGTCTGGTAAATACAGATTTCCACGAAATTGAAACAGCTCAAATCATCTTGAGTGACCACTTTAACACCTCGCAGAACCTATTGCCTCCAATCCAGAATTTGAACTTTTCAAGTAATCACTCACTTTCAAACCCCTTCATTTTGGCAGATCCAACTATTCAATTACGTGCAGATTGTCGTAATTTAAACGTGCCAAAGCAAAGAAACAATCAGGATTCGTATGCCAACAATTTTCCCAATCTGCAACAGAATTTTGGACCTTCTCAAGTTCAAATAGAAACAAATGGATACCTCGATAGTCAACTGTTACACTGTGACCCGCAAAAAATTGCCTGCTTACCCACATTGGCAAACAGAACCTCACATCTTCCAAGTAAAACTGATAAAATAGTCGCAGAAAACAATTGCCTACAATCCAATCAATGTATTAGTCCTATAACTGGGGTACATTCCGCAAGTGTTCCTCCAATTACCAAGCAACTGATGGAACAACAGCATCGAAATACCGTCTTAAGTCCTGCAGCTCCTAATTTTCTGCCAAACCAGGTAGCTTCATAATCAAACGTAATTGCAGCTCCTCTGCAATTTCCACAACCTGTAAACAGTCAACACGGCCTCGTCAGCACAGGCCTCTCAGTTAGTCAAAATGTGGCACAACCCAGTCAGATGTGTAACAACTAGTTTGTTCCTGGCTCTCAAGTTCCGTCGAACTTTCAAGCTCCAGTAATTTCCACGATCCATGCCCCAATGTGCATTAATCAACAGCTAAATCCTGTTGGGCAAAGTCAGTTAAGCCAGTCTTTAATCAACCAGAGTTTACTACCTACTGTAAATCAACACATTAGCTCAGTACACTCGAACACTAATGTAGCACATGATAGGGGAAATGTTCATTTCAAACATTCAGTCAAATTGCCGCCTCTGAAACTTCAGGATTTCAATGGTAACCCTATCTCCTTCCACGAGTGGATCAATAACTTCAACACAACGATTCACAACAACACTTCCATTACAGACACGCATCGTATAACCTGATAATAGAATACTGTAAGTGGGAAAGCAAAGGACTTGATTCATGCTTACTCCTGCGATCCATCTTATTATCAGACAGCACTGAACGAACTAACGCGACATTTCGGTGATCGTACTATTCTTGTTAATGCGTTCATTAACCAGCTCGAATCTGGCAAATGAACTTCCAAACCAATCAAAACTTCATTGCCTTTTCATCGTTTTTGAAAAGACTTGTGCAAGCCTTCCAATACCTTGGCTTTACAGCAGACCTCCAGTCTACAACACTCATTAGGAAAGCCAAAGAGAAAACACCACATCATTTGGCTCTGATATAGACTGAACATTTTCTTAGTGAGCTCAGATCAGGCCCGACTTGTGGATTTTCAACAATGGTTAGAGCTCCAAGCTCAAATCTACGACAAAGAGGAGTCGAGAAAGCAATCAAAGAAACATCAGTTCTCAAGCATCAAAGTTTCTCAACTCAACAACCTGCAAACCAAACCATACAATAGCAATCTTTCAATGTCAGTCAACAATGCATCAGCGGAAAACAGTAGAAAACATGGGAACTTTGCGCCTCAGCAAAAAAACCGTCAACTTCACAAAACGTTCCGAAAAAAAATTTTAAGACAAAACGATCTTGTGAGAAGTGCAAACAAGAACACAACATTGCCACATAACCTGAGTATCAGTTGTGCCCACCAGGTGATCGATACAACCTTGTCAGTTAAAACAATTTGTGTACAAGCTGCTTGAGCAACAAACACCACAAACAACCATGCCCATCTCAAAATCGATGTCAGGTTTGCAGTGGATTCCACCACACAGTTTTTCATGATGCTGCCAAGCAAATCAAACGCCCTACAGCATTTTTTTCTACTGAAGTTTTTTCTGGTAGCAATCCAACAGCTTCGACTAGTAGTAAAGCTTCAAGAAAAACTCCAAATACATCTCAACAGAAAAATCAGATTAAAAAAGCCCCAACAGCCGTTATGGCAAAACGAAGCCCGCAAAACGTGCAACGACGTAACTTAAACATCAAGGCAATTAACCAATCGTTCAGCTTTAACCAACGCTCAGAAACACAGAAAAATTTGTATGAGGAATTGCAGCTTATTTCTGTTTCATTCCTCAAGGGGGATAAAGCATTCGATACCTACGCCCTCATAGAACCCGGTAGCCAATTCAGCTTTGTATTGGACACCATAGCTGAATTTCTTGAGCTTCCCGTGAAACTCAACGGTCAGTACCACTACAATTTCTCAATACATAGAACAGCATGTTCCTCTCAAAAATTGTTGAGCAGTCACAATAACTCCATATAAGTCAACTGAAATTTCGTTTGAACTCTCTCGAACGTTAAGCACACCGTCCCCGAAGGTCGCAGCTGCAAAATGTTGAACTTAATCAAATTTGTGATGCCTTCAACAATTTGCGTCACATATATTTCCCGAAAATTGCCGATGGCAAAATCGGCGCCCTCCTGGGTGTTAAGGCATTCGCATTCACCTACCTTATATATGTTATACCTGGCAATCAAAACCAACGGTTTGGTGTGAAAACAAAACTTGGTTGGACCCTCGCTGGTGAAAATGAGAATTGTATCTCAGACACCACTCAGCAGCCCCCAAGTCAGCAGAAGAAATTTATTTTCCATGTGTCAAGAAACAGAACAGATGAACCCGGACTTGAGAAACTTGTTCAACAGTTCTGGAGTATTCAAGCTGATGGCATTCAAAAGCACCGTGAACAAGTTTACACAAAACAAGAAGAACAGTTTCTCGATATTTTGAAGAACTCCATCAACACAATGGTGAGAGATATGAAATCAAACCGCCCTGGAAATCAGAAAAAAAGTCGGAAAACAACTTTTATTATGCATTGAACCAAGTCAAAAACCTCCACACACGCCTTCAGCGTAAACTTTTGTTGCAATAAAAATACAATAAGACTCTCCTGACAGACTTTGAGAAAAACTATGTCAAACCGGTGCAAATACAAGATCCCCAACCAGACAGAATTTGGTACCTGCCACAACATTCTGTGGAAAATATCAATGAGCCCGGAAAAGTCCGCCGAGTTGCAAATACCGTTTCAAAATTCCGAGGCCAATGGCTTAATTCAAACCTTCTTATTGGACCAGATCTCCTTAATAATCTTTTAGGTGTCCTGATGAGATTTCGAGAACATCCCGTTGCAGTCCTTGCGGACATCGAAGGCATGTTTATGCAAATCGCCATCCATCAGATTGATCAATCTGCTCTTCGATTTCTCTGGTTAGCAAACAATCAAATACAACAGTACCAATTTACCAGCCTCATCTTTGAAGCCAATTGCTTGCCTTCGTGCGCAATATACGTTCTTAGCCATTGTGCCAAAGAGCACAGTCAACAATTACCAGAAGCCCTCAAAGCCGTCAGAAAGCACTTTTACATGGATGACTACATCCAATCACATGCAACAGAAGAAGCTGTTTGTAAGGCAGTTCGTGAAACAAAACATTGTCTGCAAACAGCGGGGTTTCGACTCACAAAATCTGTTTCAAACAGCTCTCTAGTCCTAAACCAAATCCCTCCAGAAGACAAAGACAACCAGACAGATATTGTTAGAGTTCTTGGTGTTAAATGTAATCTTGGGAAAGACTGCTTTTTTAGGAAACCTCTCACTGTTTTTACAAAAGATGCCTCAGCGTACACTCAACGTAAGATATTTAGTCTTGTGTCCTCGATCTTCGACCCAATAGGGATAATGTCGCCATCAACGATCCGTTTTAAAATAGTTCTTCGAGAACTGTGGAAACTTGGGGGAAAATGGGACAAACAAATCACCCCTCAAACAGTTAAACCACTTCAAAAGAATTTGGACTTATACTTTTCTTCACCAGAAGTGACATTGAACAGAACTCTCAAAAAGAGTAATTCACCAGAGAGTGAAACTGAAATCCATATATTTGTCGACGCCTCAGCTGCAGCACATGAAGCCGTTGAAAACAGTTCCTAATTTAGCCACTGATTTTTAAATTTTGTTACCTAATAGACAAATGCAAAGGTGCTCCAATTAAACAAATCAGCATGCCCAAATTAGAAATGGAAGCCGCAGTCATCCGAGTGCGCCTTGTTTCAACCATCATGAAAGATTCATCGTTTCACATTACTCGTTCTACACTCTGGACAGATAGTCAAGTAGTACTTGACTGGTTATCCACAACCAAGAAGCGGCATATTTTTGTTGTGAATCGCCTCAAAGAAATCCTTGCATCAGCTGATGCTTACCAATGGAAACACGTTACTACCAAAGAAAATCCAGCTAACCACGGGAACTGCGGTCTCAATCCAGACGAAAGTCCAGCCAAGTGGCTAACGACGCCAGCACTTCTTTCGAAAAGACAGCTCAGCGCTCCTGAAAACTCTTCAAAGAATGTGTTAGCAATGCATGAATTTTCACGCAATTTTTTGGAGCAAGTAATCGAACTGACACGGTTCTCAACTTGGAACAAATTGCTCCTGACTTCAGCAACAGCCTTCACTTTGGTCTTTTGGATCAAAAAGCAAAAGCCTAAAGAGCAGCAGTATATAACAGAAGACGTCATTCTTGCAAGAAATCGGCTGATCAAAATGTCGCAGCAAAATTTCTTCTTCTCAACAATCCAAGCCCTGAAACGTGGTTCTAGGATAGATTCAATTTGCAAAACCCGTTCGCTCAACCCAATTTTGGACAACAATGGAATTCATCGGTCATGCGGAAGATTGCAATTTGCGCCAGATAACCTCGAAGTCAAGAAATTTCCTATTATACTGCATGCAAAATACAAGATAGCGGGACTCTATATAGAGCATGCACACAACGTTTGCGTTCACCAAGGAACAGAGCCAGTGAAAACTTTTGTGCAGCAAAGATACCACATCATTGGACTCAGAAAACCCTTTTGAGTATAAAGTACAGATGTTTTCTCTGCAAACGATTTGCCGCTCAAAATATTCAACCTGTCATGGCTCCCCTTCCTGCCTGCCGTTTCCCGACAGACTCTACCCAGTATACTTTCGCGAACAGCGGAGTCAACTTTTTTGAACCCTTTTATATAGAAGATTCCAAAGGACAGATTGAAAAACACTCGGACCTCATCTTCACTTGCCTGGTTACTAGGTGTGTCCATCTAGAAGCTTGTCCCGATCTCAACACTGACACTTTTTTAAGCGCATATCGACGTTTTTTAAGCCGCAGATGTCAGCCAACAACAATGCTCAGTGACAATGGCAAGACATTTGTAGGTACATTTGAGGAACTAAAAAGATGTATGAAACGTCTGGACAACGACAAAATCTACAAAGCAATGGCAACAACGACGAACAGAACCTGGAAGTTCAATCCTCCCTATGGACCTCATTTTGGCGGTATTTGGGAGCGCTTGATCCAGACCGCAAAACGCACTCTTTTGATCTTTCTAGGCTCCAGACGATTGTCGCTTGACGTTTTCAGGACAATTTTGGTTGAGACCGAAGCTATATTGAATTCCAGACCACTAACGATTGTCGCTGACTTTCCAGAGAATGAAATGCCCCTCACGCCAATCCATTTTCTGATCAACAGACCGTTCAACTCTCTCCCACCAGGAAAGTTCGACAGCCAAATTCCCGCCAGCTTCAAATCTTGGAAGAATGTGCAGCAAACTGTTTAACATTTCTGGAAACGACTCGTCAAGGAGTATCTTCCGACACTGTTGAAGAGGTCCAAATGGAGCGAAAGTGACCAAACACCACTCAGAGTCAATGACATCGTTTGGATTCTAAAAGATATGACTCCACGTGGAATTTGGCTCCTTGGACGTGTTCTCGAAGTCTACACTGGACGAAATGGACAACACCGTGTAGTGAAGGTGAAAACGGCTTTTTGCACGTACGTTCTCCAGGCTTGCACGCGTTTTGACTGATTAGCCCAGTTTTTTACCTTTTTTCGAAATGGTTCTCTAGGCAACTTGGGTTACACCCTCTTTGACGATCTGGTCAACCGTCTGTGATGTGTTAGTTGGCCTCCTCTTTCCACTGGAGCATGTCGTGCAACAATCAAGTCAGAAGTGAAACTTGAAAAAACATTGACTTTTGTCCTTATCGCAACCAAAACGAGTTGGTTGTTCCCGCAACTTAAAACTGATATAAAAACTTTGCAAACTGTCTAGAACAATGTAATTGAATCCTTATCTACATTCTCTTACATTTTGTAAACTTCAACTAAACTTTTCTACAAAAACAAAAAAAAAATCAAAAACAAATTTTCTTGAATCTCATATGTCGTAAAATAGGGAAAATACCACAACGAACAGTATCGACCCCTTCAAACAAGTCAAAGAAAAATTTTATCGTTAATTTAATTGAGAACGTCTCAAAATTCAACATAGAATAACAGCAAGAACTGCCCTGAATTTGAATCAAAGCGTGCCTTCCTTTTTTGATATGACTGAAATGATAACGTGAACTATATCAACCAGATTCGCCTGCCCACCTTGCAGTTTAACTGCTAGAATTATAAAAATCAATGAGATAAAAAACTGAACTGATGAGTGAGGAAAATGCTTCGTTTGAGAAATATAAAACTAAAATTTTTTTTCGTTTTCATTTTAGCTTCCCTCCGAGAAATCTTAGCCCGAATCAAGAGCTCCCATTGAGGATTTCTTTACTATAACGAGAAGTACAAGTTTTGTGGCTACCCATTGGCTGGGGGGCTATATTGGGCGAGACTTTTGTTGTTTCCTTAGCATTTGGAGCGGTTAACCCGTTTTTACAAGACGTCTCCATTAGTGTCCGAAAATCTGTGTTGCCCAAAGAAATTCGTTTTCATAACGGGCTTTGAGTATGTTAACTATTTTTGGGTGTGACCAGATGTAGTAATATTTGTGGAAAGTTTTTTCGGACACTTCTAAAGCCCATTTAACGAATCAAGGAACTTTCGAATGTTAACCATAGAACAATTGTTCAAGCGTAATATTTAACAGGAGAGTGAACAACTAGCTCCGAATATCAAAACTGAGATTCGAAATGGTTATAAATTTCCCTTTGTATACCACAAAATCAATTATCTGACTGATGAATGGCAATAATGACTTATAAGTGCCACTTGATAAGTGACAATTTGTACTAGCATGCATTTGAAATGGCACGTAAGGCACGTATAAAGACCAAACTATTCATATATTTACGAGGCGATTTTGAAAATCTAAATATTTAACCAAACGTTTTTGTTGTGGTTATAACTTTAAATTTACATTTTTTTGAAGATTAAAAAAAACAGGTCTTTTCTGAATCTCTTCAAATGAATCTTTTCTGAATCCTCAACACATAATTCAGAGGTTTCAGAAAAGACTTTAATTGACAATTAACTTGGTTAACATAACGGAGGTTATCAATACAACAGATCAACAGCTTATGAATCTCATTTCATCAGCACTTTTTATTTTTCCACATGTAAAATGTTTGTTTTTATTCTCTAAAAATAGTAATAACTGCACATAAGGCTCCCGTTTGCTGTAATCGTTTTGGCGGGTCATCGAAAAAGGACCAATCTGGACTCTTCTTACTCTGAATTGGTTAATAATTCTGGCCAAACTACAGAGACAAGTTTTTTCATATCATCTCTAGGAATTCCGTTGGTTTCAGTATTTAAGAACTGGTGTAAAAATACATTCATTTATAGTTGATGAATTCAGCTCCTTGAAACCTTGAAACATTGCAGAAGAAGGCCATTTCTACTGATAAGCGGCTTGAAAACTTGTTTTGATGTTCATTGCCAAGAAATTTTTCCGTTATTCTTCTCAGAAGGCAATGAATTGCTAGTAAAAAAAAAATAGTGCGGTAAACACTGTTGAGCAGAATTTTCACAGTGCTAAGCAAAAACTTCGTCATATTTTTGCGATTTGCAGCTGAAGAGCTGCTACTAAAAATGCGTTGCATTCTTTGCATGACAACAACTACCAGTCTCAACCAGTCTTGGAACCGAAAGTATGTGACAATAAAATGACCTCTGATTAGTTTAATTTTATATCAGCGAACCGTTAGTGGCCGTGATTTTTAAAGCAAGTATGTGGGAATTAACTCAACTATATTGAAGAAATATTAATAGCAGTTGTTTTAAATTGAAAATGTCTTATTTGGCGGTTGATAATAGCCCAAAACATGCTACGTGCCGCTAATGTGTTAACATATATCGTATCGACACATATTCTATTATCTTTGTGTTATTACCAGTGAATTCGACTTTGATAGCCATAATTTTGGTATTTGGACAAACCAAAAAATGGAACATTCAACAATTTTGAGCAATTTAACTTTTTGAATCCAATTTCTTGCGCTGAGTAAGTCTATAGTCGATACTCTTATATTAAATAGAAAAATAAACCTTATTTTTTGTGCTTTGAAAGCCAAGTTCGTGACTCAGTCACCCATCAGATTTCAAATGAAGGTGATACGGGAACAACAGACCTAGCTGTTCAAAAAATCGATGCTTTGTTTTTAACTTAATGCTAAAATGATCACATTTACCTTAATCTTCATCAAAATCTTTTCATCAATGTCTTACTTTTTTTAAATGATAGATAATCTCTGCTTTTTTTTCTGTTATTGCACTCCCCACGTCGATTCTCACGTCCACCTCCCACTTATACAAGTTCTAGCATTATGATTGCCTTTCATACACTCAAGTAAAGAAATCAGCAAAAATGACGTCTAAAATATGACTATGCACCCAATGTTAAAATTACCGCAGACAACAGAAATATTGTTTCGCAAAAATTTTAAACGGAAACTCAAAACGCTTGCTTCAATCAATTCGTTGTTTAATTTGTCAAAGAAAAATTTAATCAAACAATTTTTTAGTAACCGATATAAAAAATCTTTCAAAAATGCCAATTTTTTCAACCAAATGCCGTTCCCAAAACATTTATCGATTCAAACAAAAAAGGAAGTTTTTTGAGGGGGATACAATTACTGTGGCTGTAGAGGAGTGGTGGCCGAGGGGGCAAAAACAGAGAAGAGAGTGAATCCCCTTTCTCTGGTATATTTTATGGCAACCGTATTTTTCTGATATCGGATTAAAGGTCCTCGGGTTGGCAAGGGCACCCTCACTGTATTCAATGTTTTAAGATTCTGCCACCGTTAGATAATTCCGACATTTCGTATAGGTTAAAATTGCAAAAAAATGATAATTTCAGCTACTTTGGGGTTGTAATTTGGCTGAAAAGGCATCAATGTGACTCTTCCTGAACCACCGGGGTGCAAATTTGTGATGACCCATCGTTTGTGATAGCTCTGGTGAGTTTTATAAACACCCTTGGAAAATTATTAAAGACTAATCCCAAAATCGTGGAATGTTAAAAAAATTTTGAAATTCTAAATCTTCAGTCTGCATTTTTTTCAAGAATAAACTGTAATTATTTAAAGGCTGACTAGCAAGCACAGTGTGCAGGTAAGGTGGAGGGCACGAAACATTTACCTATTCAATAATGCTGAAAAATGCTGCAGATTATTTGGTCTCAATTGGCTCGAGCAACACAAATTTAAGGTGGTTTTCTAGCACAAATTGATCATTTTCACAAAACTTACCATATTCAGGTAATTCACTGATAGATTAAGTTACCTGAAAACTTAGGTTAACTTTACTTTCAACTTGCCTTGTTTTGGTGAATTTCAGGTATATTGTGCATGAGGAACTCGAGCACATTTTAGGTAATATTGCCTGCATTTGCAGGTACGTTCAGGTACCGTACAGGTAGTGTGCAGGAACGCTAAAAACATATTCATGTTTCATTTAGATTTACCTGCACGTTATTAAGAGTGTGCCCGCTTTAATAAATGGAGAAATTGTTGAAAAGGCAAAAATGCTTGATTTGTTTTGATGTTCATTGCCAAAAAATTCTTCAGTTATTCTTCTCAGAAAGTAATGAATTGCTAGTGTTGATCAGAATTTTCAAAGAGCTCAGCAAAACTTCTTCACATTTTTGTGATTTGCAGTTGAAGTGCTGCTACTAAAAAATGCGTTGAATTCTTTGCATAACAACAACTACCAGTCTCAATCAGTTTTGAAACCGAAAGTATGTGACATTAAAATGACCTCTGATTAGTTTAATTTTATATCAGCAAACCGTTAGTGACCGTGATTTTCATAGCAAGTATGTGGGATTTAACTCAAATATATTGAAAAACTATTAATTGCAGTTGTTTGAAATCGAAAAATAGAGTATCTTATTTGGCAATTGATATTAGCTCAAACCGTGCTTCGTGCCGCTAATGTGTTAATTTATCGGATCAACTTTCATTTGATTAGCTTTATTCCATTACTAGTCAATTTTACTTTGATAGCGATAATTTTGGTATAGGGACATATCAAAATATAGAACATTCAGCAATTTTGATTAATTTATTTTTTTACATTAAATTCTTGCACTGAGTAAGTCTTTAGTCGATACTCTAATATTAAATGCAATAATGATTTTTTCATACTTTGAAGGCCAAGGTCATGCCTCAGTGACCCATCAGACTTCAAACAAAGGTCACAATGGAACAACAGACCTAGTTTTTAAGAAAAATTAATAAATTTCGTTTTGAACTTAAGGCTAAATGATCACATTTACTTTAATCTTAACCATGATTTTCTCAACAATGTCCCCTTTTCATTAAATGGTAGAAAATCAGGGCTGTTTTCTGTTATTGCACTCCCCGCGTTGATTCTCACGCCCACCTCCCACTTATAGCATTTTGATTGTCTTTCATTTCTAGCATTTTGATTACTCACATACACTATTGTGCAAAATTGACATTTACAATATGACCATGCAGCGAAAGTTAAAAAAAACGCGCACAATACAGAAAAACAATAGGCAAATAACGTAAGCAGCAACTCAAAACGCGTGTTTTTTTCAATCAATTCTTCATTTATTTTCTCAATGAAATTTTTTATCAAACATTTTTGGTGCAACCGATAGCAATTACAGTGGCAGCAATAAATAACGTTTCCCTTGTTTTGGTAAATTTCAGGTATATTGTGAAGGAGGACCCCATGCACATTTTAGGTATTATTACCTGCAATTTCAGGTACGTGCAGGTACCGTGCAGGTAGTGTGCAGGAACGCTAAAAAAGATATGCATAGTTCTGGTAAAATTACCTGCACGTTATTAAGAGTGTACCCTGTTTTACATAATGGGGGTAATTGTTGAAAAAATCCACCTTCACATCCAAAACGGGAAATCAGAAATCAAAATGTTTTTCCCTAATTCCGTCTGGCCAGCCATCAAGTTTCTACATTTTGGGCCGTCTTTCAGGTTCACTAGCGCCAGTTGGGGGGGGGGGGGAAGTAGCGCGGAATGGCTGCTGAGAACAATGCCATAAATTCTGTTTTCTGTTTTTTTGCTACTTCTTGTTGAGTCGCCTTAACTTATTTCATAGCTGTGCTTACTTTAGATGAAGTTTATTTCTAATATTGCTCGAGAGCCAGCTTATGGACAATGCAATGCGTCCATTCAAATTGTTCATTTATAAAGCCGTTTCATTCTTGGCAAAACAAGAACGGCTGAGTTAGCCGAAAGATCTTTAGCAGAAATTTACAACCTGAGAATTAAGGCATGTAATAAAACAACGAGTTTTACAAACTGTGAGCGAAAAGCTCACTATTCGGCCATGTCAATATGATTTTTTTTTCGGACGAAATTGGCTAAAAAGTTGTTCAATACAGATTGCATTTGAATAAACTGCAAACTGTTGGTAGCACAGTGAAAATATAAACACAAGGCTCTAGAATGAATAATTCTGAAAACTAGCACATAAGAATGGTATGACGACGAAGAATATTCTAGAATTATTATTACCACAAACTAGTGCAGAATGATGGTATTACGAAAAATATTCTAGAATTATTATTACCAAAAACTAGTGCAGAATGATGGTATGGTGAAGAACATTCTAGAACTATTATGACCACAAAGTAGCGTAGAAGAGTGGTATGACAAAGAAGAATATTCCAGAATGGAATATTCTAGAATAGATTAGAATATTCTAAAACGTATAAAGCATATACTCGTAGAGATATATTGTCAATTATTTTTCAAACTCAACTTTAGATTGCACTTTATAATTACAATTCTTGGTTTTCAAGAACCATTTTGCTCGTTTTTATTCTCGATAACTCGAAACTCAATCTCATTCTTAAACTCAGTTTTCATATCAAATTGTCCAAAAATAATGTCTGGATTTGGACCAGCTATTGGAATTGACCTGGGAACGACCTACTCTTGCGTGGGTGTCTTCCAAAACGGAAAAGTGGAAATCATCGCCAATGATATGGGCCATAGAACGACTCCATCGTACGTGGCTTTCAGCGACTCAGAACGGCTAATTGGAGATTCGGCCAAGAATCAAGCTGCTATGAACCCGAACAACACTGTGTTTGACGCTAAACGACTAATTGGCCGAAAGTTCTCCGAGGATACTGTTCAGAAAGACATCAAATTATGGCCGTTCAAAGTTGTGGACAATAATGAAAAACCTCAAATCGAAGTTGAATACAAATCGGAGAAGAAAAGGTTTCACGCCGAAGAAATCAGCTCAATGGTGTTGACTAAGATGAAGGAGACAGCCGAGGCTTACTTGGGTTCAAAAGTGAAAGATGCAGTCATTACAGTTCCAGCATACTTCAACGATGCCCAGCGGTCAGCCACAAAAGACGCTGGAACCATCGCGGGTTTGAATGTCCTCCGAATCATAAACGAACCCACAGCTGCAGCACTGGCTTATGGTCTGGACAAGAAGGTCTCCAGCGAGCGAAACGTTTTGATCTTTGACCTAGGAGGGGGAACATTTGACGTCTCGGTTCTCACAATTGAAGATGGAATGTTTGAAGTGAAAGCCACAGCTGGGGACACGCATCTTGGAGGTGAAGATTTTGACAACCGCCTTGTCAAACATCTGATTGAGGAATTTAAAAGGAAGCACAAACAGGATCCCTCTCAGAACAAACGATCTCTGAGGCGTTTGCGGACTGCCGCAGAAGCCGCTAAGAGAACTTTGTCATCGAGCGCTCAAGCTGCAATAGAAATTGACTCGCTCTATAATGGTATCGATTTTTACACAAGCATCACTCGGGCGAGGTTTGAGGATCTATGCAATGATTTGTTCCGAGGAACATTGGATCCAGTTGAAAGAGCCCTGCGAGACGCACATCTGAGCAAGGGTCAAATTGATGAGGTGGTTCTGGTTGGAGGATCCACCCGAATCCCAAAGATCAGGAAACTTCTGGAAGACTTCTTCAATGGAAAACAGCTGAACTATTCCATCAACCCCGACGAGGCAGTTGCATATGGCGCTGCAGTTCAAGCTGCGGTGCTGACAAATGTGAAAGATGACGCAATCAATGATGTTCTTCTAGTTGATGTGGTTCCTTTGTCTTTGGGAATCGAGACCGCAGGAGGTGTGATGACCAAACTTGTAGAACGAACTACAAAGATACCAACCAGAGCTCAAAACACGTTCACGACATATGCCGACCACCAGTCAGCTGTGACGATTCAAGTTTTTGAAGGAGAGCGAGCGATGACGAAAGACAACAATCTCTTGGGGTCCTTCAACTTGCAAGGGATCCCACCCGCTCCTAGAGGAGTCCCGAAAATCGAGGTTTCTTTCGACATTGACGCAAATTGCATGTTGACTGTGACAGCTAAGGATACAAGTACT
Organism: Convolutriloba macropyga; assembly: GCF_964194025.1. NCBI lineage: Eukaryota > Metazoa > Xenacoelomorpha > Acoela > Convolutidae > Convolutriloba > Convolutriloba macropyga. The sequence goes on from NC_134470.1 coordinate 72,044,296, forward strand.
GGCAAGAACGAGTCCATCAAGATTACGAATGACCAGAACCGTCTGAGTCAGAAAGACATTGACAGGATGGTGGCCGAGGCCGAGAAGTACAAGGAAGAAGACGACGCATGCCGAGCAAGAGTTGCTGCCAGGAATTCCCTTGAAAGCTACATTTTCACAGTGAAGTCATCGATTGAGGACACGTCAGTTGCGGACAAGATGGACCCGAAAGACAAATCGATGGTAGCGGATGTTCTAAGGGATGCAGAATCGTGGCTGGAAAGGAACCAGCTTGCAGAGAAAGAGGAACTGGATCATAAGATGAAAGAGATCCAGACTAAAGTTGCACCTGTGATGAGCAAGCTTTACTCCAACGGGGCTGCACAGGGCGGGAATGAACCCGGGACGGGACAAAATATGGGAGAAATGAATGGACATGCAGGTACTAACATTGACGAAGTTGACTAAATAAACAAATACTCTTGTGCCAAAAACTGATAAAATGAACTTAATTTTTCAAATGAACTTATGATAATATACATTATAGCGTAGTGTATGATATTAGCGTAATGATATATAGCGTAGTGTTATGATATTTTAGACTGCTAAATAATATGTTATAGTTTCAATTAAATTATTCTTAAATTAAGTTCATTCTTTTCCGAGCGTCATTGTGAGTATCTTAGAAATGGCGCCTAAGTAGTTTTCAAACACTCTAAAAAACGTGCAGGTAAATTTACCTGCATTTTTAGGTAAATTTACCTGCACGTTTTGTCGTGGGAGGAACAGGGTTTGAGCAGGGAAGGATGCAAAAATAAAAGAAATATGATCCCCATCAAGCATCTACATTAAGTAACAAATAGATGTTCATTTGAATCAATCCATATAGCTAAATAAAGGCAGTCTAGACTATTCTGGAATAAATGAAACTTTCAAAAAACTTTGGAACAAACAGAAATTTTCAAAAAAAATTGTGTGATATATAAACATTAAAAGTGATTTTTCTGACAAAGCGTACACAGACTTAACATGTTAGCATTGAATTTAATTACCCGTGCCATATCACCAAGGATGATCAGGCGATTCAGAAAAAAATCAGAAAAGTCCCAGGCCTGATTCAAAGTCTGATCAAGTCAAATACAAGGCTGCTGAGAAAACGCAAAGGAGTCGATCTCTGAGGTTCCTATTGACTGAGAAAAATCAAGTCTTGGCAGTCTCTGCCCAGAGAAATCCCAAGTCTTGGGTCTGTCTCTGCCAAGAGAACGGCTAAGTCTTGGGTCACTCTGTGAAGAGTAGATCCAAGACCTGGTGACCTCTTGGAAGACAAGACGCAAGACTTGGAATTTCGCTTGAAATAAAGAATAAAGACTTAATTTTTTCTGGAGAGCGGGTTCAAATGGTGCATTTCTCTAGTTTCATGGGCACTTTCAACATAATGTTGAGTACCCTAATGTTCAAATAAAGCACCAAACGTACCAAAATTGATTACGAATGCTTTCAAAATTAAGTTCATAGCACTTGGTAAGATATGGTCACCTTTTCAAGGCCTAAGATGTCCTTGAAAATATAAATTCAGTACTCACTGTTGAAGAACAATCAGGCCTGATAGGCTCTGGGGACTCGGTACGGGTATTCTCATTGAAGATAAAGATAGACTAAACTGGCCATCTTTCAATTCAGCGGACTGTGTTATTGCAAGTAATTAAAATTTATAATATGCAACATATGATTATCAAATTAGAGTGAATTAAAAGTGCTTTAATGCCTTTGAAAATTTTGCAGCTAAATTGAAGCACCTTTAATGCAAATTTCCGGCAATAAAAACAAACTTCTGGAATTGCAACTGTTCCAAGGAACAAAAAATTCGCCCAAGAGTGAAGGCCTTCATAAGTAATGAGACAATTGTCAACGGACAGAAGTACAACGTACAAAACGATGACAAGTTTAGTAGTTATTTTTTGAAGATACGTAGTTTTTCAAGCCGATAACATAAAAGAATCGGCATAATTGTCTCAAATGCAGTCAAATAGTTCAACTTTTCAAAAAACATAAAATAATAAAACAGAATTGAAATGGGACACTAAAAAAACTTTCAGTGAATTTCACCAGACAACTATTCTTCAGTGTTTGTTGTCTATAATTTATACACTCGACATAAAGGTTCCGTTTGAACCCATTGAAAACTGAAGTTTCGAAAAACATTATGCCGCATAAGTTGTTGCAAAACTCAATCTGCCGGAAGGAGCTTCAATTAAGAAAAAACCGTCAAGGAAGCTTAAAAATTTAGAAAATTATGACGCACTTTTTAAAAATTTTTTGAAACAAAGATAATGTCTGCCATTAGCAGTTAACAGCTCATTGTTTTGCTGGATGGAGAGATCAACTTCCTCAAGGTTGATTAAAAAGCACTGTTTCGAAATTAAGTTTCGGAACAGATGGCTGATTGAGTACGCGCGAATTTTCAAAACTCTTTCCTCTGACTGTTACATAGATGCCTCACGCGGAGGAGACAGATGATGGCTCAAAATCTTCGATTTGTATTATAATTATTTGAAATTGGTGCCCGGATCATAGTGATACAGTAAATCAACTCTGAATGATAGTACTTCTCATTCTGTGTTTTTACTAGGTTATGAACGTGCCACTTTTTTTCCTATCCCAACAAAAATTTATAGTAACAAAGAAGTTTTTTTAGAAACTCTGAATAGTGAAAAATTGAATTCTTGTTTTATCATGGCCAGTTTACTAATACATTCTGTGAATGCTCTGGACTGCCCAATTCCAGTAACCAAAAAATGACAAAAAAAGAACGAGAAAAAAATCCTTATGAAATCTTCACATAAAAACATGGAACAGTGTTTTTGTTTGAAAGTTAAAAAGCCAGGAAACACAAAAATCAATTGTATCTCTATTGTTATGTTTGTGATCAGCAACCTTTCTTTAACATTGCTGATAATATTATTGGACATAGTAAGTTCAACCAAATATCTATTCGAATATTCGATCAGTTAGCCAACTCCCCTACCTGTTTTTTTATTTCTCAGTTTAAGTTTTTGTTAGGATAAAAATTGATGCAATATCAGTGTTCTGCAGCGCTACACAAATTTGAACAAATTACTTTCCTTTGCGTCTGTTTTTGTTACTAATAGTTTATGAGACCCAGCTAAAGTCAATGAGATCTTCCTTTATTAATCGAAAACCACGTAGATCGACATGTTAGGCCAAAAGATTTCTGGAGCATATATCAAGCAATACATTTGCAAAAAATACTCGGTGGATCCTTTCCGTTGCTTCCCTCACGTGTCAAATTTTTGCACTCTGATTTAAGTAAATGCACGTGCTCGGCACATGGGGCTGCATAACGCACTAGAGGCCAGAAGGAAAAAGGTCATTTTTTTGATTACTCATTGATTTATTTGATATTCTTCAATAAGAAATAACAAAACATTTAAGTACGAAAATTTGGATCTTTTACGTTTGCCCTCTTCAATGCGTCCTGCACCACCAGTCAGATAGCACTTACCATTGTTAAATTATTATCTAAAAATATGTACAAAGCGCTTAAGGGGGGTACAAATAGTACGCACCCAGCCCTTAAGTTTAGGGCACAAACGGAAAAATCTGAAAGTTTCCGTCGAGATGTTTCCATCAGTTTATATATAATTTCCATGGTCTCTAGTCCCAATAAACAGGTGGATTGAAATAATAAAGAACTTTTTTTAGAGACTTTTAAAGCCCAATGATGCCCGGGTCGAATTTTGGAGGAAGGGTAAGGTAAGGTAAGATTTGCGGTGAATAGAAGTGAAAATATAACTTTCACAGCAAAGCGCCCGCATCGCTTTCCTGTGAAAATTCGTTTTAGCGAGGAAAACAGCGAGCGCAGTAGATTTTGCAACAAAGGTAACTTTTAGCGAAGAAAGCGGCAAAAGCAATAAATTTTCTAAATTTGAAAGCGGTGAACTTTTAATTACAGGTGTTTTAAAACATATCTCTAGTCTAATCATTCGTTAAAAGAGCACGTCTAAGTTTCACGTTGTTGGACAAAAGAGTCAAAGTTTTTGTTGCAATTTTGGCGGTTTATTTGAATCATCTTGAAAGTTGCAATAACATTGGCAACATGCTGCAAGGGCACAAAGGGGGCATCAAGGGTTTTGGGAGGCATCAATTGAATTCTTTTGTCATCTTCTTTGAAATTGGCTCTGAAACTGTAGGCTGAAATGTTGTCAATATCATCAGTACATCAATTTGTGGGAAAGGGGTAACTCACGTTGCCTAAAACCAAAGCGAGAAATATTAAAAAAAACTAGGAACAAAAAACGCGTGCGGGACCGGAAACGGGGCGAACGTACGTGCCGTAGGCCGTTTTTACCTTTACGACTCTTGTTTCTCCATCTCGTCCAGGTGTTGTTTCCATGACTCTTCCCAGTGGCTAGATGCCTCTTGGTAATTGGTCTTTCAGCACCCAAACGATGTCGTCCACTTTGAGCGGTCGATCGTTGCTGTTTGACCATTTTGACCGTCGGCTAAGGGTTGGCAGATACTCTTTCACCAAGCGTCGCCATATGTGGTTCATCAGCGTCTGCGTGTTCTTCCATGTCTTCAAGCTTGCAGGTTGCTGGTCTCCAAATTGTCCTGGTGGCAAGCTATTGAAGGGACGCTGGATGAGAAAGTGGTTTGGAGTCCAGGGTTCCTCGTTGTCGGGCTGCTCAGCAACGTTAGTCAGTGGTCTGGAGTTGAGGATTGATTCTGTTTCCACCATGATTGTTACGAAAGTGTCAAAAGAGAGTCTTCTGGATCCTAGAATGAGGATGAGCGTTCTTTGGCGATCTGGATCAACGCTCCCAGACACCGCCAAAATGAGGGCCGTATTGGGGATTGAATTTCCACGTTGTATTGGCTACTGCTAAAGCTTTGCAGATTCTGTCATTGTCCAAGGCTTTAACAGTTTTCTTCAGTTCTTCAGTAGCGCCAACGAAAATTTTTTCGTTGTCGCTGTAGGGAAGTTAGGACTGGCATCGACAACTGCTAAATCTTCTGAAGGCATTGAGAAACGTATCTGTGTCCAGGTCCGGACTCGTTTCTAAGTGAACTGCACGCGTCACCATGCATGCAAATATCAGACAATAATGTTTTTCTATAATGCCTTTGGAATCTTCGATGTAGAGGGGTCCAAAGAAATCTACACCAAAATTAGCAAAGGGGAAATGTGGTTCTGCTGTTGGGAAACGAAAACTGGGTAATGGTGCCATAATTGGTTGAATGTTTTTCGTGTCAAAACGTCGACATAAGAAACAATGAAATCTAACGCTTGCTAACGCTTTCCAAAGGCCAATCACATGGTAAAGTTGTTGAATGAATGCTATTGTTGGTTCTGTGGACAGGTGATTACATATTTGATGGTTACGCTCCTAGTACAAACGAACAATTTCGTCCTTGGCGTGCAAAATTATTGGACGTTTTTCATAACCCAGTTGTGTTGGGGCATACTGCAAATGACCACAAGATCTGAGTAATCCGTTCTCATCCAACAGCGGATTTAAGCATCCTATTTTACTTAGAATCTAGCTTGATTCCACGTTGTAAGGAATTAAGGGTCGAATGGAAAAAAATTGTCCTGAGATAATTTCACGAGATAATTTCTTGATAATTGAATGTCTTCAGTTGTGTATTGGTGATTGTTCGTTCGCATTTTCTTTGCACGATGAATTAGGTTGAAAATTTTTGCAACTGTCAGCAGAAGTTTGTTCCATGTTGAGAATTTACTCGGATCGACTATACGTTTAATTGTCTTGGGACTTCTCGTGACTGCCGCAAATGTTGCGCGTGGTTTGTTAATCTCATTCTAGGTTGACTCTTTTTCGCAAAGAAATTGGGATGGATCTAACCATTTCTGGTGAATTTCGTTTGTCTTAGATAAGGGATTGAGATAACTTGAGATGTGATGCCATTGCTGGGGTGAAGAACTTTTATGAATTTCTTGCAATCTGTTTGAAACAAAAACGTTTTGATTCTTAATTGAGGCTATCAAGTCCAAGACTACTTGACTGTCGTACCAGAGAAAAATTTGGTCGAATGTCAATTTCTTTTTTATTTAGATCAGTTGTAGAAGGCGCACTCCTATAACAGCGGCTTCTAGTTCCATTTTTGGCACGCTTATTTGTTTAATGGGAGCAACTTTGCATTTTCCCATGATAAAACATGCTTGTGGCGGAGTGGTTTGACTATTGGTTGTACGGAGGTAGGCAACGGCTGTCATAGCTGCCATTGAGGCATCCAAAAATTTATGAAGTTGGCTGCTTGTGGTTTTACTGAAATTGTGAACAGTTCTTGGTATTAGGATTTTGGGCATGGCAAAGTAACTGTTTAGGACTTTCTGGAGGGCATTGTGTAGTTCTTGTGGTATGAAATCATCCCAGTTTCTTCCAAGTTTCCAAATCTATTGCAAAACCATTTTTATTTTAATTGTCAGAGGGGACAGCAGACCGAAGGGATCGAAGACTGAAGATAACAAACTGAATATTTTCCTTTGTGTGTACAATGTTGCATCTTTAGGAAATTGTTGTAGGGGAAACATGACAAAATCGTCAGTTGTTATGTTCCATGTTTGACCAAGGACTCTAATGATCTCTTTTGTTTCGTCTTTGTTGTCGGAAGAGATTTCAGCGAGTACATTTGGTTCGTTTGAAACAAATTTTGTCAACCTGAAGCCACCATTTTTCAGTCATCTTGTCTGTGATATGACTTCTTTGGCTTCTGAAATTGTTGGCAGGGATTGGATGCAGCCATCCACATAATGGTGTTTAATTGCATTCAAGGCGGCTGGAAATTTAATTTTGTTATCTTCTGCACATTTATTGAGCACATAAATTGCGCAAAATGGCGAACATGTTGCGCCGAAGATTAATCTAGTGAATTGGAATTGTCGAATGGAGTTGTCTATCATCCAAAGAAAACAAAAAGCAGACTGGTTTTCTTGTCTCACGGCAATCTGCATGAACATTCCTTCGATATCTGACAAAACAGCAGCAACCGGGTGTTCTCTGAATCTCAACAGAACTCCAACTAAGTTATTCAGCAAATCAGGACCAGTTAGAACATTTGAGTTCAGTGATTCACCGCGGAGTTTTGATGCTGCGTTGGCAACTCTTCTCACTTTTCCGGGTTTGTTTGGATTAGTGACTGGATGATGAGGTAAGTACCAAATTGACTCTGGAGTTGGTGCTTGCATTTCGACTGGCTTGACAAAACTTTTATCCAAGTCTGTTTGGAGTGTCTGGTTGTACTTCTGATTGAGAACGGGATCGTTTTGTAGTCGTTTTTGTAGATTTTTTAGTTAACTGACTGCTGAGAAATAGTTAATCTGGAGTTTCTTTACAGGTTTCAAAGGAAGGCCAATCTGATATCTTTCACCGTTGTGACAGATTGTGTTTTCCTTTGTTTGCACTGCTAATTGGTCTAGTGAACTGACTTCATTCTGTTCGCGTAATGTACCTACAGCTTCTATTTTCCAGAATCTTTGAACCAATTTGTCCAATGGTTCTTCTTCAATGCCTTTCCGGCAGACATGGTAAATGTATGGTTGGCGCGGGGGCTTGTTTGCGTTCATTGTTTTAGGAGATAGCTCGTACTCTCCAGCGAGATTCCAACCAAGCTTTTTTTGACGCCGAATGGACGCTTTTTGCTACCTTGGATTACTTCGACTGGGTATGTGAAGGCAAACGTATTGACACCAAGGAGGGCGCCTTTTGCACCGTTGGCTAAGTCAGGGAAATAAATGTGACTAAGTTTGTTGAACGTGTCGCATAATTGATTGAGTTCAAGAACGTTAGCGGTCGATACATTGAGACATGGCGTGCTATAGGCTCTTGCAATGCTGAATTGCTGATTGACTTTGTCAAAAATCTTTACTGTCACTGTTTCACTTATTTTGGACATTGGCATTTCATGTTCAGTGTTTAAGTACTGCAGATTTGTTGATGCTTGAGCTTCGCAGGGAAGCTCAAAAAAGCTAGTAACTTTATCCAGCAGGAAGGTGAACTGGTTTCTGAGGTCGATCAAGGCGTAGTTATCAAACACTTTACTTCCGTTTACAAATGAAACTGGTAGTATTTGTAGTTGTTCATACCATTCAGGAGGAAGAATTGTATTTCGGTTGATAGTGAAGTTCTGGATCGGATTCGAAGCATTCAAATGGGCGCGTTGAATATTTTGTTGCTGTGATTGTTGTTTACCAGAAAACGATTGACCATATCTTGTGTGCTGGCTCTTTTTTGCTGCAGACAGTGTCAGTACTTTTGTTTTGATTTTGTTGTTGAAAGCATGGCTGTGTTTGGTGGCTTGCTAGATTTTGTGTTGGCTGATTGGGATTGCTTGTTGAGAAAGCAGCGGTGGGCCGCTCAACTTGTTTCGAAGGATCATGCAAAGTTGTGTAGTGAAATCCAATCCTTTAAATGTTTGGCATCGTTTTGTGGACGGACATGACTACTTAAGTGTTTGTTGCTTAAACAGTTCGAGCAAAGATTGTTCTTGCTCACAATGTCATACCTTTGGTCTGTCGAACATTTCTGGTATTCAGGGCATGTGGCGAGTTTGTGACTTCCTTTGCATTTCTCGCAAGACTTGTTTGACTGATCAGCATCTTTACGCGGAGGAAAGGGTGGTTGACAATGCTTGTTTGCAGGGCGACTTGATTGCAATGAATTCTGTTTCCAATTATTTTGTGAATTTTTAGAATATTGATTAATAGCATTGCTGTTCCTATTATCATTATTGTTGTTAATTCTGCTAAGATTATTATTGTTTTGACCGAAAGTGTTCCAGTTATTAAACGGCTTATGAATATTTTCTCTGTTGATTCTGTCGTATACTTCAAGCCACTTCTGAAAATCGGAGACGGTTGGCTGATTACCAATTGATGTTATTGTATACTCTGTCCATTTTATCAGAAAATTATGTGGAATTTTTTTTTGCTTTTTTCATCAATGTTGAACTTTGCAAGTCAGCTTTGAAGCCTAAATATTCAAAAGCTTGCACTAGTCGTTTGAGAAAATAAGCAAAAGATACAAAATTCTCTTTGTTGCAGTCATTGCTCGGACGCCAGGCTTCCAGTTGATTGATGAAGGCATTTACAACAATGCCGGGACCTCCAAAGTGGTCCATAAGCTCTTTCAAAGCAATCGCGAAGTAAGCTGTGTCACATGAGTAGGCTTGAATTTTTTCTTTGGCTTTTCCTACGACCGAGTTCTGTAAGTAGGATATTCGGTGTGTATCTGTAAGGCTAGTATCATTGTGAGGTTGACAAAATTGCTTATCCACTCATGGTATTTCAGTGGGTTACCATTGAATATTGATATGGTTATTGGTGGAAGTTTGATGGAATTTTTGTTTGTGTTTTGAAATTAAAATAGTTTTTAAAGGGGATTGCTTCTGTTTGTGTTTCAGTTAGTGGCTGAAACAGTTGCTTTCCAAAAACGACCAATTTGGAATTTGTTTCGAATTTACCGAAACGTTTGGTTGGCTAATATGTTGAGTAATGGGGAGGGGGTGAATGGCTGTTTGGTAGTTTGTTAATGGATTTTCCGGAGTAAGCGGAAAAATAAGTGGCTGAGATGATGTACAGCAAACAAGGTTGGTACCTGGTTGTTGAGTGTTGTATTGGGAGGAAAAACAATTCCATCGTTTGGTTCTTCCGTTCGATTTCCATTGCTAAAATAAACTCCAGTTGGGTAATGTGGGTTCTGAAATTGTTGGGAAACGTTTGTTTGCGCTACTGTTGGTAACAACACTGCTGACGCCAATTTTCCGCTGTTCTGGTTTTCACTTATTTGAACAGCTGCACATTGAGTGTTTGAAACGGTTTGAGCAGCTGCACTTTGATTGTTGTCAAAATGTGAGGGATTGTGACGACTGTCTTCGTAACAATATGGATTTGGCGTGGTCTCATTTGTCACTTGTTCCTTTTTCTCAATGAAATTGACATTGAAGCATTTGCTCATTTAAATTGCATGAACTTGACGTTTGGTATGTATTGGTTTTGTTAACTGAGCAGTTATGTTGAAATGAGTTTTGTAAATCTAATGCAAGACCTTGTATGCTTTGATCTTCTCTTTTGTTATTAAAGGGAACAGAAGTTTTTTTTTGTCTAACTGTGGCACTTGCTGGTTGATTCATTGGCATATCGGGCAATGTGATCAACTTTGAACTAGAGAACTGGTTCAGTTCGCCTTTTGAAGTATGAATGAATTCCGGCTGGTTATCAAAAGATTCAACAGGAAATAAGACTGCATTTAATTCGTTGGAATGGTGGATTGTTGAATTGAAGCAAACTGGTTGAAAGTGTTCTCTTGTCCTCTGAGAACAACGTTGTGTTCTGGCGATTGCGGATTACTAAAGGCAAATCTGTCCTGAATGTTTGCTCTGAATAATAGAGCTAATGCTGGTGTTGGGGCTGCTAACAACGACATTGATTGATTTACTTGTTCAACCGTCGTAAAATTTTTTACTGATTCTTCAATCAGATCTCTAGTATCATGAGCAAATTCTCTGTTGCTTGGAAGGAATTTGGAGAGGAGTTTGGGTTTATTTTCTCCCTGCGGATGGAAAAACGATGGTTTCGCCGGTCTTGGGGGCACTGGAGGGGAGACATCGCTGGCAGGGTTCTTTACTGTCATGTTGTTTTGCTCTGAGTTTTAGGAAACCAGTGTCAATCGCTGCGACCCGAGTTGTCTTTGTGAGGACTGTGAGATGCTGCTGATGTCATCGCGCACTCGAGTTGATGATTGACTCAATTTACCATCATCGTCGAGACTGTTGACTTCTAGTTCCAACTTTTCTAGACGAGAGATCAAGTTCGATTGACGTTTCATGACCGAGTTTATGCTACTAGAGCTCACTTTTTCCTTCATGATGCTGTCAAGGTTCGTCTTCAGCTCTTCAACGCTTTCCCTGATTTTGTTGATCAACAAAGAAAGAGTGCGGAAGTTTTTTCTCTGCTCAACGGATGTCTGTAAGAGATCAAGCTGATTTTTCATGTTGAGCTCAGTCAATTTGAACTAGTTCAATGCGTATTGTAACTTCTGGCTGTTTTCTTTTGTCATCTTGATGAACCGGCTGTAGTCAACTCGTAATGGTTCTGTCGTATGTAAAGTTAAGGTAAAGAACGGCTCGAAATTTACGAAGTGACGAATTTTTTGGAAAATTAAAAAATCTTTTATGTTTATGTAGGTTAATCTGCCTAGCTTTTTTCATTCCAAAGTAGCCACGCAACCTTTCACAAAACAAGAGTCCTAAATGTGTTTTTTGGTGCTAAATCTAGCTAAAAAATTTCTTAAAAAAAGGAAAACAAAACGTTCGAGCTTGTGTACCGTTGATTTGTTGAACAGGACCAAATAATTGCTTTCAATTTTTTTAACATATATGACTTTGCAACGATTCTCCTGTAAGTGTTAGTTCTCCTTTAATCACAATCAAGGTACCAGAAAAATTTTACTGGAGTGTTTTCTTTTTTTTTGCGTGTGGAGTTTTAGGAACAAATAAAACCGAAAAACCAAACAAACTAAATCTATATTGAGACTTCCGCAAGAAAATTTAAAATTTTTTAAATTTTGAAATGCGATGCGACGAGGCAACGTGAGCTACAGACAAGCTGAGAAAACTGGTTGCTTAAATGCTGGGTCTACTTTGAAGCTCTTTTCCAAGAAATTCTGTTTTGCGATTCTTATGAAGTTAAGGACGACTGCTACCACTAAACTGCTTGTATTCGTTTCTGGATAGTATCTGCCTCCTATGAATTGCTCATATTTACTTTGGTGACTACTGCGACCCAAAGGAAACACACTCCTCTTCAGTTGGTGACTACTTAGTCCAAAGGGGAAAAAGGGACTTCTTTCGGCAACTTCTGAGACCGCTGACCGAAAAAGAAGAGAAGTTTGAGTTTTCCAAATTAAAGGGACTATATGCGTGAGCAAATTTGAGTGGGGAATTATTCGAGAGCTTTTGTTTTCCTTCTTTTTGAGAAAAAAAGAAAATAGATCTTATCTTCTCTTTTTTATTTCTCTTGAGAAGGTATTTTCAGTGTAAACTACTCAATTAACTGGATTCGCGGCTAGTAGAATGCAAAAATGAAAACAAAATAAGTGTAAATGTCGGCTTTTCTTAGGTATGCATACTACCCCATTAACTAGGCTCGAGGCTAGTAGTATGCAATTAAGATAAAAAAAAACAAACCTTTTTGTAGGTTTTTTTGCCAGAAGCTTTTCAGGAAATTTCTCTGTTCTTATCGGTTTCGCAGAATGGTTATATAGTTTCCCAGATGGTTTTGTAATGAGCTGAGGAGGTTTATCAAATAGCTCTTTTTGAAAATTGATTGACTTTTTTAATAAGAAAAAAATGTTAGAAAAAGCGTTTTTTGATTTTTATATAACAGAGAAACAATTTGGCCACTTTTCTTTTGCTTCTTTGCAGTTTTGCAAGGGGATGAAATAAATTTTCAGCTTGTTTTCAAACAAACAAAAGGGGCTTTTTCGAACGCTTTCTTGTTATCTACTGAAAATTTCCAATAAACGTTAGAAATTTGTTTTTTGAATTTTTTAAGTAAAAGAAGCAAATTTGCAAATTTCAAGTTGCCTCTTTACAAACTTGTATAATCAATCAACTAATTTCGAAACTTGTTTTCCAACCGAACCAGGGGGGCTAATCAATGGGTTTCAGTTGAACTATTAAATGTTTTACTCAAAACGTTAGAAAAACGTTTTTAGAATTTTTTGAGTCAAAGAAGCAGTTTTTGTCAAAATTTAGTCGGCTCTTTTGTAAAATGCATAGCCGATAAACTGACTGAGGCGCGTGTTTTTTGACAAACCCAGGGGGCCTACTCAATGTGTTTTTTATTTTTATTAAAAATTTTTCATTAAAACGTTAGAAAAACGTTTTTTGATTTTTGACGCTCAAAAAAGCATTTCTGCGACTTTTTCATTTTTTGAGCAAAAAATTTTACATGAGGAGTTCAACCAAAGTAAGTTGAGTTTAGGTCCAACTGAAGTGTTCTATTCAAATAAAATTTTTACTTTCATGTAGATTTTTTGCGACAAATTGAGAAAATTGTTTTTGAGTTTTTCCGATGCAAAAAACGCTATATCGCTTTTTTTCGTGCAATTTGTGTTTTGTTTTCGTTAATTGCTGACTTGTAGTTTCTGATGGCTATTTCATTCATTAACCATCAACAAAAGCTCGTTAGGGGACAATTTTTGTGTGTTTGAGATTTTTTGTCGCAAAAAAAATCATGTTTTTTTTGGATACGTCTAACCGGGGAAAGGACTTCTAAGGTGACGTCTGGAACCTTGGGCGATCATCTCTTGGTGACGTCTGTAACGAGAAATGTCAGGCCTTCTTGGTCGGGTGACGTCTAAAAACCCTTGAAAAAAAAACTGTTCGTCTTTGGTTGGCTCGTCTGCAATAAGAAACTCTTCCTCTGTCGTATTCTTGGATATTAGTCTTGGGGTGTGCCCCTTCTTTGTTTCAAACAAAAATTAAATTATATTCAGAAGTTTCTATGTCATTTTTATCAAAGTGGACGGTCACCAAAATTATTATTTAAAACATATCTCTAGTCTAATCATTCGTTAAAAAAGCACGTCTAAGTTTCACGTTGTTGGACAAAAGAGTCAAAGTTTTTGTTGCAATTTTGGCGGTTTATTTGAATCATCTTGAAAGTTGCAATAACATTGGCAACAACAGGTAACACAATTAGACGCGAAGCAAAGTAATTTACCAAAAAAGTTGTAGCGCGGCAGAAAACTGATATTGCGTAAATTTTGTTCCAAAACGAAATTTAAACATAACTTAAGAAAAATGTAAATTTGCGGTGCATTTAGCCATGACTTTGTTAGAGTTGCGTATTTTTTTTCACGGCATTCATTTAAAGAAAAATTTCGCTACCAGAAAAATGCTGAAAAAAATCACTTATTACAATAGCAAAACTTGCAAAACTTCACCGCTAAATTTACCGCGCATCTTACAAAAATTTATCGCTTGCACCGCTAAAGGATGCTAGCTAGCACTTTGCGGCGAAAATTTTTTTTCACTGCTATTTATAATTTTCCGACAAATTTCTGCTAACTGAAGATGAGGTTCATTACATTACATTCAGCGGTCAAACAAAACAACAGCATATTTGTTTTATTGACTTTGACTAACGCGGCTTTCGGCAATTTTTAAAATTTTTCAACCAGAACGTTTTGATTCTTTTAGTACATTTCTACAAAGTTAAGTTATCGATCTTTCCATCTGTCTACTGTTTGTTAAAGCGTTTTGTAAAATTGTCAAAAATAAAAGTTTTAACGCTTTCACCTCAAATCTTACATAGTTTCATTAAAAAGTTGAATCTGTAGAAATTTGTGCTAATTTAGCGGACAAACTTTGTACGGTTTGCGGTGTTTAGAGTTGGTGTTTTCAAACACTCTCAACTCATTCACAGCTATTCTTATATCTATTTTTTGCAGTATTTTCTTGGGTGAAGATTATTGGTAAATTATCTTCACCCAAGTAATTTGTAATTTTTTGTAAGATTTGCTATTCTTAGTTGTGAAGTTTTTACCGCGTTCAGCACTAACTCGCATTTCTTAATGTTTTCACCGCTTTTTTCACAATTCTTTTTCACTTTTGAGCATTTTTTAGTCTTAACATCTCGATCCGCGTGCCGAGAATATGGAACTGAAAAGTAGCACGGTTCACATTCTTGATCGGAACAATCTTTGTCTACTGAATGGACCAAAACAAACAAAAAGGAATTGTGATTTGAATTTGGTAGAAGTCAAACGCACATAATAAAATGCGGCTGCCAACGAATTGGATGTTGAATCATTTAATTCGCACGTGACTTCGATTCAAGACCAAGTCAAAAACACAGAGTGAAGAGGCTCTTTTTTGTACACCATCAATAGCTGAATTTTGCAACCGGATCGGGGAGGAGAGACAATGCGTGAAATAATCTCGCTTCACTTGGGCCAGTGTGGGTCCCAAATTGGAATGGCATGCTGGGAACTGTATTGCCTGGAACATGGAATCAAACCAGATGCTACCATGGATCCGGGCTTTGCAGAGTTTGTGAGCCAGGAATCGGTCACTAGCCGCAATGAGACGGCATTCCAGACATTCTTCCACAGGAACTCGTGCGATAAGTTTGTGCCTCGGGCTATCTTTATTGATACAGAGCCTACAGTTATAGATGAGATTAGAACTGGGGCCTATTCCAGACTTTTTCACCCGACAAGGTTGCTAACTGGGAAAGAGGATGCTGCTAATAACTATGCGAGGGGAAAGTACACCATTGGAAAAGATATGGGAGATGTTTGCATGGACGCATTGAGAAAGGTAAAATGCAGTGCCCACATTTAAGCCTCCCCGGACCTAACGGCAAGCCAATATCAGTGCTGTGTACGTCTAATTGTAAGTGCTGTATCAGTCCTGATTCAGAGCTATGATCATGTCTTTTGTACCACTTTGCAGTCAGAAACACCTGAAATGACCCATTCTGGCTCCCAGAGTACTCCAGTAACTTTTTGGTATCATTTGCCATCAGCTGGTATCAGTTTTGAAGGACCCCGGGAAAGCTGTAGAAAATTAACCTCGGAATCGTGACAGGTTACAAAATTTTTCGAAATTCAGTAATTTTCAATAGAAAATTCTTGAGAATTCGGTTTTGACTTGGGAATCAATTTGCAAGCGTTGTTATCTTGTAAGACTTGCATTTAGACTTGCCTTTGTACTGGTATTGGCTTGCAGTTATGTCCGGGTCTACCTACTTGAAAAGACCATGCTCGACTCAAACAGACCATGAAAAGACTTTGGTTTGAATTTAGTGGTCAAACGGACTTCAGCTCGACCCAAGTATTTGCTGCTGGACTATGGCTTGACCCAAGTTTCATGGTCAATTTTAGCGTAACCCAATATATATGCTTGCAAGAAATTAAAATATGAATCTTTTCCGTTTGTGCCCCCCCCCCCCCAGGTAAGTGGGTGCATATTAATTGCAACAAACAGACGCACGTGCCATATTTTTAGATAAAGATTTACTATGTGATGTTTAATTTGGGGGGGGGGGGCGCATAACGTACTGGGGGGCATAAACGGAAAAGATCCGAATTTTCAGTTGACAATATTTTGGGATCTTTTCCGTTTGTGCCCCCCCCGTACGTTATGCGCCGACCACCCCCCCCCCCCCCCCCCAATCAAACATCACGTACCATTTTCAGTGTTACTATTTCCGCAACTTCGCGTGACTTACTTATTTATTCTTCTTTATTTATACTCCTCAACCTGCATGGGGCAACTATAAGCTATGCCCCCCAATCATGGTAGTTATTATAATGGGGGCTACATGTTCGTCGGCGGAGTTATGATGGGAAAGACCCAAAATGTCTGGGCGAAGTGTATGAAGTTTTGGATCTCTTGCGTTTGTGCCCCCCGCCCAGTGCATGCATATTATTTGCACCCCCACGTGACATACTTTGACATAATGATTTACTATGTAATGGCACTTGTCTGTTTCGGGGGGGGGGGGGGGTTCATCACGCACTGGAGGACACAAACGGAGAAGATCCCAAGTTTTTCACTTGGGAGAAACAAAACTAAAATTAAGTTTTTTATTCACGTGAAAAAAACGAACCATGCTAATGTTTGACAGCAATTTATACTATTGGAATGCAAAATATTTGGACCCGTGTTTTTGTGCACCACTTCCAGATTATGTAAAAGTTATATGCCTACTAAGCGCGGGGGAGAGAAACAGAGCGAATCCAGAGAATCTTCTCAGGAATTTCATCACCGAAACTGACACACCTTTGAACAAGCTTTCCTAAGTTGTTTCATCTGAACTGTACAATACAAACAGATCTAGTTATTTTCAGTCAGATTTATTGGGTGCAAAACTTTTAGGATCCTTGGATCTTTTTTGTTTGGCCTCCCAGCTTAGTGAGTTCATATTATTTGCACCCCCAGAGGCACGTGCAATATTTTTAAATAATGACTTACTATGTAAGTAAGAACGGTGCTGTGCATTTGGGGGCGCTTGACTCACTGAGGTGAACACAAACGGAAAAAACTCCAATTTTAAAGTGTTCCCATAGGTACAAAAGGAAAAGATTCAAGTTTTTTTGCCTCCGCTTAGATGCATTAGTTATTTAAAACACAGTAAAAAAGGCCAGTCTGTAAAGGGAACCAACGGTGAAACATAACAAAATCTTGCTTGGTTGCTGTACAAAAAAATTTTCGATAGTCTTTTTACCATTCTTTTTCTCTTTGCGTTTAATTGAAACATAATTGGAATAATGTTCATATATAATTAATTTTGTTCTTGGTACATTGGCAAAAAGACGAAAGTTGATTTTCCATTAATTTCTTTAAATTTTTGTTATTTTCTGTAAAACTAGAGTTGTTGACGCTATTTAGGCTCTATTATTTGGGCAATTTAGTTTTCTCATTTGCTATAGAGAAAATTTTTTTCGATGTTTAGTTTAATTTTATCATCTGACAAAGTAATTGTTTATTTTTCATTATTGTTTCTGTTATTCTGATTTTTCCTGCTTAGACTTTGTTCAATAGTTCCTGCGGTTGAATTTAGTGTTTTTGAAATTGCGCGGGTCGTTCCTGTTAATCGCTTTCGTTTAGGCGTTTAGGGCTTGTCTGAATCTCATAATAGATCCCCCCATAGTGTGGGTTAATTTTTCCTGGGGGCTGAAATCGGAAAGAACCGAGTTTTTACCTTAGAGCTTTAAGGATTCTCTCTCAATAAGCTAAGAATTTTACATCACCCCGTCCGTTTCAACGGTTTAAAATCTGTCCGGACATTTTGTTTTTGCGGTTCGCTTCTGTAACTGTATGTCCACTGCATTCTTACCGTTGCATTACAATTCGTTTGACAATTTGCTCATCTTAATTTTTTTCAATATCAAACTCAACAGGGTTGCTACAAACCACACAATAGTGGATCTCTATATGTTTACCAGTTCAATCCGATAGATAAACAAATAGAAGACACATATAAATGACTATGATCTGTTTACACAGAAATATTGAACCTTAAACCTAAATTGGGTTTGCTTTTGTACTCGCGATTTGAAATACCAGAATCTGGGGATTGTAAATATTGAATTGCATCTTCAATAAATCGCACATATAGGACAAAGAAACAAAAAAATGGACTGCTCAAGAAAAACTTTCAATATGAGACACGGTAACAGCTTACTGCTCAATTATGTTTTAAAGGCACAGCATAGTAACATTTAAAAGCAAGACGCAGTAACAACGCTAGTATTATTTCCCCTTTTTTTCTCCACATCACGTGACTGCAACTGTATATTTAACAATAACTAAAACTGGGACTATTACAATGGCTAATGGACAACTTATACAAAAGAATCATCCCTCTTTCAGCTTTTATTCTGATGTGTTCTCCTACGCATTATCTAAAAGCTCAACTTCAACAGCTCCGGTCCTGTTTTCTGTGTGAATTTATCTTCGTCAATTAGTTTTAGATGATCAACGAATTGCCCTGCGCATGGTAAAAATGGTAGACAAACGTTTTTGTTACCAAGCAAAAGCGAATTGGGTCAATAGCTTCCAAACCATTTAGCTGACTTGGTTCAATTGTCATGCATTCAATGATTGCTCAAAAACATACATTGTGGTTCAGAGAAAATCTTCTGCAACTGCATAAATTGCCTTGTTGCAACGTTTGACAAATCGCTCCGTTGACACTGACCGTTTTTTATCGGCTTGCCTCTTCGAGATATGAACCGCAAAATTGCGTTCAGACAATTGACAGTATCCAGCTTGGGGACTATCTCTATATGCACGGCTCGCACCGTTAGACATGTGAACAAATAACACCAACATTTTTCACTTCTGCGCTCAATTTTAATTTTAATGAAGAAGGTCCGGAGTAAACTACTCCAGCATTTGCAAAAGCTGTTAAAGCATCCAGTTCTTCTATAGATAGATTTTACATCACTGGAGCCATTTTTTGTGCTCTGCCCCTTCGATACGTGATATGTTTATTCGGGTCTTTCCCATTATAGCCCCCCCAGAAAATTATAGCCCCCCAAAAATCAAGTTATAGCATACAATTAAATTCATCATTTAAGCTTACAATTGTTGGTTACAAGTTTTTGTTTTGTTCCTGTATCGAATGCTGGAATTTTCCAATCGCCGTCATTATTTCATGGAACGGGTCCAGGTTTCTACAATTTTCATTAAGTTCATAGGAGCCATTTCGTATTATCTCTGTAGCAGCTGAAATGCGGTTATGAGAAGTCAACTAAAATCAATTATAATGGGCAAGCCCATGTCATCGTCCGGCGGCTCGCCTAATGATTTCTGATTTTGTGTTAAAAAGTGGTTACTAATTTCAGTGGCTCGCCTACATCGATTTCCGATTTTGTGTTAAAGAGGTTGTTATGAATTTTCATCTGGGGGGTGGGCTATAGGTTACATGCCCACTAAGCTGGGGGGGGGGCTATAATGGGAAAGACCCGTTTATTCTTTATTGAACGTAAGTCAGTTCTCACGTCGATAATCCAGATTCGTTGCTAAACTATGTTTCTGATATGTTCAATTCCTTCGTGCTGACTTTTCTTGCGCAAGAATAAATCAACAACCTGATCCCATATAACAACATTGGATGCTTTGCATTAAAATCCAATGGACTTTTCCCCATCCTGCCTTTGGTATGAAAAAGTCCCTCATTGTTCAATAAATGAGAGCTGCAGTTTTTTACTGCCCTTTGGAATTTCCTTTCCAGCATTGAGAGATTTCATCTCTTCAGCAAACTGTTCTTGCTGTACTAATTTTAAGATGATCGACTTGGCATTTTCCTTTTCCTCAATGGCAATTAACTTTGTTGTCGGTTTCGCTTTGCTCAATGCTCGCTTGATATATGCAAATTTGGTTATCAATCGGTTGAAATTGATTAATCGTTCCACCTGAATTGCAGTTTTCATGTCTTCAGTACCAAAAATCTGGGGATCTAAACAATTGAATTGCAGCTGTAAGAATTTGTAGATACAGGACACTGTAACAAATAATAGACTGCTCGAGATTAACCTTCAGTACAACATATAGTAAAAACTTTCTGCTCAATTACATTTGAAACGCATGACACAAAAACAGGTTATTTACTTCTGAAGAAAGTGTTTTGCCATAATTTGTTCAGTTTTATGAACAAAGCAGTTTTCTGCGACTGCTATAGCTGTGTGCGGTTGTTTTGCTTGTGTTATTCCCCCTTTTCTCCACATCACGTGACTATGACTGTACTAGTGAAAATAAACAAAACGGTGACGATTACGAAAACTAATGGACAATGAATACAAAAGAGTTTTCCCCATCGCAGTTCTTATGCTGATGTATTTCCCTAAACATGCAGTGAAAGCTCAACTTCACCATCGCCGGCCCTGTTTTACTTCGTGAAAACGTCTTCGGCAATTAGTTTTCGATGATTGACGATTTCCTGGGCGCTTTGTCAATGTAATGGCTCGTGATGTTTAATTTGGGGGGGGGATATGGGCGCAAAACGTTCGGGGGGGGGGGGGGTATAAACGGAAAACATCCGAATTTTCAGTTGACAATTTTATGGGATTTTTCGGTTGGTGCCCCCAGTACGTTATGCGCCGAAAACCAACCCCCACCCCCCATCAAAAATCACGTACCATTTTCAGTGTTACTATTTCCGCAACTACGCGTGACTTACTTATTTATTCTTCTTTATTTATACTCCTCAACCTGCGTGGGGCAACTATAAGCTATAGCCCCCCAATCATGGTGGTTAATATAATGGGGGCTACATGTTTGTCGGCGGAGTTATGATGGGAAAGACCCAAAATGTCTGGGCGAAGTGTATGAAGTTTTGGATCTCTTGCGTTTGTGCTCCCCGCCCAGTGCATGCATATTATTTGCACCCCCACGTGACATAGTTTGACATAATGATTTACTATGTAATGGCACTTGTCTGTTTTGGGGGGGGTGCATCACGCACTGGAGGACCCAAACGGAGAAGATCCCAAGTTTTTCACTAGGGAGAAACAAAATTAAAATTAAATTTGTTGTTCATGTGAAAAAAACTAACCATGCTAATGTTTGACAGTAATTTATACTATTGTTTGACAGTATTTATACTATTGTTTGACAGTTTGACAGTATGCTAATGTTTGACAGTGTTTGTTTATACATACGGAAAACTGTATCCAAAATATTTGGACCCCAGTTTTTTTGTGCCCCACTTCCAAATTATTTAAAAATTATATGCCTACTAAGCACTGGGGAGAGAAACAGAGCGAATCCAGAGAATCTTCTCAAGAATTTCATCACCGAAATTGACACAACTTTGAACAAGCTCTCCTTAATTTTTTCATCTGAACTGAACAAAAGAAGCGGATATATTTAATTTCAGTCAGATTTTTTGAGCGCAAAACATTTAGGATCCTTGGTTCTTTTTTGTTTGGCCTCCCAGCTTAGTGAGTGCACATAATTTGCACCCCCAGAGGCACGTGCAAAATTTTTAAATAATGACTAATTATGTAAGAACAGTGCTCTGCATTTGGGGGCTTGACTCACTGAGGTGAACACAAATGGAAAAAATTCCAATGATAAAGTGCTCCCATAGGTACAAAAGGAAAAGATTAAAGTTCTGTTGCCTCAGCCTAGATGCATTAGTTATTTAAAACACGGTAAAAAAGGCCAGTCTGTAAAGGGAATCAATGGTGAAACATAACAAAATTTTGCTTGTTTGCTGTACAAAAAAGTTTTCGGTAGTCTTTTTACCATTCTTTTTCTCTTTGCGTTTAATTGGAACATAATTGGAATAATGTTCATATTAAATCAATTTTGTTCATGGTACGTTGGCAAAAAAAACGATAGTTGATTTTCCGTTAATTTCTGTAAGTTTTTGTTATTTTCTGTAAAACTAGAGTTGTTGACACTATTTAGGCTCTATTATGGTGTCAATTTAGTTTTCTCATTTGCTTTGGAGAAGATTTTTTGACTTTTAATTTAATTTTATCATCTGACAAAGTAATTGTTTAATTTCTGTATTGTTTCTATTATTCTGATTTTTCTTGTTTTGACTTTGTTCAAGAGTTCTTGCGGTTGAATATATATATTTTTTTGAAATTGCGCGGGTTGTTCCTGTTAATAGCTTTCGTTTATGCGTTTAGGGCCTTTCTGATTCTCATACTAGACCGCCCCATAGTGGGGGTTACATTTTCCTGGGGGCTGTAATCGGAAAGACCCGAGTTTTTATCTTAGAGCTTTAAGGACTTTTCTCTCAATCAGCTGCGAGTTTTACATCGCGCCGTCCGTTTCAACGGTTTAAAATCTGTCCGGACATTTTGTTTTTGCGGTTCGCTTGTGTAACTGTAAATCTGCTGCTTTCTTACCGTTGCACTACAATTCGTTTGACAATCTGCTCATCTTAGTTTTTTTTCAATATCAAATTCGACAGGGTTGCTACAAACCACACAATAGTGGATCTCTATATGTTTACCAGTTCAATCCAATAGATAAACAAATAGAAGACACATATAATTGACTATGATCTGTTTACACAGAAATATTGAACCTTAAACCTAAATTGGGTTTGCTTTTGTACTCGCGATTTGAAATACCAGAATCTGGGGATTGTAAATATTGAATTGCATCTTCAATAAATCGCACATATAGGACAAAGAAACAAAAAATGGACTGCTCAAGAAAAACTTTCAATATGAGACACGGTAGCAGCTTACTGCTCAATTATGTTTTACAGGCACAACATAGTAACACTTAAGAGCATGAAACAGTAATAACGCTCGTGTTATTTCCCCTTTTCTCCACAACACGTGATAACAACCGTACTATTAACAAAAACTAAAAATGGGACTATTACAATGGCTAACGGACAACTTATACAA
The DNA here is from genome assembly GCF_964194025.1 of Convolutriloba macropyga. Lineage (NCBI taxonomy): Eukaryota > Metazoa > Xenacoelomorpha > Acoela > Convolutidae > Convolutriloba > Convolutriloba macropyga. Next base: position 72,067,209 of record NC_134470.1, read on the forward strand.
AAGAATTTTCCCTATTTCAGCTTTTATTCTGATGTGTTCTCCTACGCATTCTCTAAAAGTTCAACTGCAACAGTTCCGGTCCTGTTTTCTTTGTGAAATTATCTTCGTCAATTAGTTTTCGATGATCAACGAATTGCCCTGCGCATGGTAAATATGGTAGACAAACGTTTTTGTTATCAAGGAAAAATGAATTGGGTCAATAGCTTCCAAAACGTTTAGCTGACTTGGTTCAATGGCCATGCATTCAATGTTTGCACAAAAATATACATTGTAGTTCAGAAAAAATCTTCTGTAACTGTATACATTGCCTTGTTGCAACGTTTGACAAGTCGTCAGTATCCAGCTTTGGGACTATCTCTATATGCAAAGCTCGCACCGTTAGACAAGTGAACAAATAACACCAACAATTTTCAGTTCTGTTCTCAATTTTATTTTAATGAAAAGGTCTAGAGTAGTCTACTCCAACATTTGCAAAAGCTGTTGAAGCATCCAGTTCTTCTAGAGATAGATTTTACATCACTGGAGCCATTGTTTGTGCTCTGCCTCTTCGATACGTGATATGTTTATTCTTCATTGAACGTAAGGCAGTTCTCACGTCGATTATCCAGATTCGTTGCTAAACTATGTTTCTGATATGTTCAATTTCTTCGTGCTGATTTTTCTTGTGCTCGTTACGCAAGAATAAATCAACAAACTGATGTTTCCCACGTAACAACATTGGATGGTTTGCATTGAAATCCAATGAACTTTTCCCCATCCTGGCTTTGGTAAGAATAAAACCCAGCTGCAGTATTTTACTGCCCTTTGGAAATTCTTTTTCAGCATTGAGAGATTTTATCTCTTCAGCGAACTTTTTTTGCTGTGGTAACTTTAAGATGGTCGACTTGGCTTTTTCTTTGCCTCCATTCTAATTATCTTTGTTGCCGGTTTGGTTTTTCTCAATGCTCGCTGCACTTATTCAATTGTATTTACCAGTCTGTAGAAATTGCTAAATCGTTCCCCTTGAATTTTATTTTTCTCTTCATTCGTGGATATGAAGGCTGTTTGTCCGTTCTGTTTGTCGGAGGCGAGGTTTAAATGCATTTGCTAAGGTCATGCGTTATTTGGTTGCTTCAACCAGGCCGGCCCGGTGAGCCACTCACTTCGCTTGAGATCATCAACATTGATGGCTCTTGTCCCACGTCGGCTGTTTGGTTGATACCACTCACATGATTCCACTGTGAAACGTCAGGTGTATCTAATATCTCCGCAACTCTGTTCACTGCAGACAATTGTTGTTCGCGAGGGGAGCTGTGTTTTTACTGCAAAACAGTAGTGAAGCGTGTCACAAAAATGCAAATGTCTTTCTTCACATCGTGCTTCTTGACAATCTGATCTTTCAATGTCACTGGCATGACTGCTGGTTGCAATTCCAAACGTGGTATTGAAAGGTGCCTCATTGGTACCACTCTGCATTTTCCAATTTTAAAAGCTAATTATGTTGATTATTTCTTGGGCTGCAAACGTAGATATGCAACTGGAAAAATTGTGTCTTCCGATGCTTCAGTGAAGACATGGAGTTCCACTTTGATCTTGGCTGTGCTGAATTATCTTCTCTCGATGCTGGTTTACTCAAATTCTGGAAGCTGGTCTTTTCATTTCAGAAACTGCTCTTCATCGGTAGGTTCCACGGAGTTGTTACAATGTTGTCCATTTTTGGTCCGAAATTTTTTCAGGAGTCATCTCATGTGAACACTGCATGGTGCAAAAAATCAGAAGATCAAACACTGAATCAACTAGAGACAACATCTTTCTCTGGGTGATTTGTGTCCTATCTTCCTTGCTAATACCTCTGCAAACTTGCAGACTATCTTCAGCAACAGTCCAATGAAACCCAAGCACGGACGAACCCAGCTTACTAAGTTCTATATCTCCAAATGTTTTGTGTTGCTGATTGGTCTTAAGTCCTCAGGGGTTTCTTCGGTCACTCCACTGCTGTTGGTGATCCGCTTTTTCAGTTCGAATCCATTTTCCGAGCGAAGGATTGCAGTTGCTCGAAAACATTGATTGCTTCTTCAGTAGTGTCGACTGCCTTGATGAAGTTTTCCTTGTGAAGATTCTTTTTGATTGCCTTTGCTCAAATGGGATGCGCAGCCTCGTTGTCATCCGCCACTTGCTTTTGAGCGTAGTTTGCAAAAATTGGCAAACCCTTTGCACCAAAAACATGACTTTTATACTCTTAAGTTTGCACAGAATCGTTCACTATTTGTCGCGAAAGGAATATCAAAAAATTTTTATCTCGTTCAGGAACTTGCACTTGGTTCAGAAACATTGATTCAACATCTGCGGTTAGGACTATCGATCCCTTTCGAAATCTGAATATTGTTTCGATCAATCCATTTATAAGATCGGGTCCGACTAACAACTTGTCATTTAGGCGTCCATTTTTGTATTTTTCATCAGCGTTGCAAACACGGCAAATTTTACCAGCCTTGTTTGAGTCTTCGACGCTGGCGAAATGGCAAACGTTTTCTGTTCTTTTGCCCTTTAATGGATCCAAGGACTCCCCATCCTAATTCCGTCAGGACAGCGACATGTTCATTTAGTGTTCCTATCTTGTAGTCTACTGTCTTTCGTGGTTCACAGTCATCTTAACTTAGAATGATGCCAACCTCCTTAACATTATAACTTCTGTTTGGAAGTACACTCAAGCCACTGAAACTTTGTTTCAAATTGCTGTAGTCATAGTTTGTATTTCCCAGTAAAATTGACGGATAAAAAAACGCCTCAAGCGAGTGCACCCTTGAATGCAATCTCCTTATTGTTAGAGGAACTTTGGGCCTGAAACTTCTCTTGAACGCTTTGATCAATGAATGATACCGTTGAGCCACTATCTAGGAAAGCATATGCGTTCAGTCCGTTACTTTCTTTCCGGATTGAAACGGGAAATATCTGAAGAAAGCTTGTAATATCGTTACTTTGATTTACTATTGCAGCGCTTTCATAGACTGCATGATTGCCCATGATAGTCTATTTGGTTTTCTGACTGCAGCAATCAGTTGTGTTTGTTGTGCATCCATTGGTACCACACGCGTTGATTTTCCAATCTTTTATTGCTGGTCTTTTTCCTAGATATCCGAAACAAAAGCGTTGATTCCTATTTGCCAAATATCTATCGTTATCATACATAATTTTGAATAATGGGCAGTTTTAAGTACAGTGGGTGCTATCAGCTAGTGGATATTGATCGCTTTGCGTTGGCTTTGTTTCTTTTATATTGGAACTCCAACTGAAAATTAATGTCTTGGAGCATCGTTTCTCTTCTTTGATATTGCGTCTGTTTACTGCAATCTTATTTAAACAAGGAGAATCTTTCTTGCTCACATGCTATTCTTCCAATCCAATGTTCGAGAAAAATCAGATCAAGTGTATCTTCATGGCAGTCATCCACTTAAAACAACCATTTTAATTGAGAATTGTGGGCAATTTTTCTATCGCGAGGTGATGTGTTGAGCTTGATTGCAAATCGCAATCTTAGATGTATTGCTTTAAGACGTTACCGAAATTGCTTATCAATATTGAGTAAATAGTGAAAGCATGTATTTCATGAGTTTTTATAGGCTGGTGTTTACGCAACTTCTCCAGCGGGGCGTCAACAATCAGATGTGGACGGCCAAATTTCCGTTCTAACAATGACTGAGCATGAGTGCAAAAAGATCCAGAACAATGCATACCGATATCGCTGAATTCAAGTGGCTTTCATTCAAGGTATTCAAGTGGCTCATTTTCTCTGAGAGAGGAACATTTCGTCGGAGCACGGTGGCGACAAACATCCTTTACTACTCTGGCCATTCAAGCGGATTACCATCGAAAGAACTAGTTTAACTTTGGGTAGTTGACTACTGCCACTGGTTTTGTTGTACACAAACTTTTCCTGATACTGGGTTAAACCGTAACGATCTTTATTTGATGATCGTGGCTTGCCTGACCAGTTTCCATCAAAAGTTACTCGTGGGTATGTGTTTTCTGGTTCCTTTTCAAAACGTTCGCAGTTATGGTTGCAGGCTTTTTCAGGCAAATCTGATCGGTCAAGCCATAAGCATACATGTCTTTTTCTAGTCTCCTTCCATTTGAACGAGGATCTACTGTGTATACTCGGAGCAGCATCATCGGCGGAGTCTAAGTCCTTTATGTCAATGGCTTCTTTTTGGTACTCTAGAGTTAGTGCATCAGTTCCGTCGAAAATTTGCATCTCTAGCTCAACTTCTTTTCTTGTCATCTCGAATTCCATTTTCTTCAATAGAAATTTCGTCAAAAAAACCTTCTCCAACGCAGCAAATTGCTCAGCTTAACTAGACTTCCGGTTTGTGGTTTTTGAACCGTTGTCTTCGTTTCCATTACCGTTCCCGCTGTTAGACAAAAGTTTTGTTCAACTTGCTCTGAATTATCTGCGGGTGGTTCTCCTCATTGATCTCTAGAACCGTACTTTTCTGCTGATTTGACAGCTGTTTTCTGTCCATGAAAATACGGTAACCACTAAGCGTTCAAAAATCGAAAATGTCCTTCTCTCAATTTTGCGTTCTCTACAAATTTTTGAATTTCGACTAGTCGGAGTTTCTTGTCCACAAGTTTCTAAACGCTGTTATCAGATCGCAGTATCTGCTGATCATTAGTCTTATGTTTTCTTGGTCGATCTCGGTTCCTGATGAGCTCAGAACTCTCTTGCTGTTTCTCTTTCAAGTGCGTTCTCAAGTTGTTAAATTGTCTTTCCAAGTTGTGCAGACTCTGTGAATGAGTCACTTTACCTTTGATTTAGGCTGCAGTTTGAATTTGTACTGCTGCTAGTGTTATTCGTTTCAGTTATGTTTCGATTTTCAACGGCTAATGCACTTTGCCTAACTAGCTTTCCGTCGTTGAGTTTAGATGTTAGGTTTTGTTTTGTTCATCGATGCCTTTAACACTTCGATTGTTATGTTTGACAGCAGTGTATATTCAACTGTCCAGGTTTGTGGACCAAATTTAACGGCTGATCTCACAATCGTTTGCAACAGGGAAAGTTCCACTCCGCTTAGTTCGTTTCAGCTGTTCAAAATCTGTCCGGATATTTTGTATTTGCAGTTCGCTTTTATAACTGTGTATCAGCTATATTACTGCCGTTGCATTACAATTCGTTTGACTATCTGCAAAACTTACTTTTTTTCAATATCGAATTGGACTGGGTTGATACAGATCACACAATACAGGATCCTTATATGAATACCAGTGGAATCCTACAGAAAAGCAAATCGAAGACACATATTTGTCGAAGACATGTTTATGCAAAAACATTTAAACTTAAATTTAGATTGGGTATGCCTTTTGTACTCACGAGTTGAAATACTGGAATCTGGGGATCATAACCACTGAATTGCAGCTGGAATAATTCGCATATAGAGGACACATTATCAAACAAATAACTGCTGAAGTATAGCTTTCAATACAAGACACAGTAACAGTTTACTGCTCAATAATGTTTTAAACGCATGACACACTATCACGTTATTTTTCTCTCAAATCAATTTATTTTTGTCATATTTTGCTCAGTTATGTGAAGAAAACCGTTTTCTGTGGCTGCTATAGCTGTGTGCTGTTGTTTTGCTAGTGTTATTTCTCACTTTTTCTCCACGTCACGTGACTATGACTGTACTATTAACTATAGCTAAAACTGGGACTTTTACGATGTCTAATGGACAATTTAGACAAAAGAGTTTTTCCCTATCTCAGTTTTTATGCTGATGTATTTTCCTACGCATGCTGTATAAGCTCAGCTTAAACAATAGCCACCCTCAAAATTACAGCTTCCATGGGATACATACGGTAGTGGGGGAGAGACCATAATGGGAAAGACCCGAATGTGTAGACTCATAATTATCGTAAATACTTTGTTTTAGGTTGCTCAATTTTGTGGGTGTCTTTCTGAAAAATCAATAACACTGGATAAAAGTGGCTCAATTGTTTGTTTGTAAGATAATTGGAGCTGAATTTGGCAATGCTTGACAAATCTTGATAATTCGCGCTGTATCTCGTGATTTCTTGTTTGATAGGATCTATTCTGCTTCGATCGCCGGCTTACTGGGCATATAATTTTCAATCCCCCCAGGTGCACGTGGTATTTTTCACATGCTAACGGGCTATATAGTAATGAAAAAAATGTAATAGGGGCGCGTGAAAAATTCTGGGGTGACAGATCCGTTTATTTTTCAGTGCTACTTATTTTCTAAAACTTGACATGTTAATCCGGTTTATATTCTCAGCAAGATCTTATTCCTTAAACGAACGCAGAGACCTGTCTTGATCGATCCTGTCTTGATAATTGCTTGCAATGTACCATCGCAAGATGGTACAATGTGCAAGATCTTTGCAAGCTTTACCATGTTTTAGTGTGTTTCTTATAGAAGTTCATTTCACAGTGTCCATAGGTAGCCGATGAATGCGATGGCATGCAAGGCTTCGTGGTGTTCCACAGTTACGGCGGAGGAACCGGAAGTGGACTCACGTCACTCTTACTCGAACAAATCACAAACGAGTTTGGCAAGAAGAGCAAACTCCAATTTCCAATCTACCCCTCCCCCCAACTGTCCACGGGGGTCGTGGAACCCTACAACAGCGTCCTATGCACACACGCAGCCTTAGAGAACTCAGATGTCGCTTTTTCAATTGACAATGAAGCTGCATATGACATCTGCAAAACCAGACTTTTTGTTCAAAGACCTACATACACAAATATCAACCGGTTAATAGCTCAAGTAATCAGTGCCGTCACCTGTTCGTTGAGGTTCGAGGGTCCTCTCAACGTTGATTTGATGGAATTTCAGACAAATCTAGTGCCCTATCCTCGAATTCACTTCCCAAGTGTGACTTATTCGCCGATAGTACCCGAAGCACAGGTAAGTTCCGGCCATTTACGGACCTGTTGGAAAGTGAGATTCTTCGACCTCTTATTATGTGGTCGAGGAGCCTAACTTTTTATGTATAATAATACGTGGCAAAAAATCATTAAGTTTTTTTTTCACTGTTTTCCACGGGAACCGTATCAATCGTGCCAAATCATGATTCGGGGAGATTTTATTCACCAGATAGGCTTTCATTCATTTCTGGATTTTGGCACGTTGATAAAATGCACGACGGAAAATCGTAACAATTGCATGCATAGATACTCGGAAAAAGGAGCTGATTGGCACTCAAAGACAAATGGCTCGAGCCAATTTTATTGCAAGAAGTTAGATCAAGTTGAGGTGAAGATGGCTTTCGGTGAAAGCATTTGGATAACTGAAAGACGCTATCATACTTACTTAGAGCAGACTAGACCGTGCAGACTGTAGAAATTGGGTTGTCACCAGAGACTCCTAGAACCCTCTGACCACAACCCAAGAAGTCTTTTCAGAACTCGATATGTGTTTTCGATATCTTGCACATCATTCTTGGACATGCTTCCTTATCTGCTCCATTATATTTGAGGTTGAACACGAAGACAACTCGACGTTTGAGATAACGAAGCAGTGCTTCAGTGAGAAGAACCATATGGTGAAGATGGACTTGACAGACCAGAAGTACATGGCTATCACCCTCCTCTACAGGGGAGATGTAGTCCCCAAGGACGTCAATGCAGCCATCAGATACCTCAAGACACTCCGTGAGGTCTGCTTTGTCGACTGGTGTCCCACTGGATTCAAAATCGGTAAACGAATGTCAATCTTATCCACATGTCTGTGCATGCACGTTCTTTATTGCATATTGCATCCGGAATGACTTAGATGCACAATTTATAATCTTACTTTCATTTTTAATTTTCCACTTATTTTTCTGTCTTCAATCAACTTTTCATATAAATCGCGTCTTTTTTTCTTTTGGTATGATCTCCGATATTCAAAATAAATTAAAAATAAAGAATTTTGATATGAAACAACTACTGCAGTTCTCTCAACTTCTCGTGCCTTCTCTCACAAATCGCCCTAGTTTCTTTGCAAAAAGATGAAATGAAATATGTTCACAAGTTTTAAAGAATCTATGAAATAGCCGGTGTCTCATCAACATGTAAAAAATGTAAATGTAAACGCAAATCCAGACTACGATCTGAATTTAGGTATCAACCATCAACCTGCAACTCGAGTTCCAGGCTCAGACTTAGCAGCCACTAAAAGAGCAGCTGTCATGTTGGCGAACACATCAGCCATAAGCAACACATTTGCCAAGATCACAACCAAGTTTGACCTCCTATTTGCCAAGAGGGCTTTTGTTCACTGGTTCGTATCAGAAGGAATGGAAGAGGGCGAGTTTCCAGAAGCGAGGGAAGATTTAGTCCAACTTATAATGGATTACAACGAGGTAATATTGTTAATTGCTCTCGTACGAAGTTTGAACCAATTACTGTAAACATGTTTCATACAATTTTTTTTTTGCTTGACCATTCGACTTTTCGAGTGACTTTTATGCCCTTGAGGTTTTCGTTTTGGATGATCTAAATTTCTCTCTCATTCACAAAAGTCGACAGCTGAACTCAAGCGGCGCGCAGTTCACTACTAAAAATCGCCTTCAAAATGCGCCGAATTTAGTTTTTAACATTAGTTTTTATTAGGTGTTATAGTGATAATAACCTCAAAGACGTCATTTGACGGTAACTAGTTTTGTTTATTAATAGCCGCGAAGCGATAGCGGTTATTTCTGGGGACATCGTGGTTTTTTCTAGATCGTCGTCTCCATCGATGATTTTTGCGACCATTGACCTTTTCAATTTGTGACTTTTACTGCTTTGCAGTTAAAATTTGTGTGCGTGACGTCATTTGTTCTGCTTTTAGGGTCAATTGCTTAACTTACCTCGCTAAAAAGTGACCTCTGAACTCACTTAAATTTTGGACATTTATTAGTTAAACTTTAAATTTTGGACATTTATTAGTTAAATTACTAATATTTTGGACTTTAAATTTTGGACATTTATTAGTTAAAGATCAATAGTGTGCATCTAAGTACTGCCAAACGTATGTACATTAATTCTTTAGTATTAGAGTCTTGAGTGTGTGATTAATTGCTCTCAATCGAAGTTTGTAGCAATTATATTAGTCCTGTCGGTCTTTTTTTTTTATGCGATTTTTCGCTTGACCGATTTTTCGTCTGACGCTTTTGACTTTTCGTCCTCAAAAACGGGATAAACAGGTAGCGCCCAGCGGGCATTAACTGCTCTTAGAGCCTCTCAGCTCAAACTGTTTTGGAGACGTATACTTAGGTTGTGAAGGGCGGTTCTTAGAGGTTGACGACACCCCCACTGTTGACCCCCCCTATTGCCCTCACCCCCCCTCACCGCGCTGTTGCCCCCAGCCCATTGTTGCCCACCCCCTCCCCATCAGACCCCCGAAGTACCCCCCTCCCACCCACCCGCCTCCCGTGGCTACTGATGAACAATCAATCGCTAAAAACACGCCATTTTATACTAATTTTCACAAATTTTTTCAAGTTTTTTTTGAAAATTTTTGTCATTTTTTGTGTTTTTTCAACCCTAGGTGTCAAGAAACCTCCTCTAGGGTTTTATATTACGTTACTGCATAGTTTCGAGTGGTAGTGGAATGGTTTCAACATTTGAACAACCCGAATTTCAGCCTTTTTATGACAAAACGTGCATTTTTTTTTCAAAATTTTTGACATTTATTTCTAATTATATACTTCTTTCCCGATGCAGGGGCCAGAAAACGTCCTTAAGGGTAAGTGTTTGATAATAAGTTACTGAAACAATTTTTTTTGCCATGGAATAGCTTTCAATTTTTTAATTTGACAAATTTTATCAATTTATTTTGATAAAATTTGCATTTTTTTCAAGTTTTTGTTGGTTTTTAGTTTTCTCTATCCTCAAGACTCAAAAAACCTCCTCTAGAGGTCAAAAGGCAGTTTCTGTATAATTTCTAAATGTAATGAATTGTTTTTCCAGATTTCAACACCACGAATTTCAGCTTTTTTTAAATAAAATTTGCGGTTTTTAAATTTTTTTTAACATTTATTGTCAGTTTATTATCGCTATTATCAGTTTATTTGTCGTTATTGTCATTTTTTCAGGTTTTTCAGCCCAACAGAAAATCTCCGTTAGGGTTTGATAATGAGTTACTGAAAAATGTTTGTTGGCCATGGATTAGTTACAACTTTTATCACAAAGTTTAGCAGTTTTTTTGCATTTTCTAATTTTTTAGTTTTTTGAAATTTTTTTTGTCAATTTCTTGGTTTCCCCAACCTCAATGGCCAAATAACCTCCTCTAGAGTTTGAGTTGAGGTTACTGCATAGCTTCTGGATGTAACGGATGGTTTTCAAGATTTTAAGATCAGCAATTTTTAAAATTATTTGCAATTTTTCAAGTTTTTTTTAGTCTTTTTTACTCTTTTATCATTTTTTTCCGGCATCAGTGTCCTAGGGACCTCCTCCAAGGCTTCTTGAAAAGCTGTCGCATAGTTTCTAGATTCATGGAATTTTTATCAATATTTTAATGACTCCAGCTTTAGCACTTTTTTGATAAAAATTAATTTTAACTTTTCGAAAAACTATGTCCAAGTTTATGTATGTTTTTGAGCCAGTAAAACTAGTTAAAGCTTGAAATAGTGATGCTGGATGGTCTCTTGAGACAATGAAATGGTTTTGAAGATTTTAATGTCTTGAATTCTAGCAAGATTTAGTTAAAAATTGTGATTGTTTTCAAAATTTTTGAGTGTTTTTGTCCTTTTCTGTGTTTAACTTTCATTACTGGCCAATGAAGTTTTTCAAGTCTTGCAGATGGGTTACTTGACATAATTCAGGAAGGAAAAAATAGTTGTGAACATTTTCACTGCGAAATCTGGAAGCTTTTTCAAATTTTGCAATAATTTGCTAATTTTTTAATTGTTTTCTATTTGATTTGTTTGCTAACAAAGCTAGAAAACTAAAAGTTGAAGAGCCGAATCAAGCAAGCGCTGGGTTCAATAAACCGTGGCTAGCTACTGACGAAGCCAACCGCTCGCCGGTCGTTTGAGAGCAATTCGCCCGACGTTAGTCGGTTATGTTTTCAAACATTAATTCTGAAAAAATTTATAAGGGCTTTCTCCTTATAGAGCCTATGACGGTCCAAATCTAGCTCAAAAAGTTTAGTGGTCTATTAAAGGACTGGGTAGTCAATCTGTCTAACTTTTTTCTCTATCTGTTTCAATTTCATGGAAAGCCACAGCCGTCTATGGCGACTATTTTCCGTTAATCTGTCGGCTATGTTGTTTTTTGGAGCATGTCGTATTTTTACCTAAAACTGCAACAACTAAAATAGGAAATTAAAATTTCCTAAAATCTATTAATATATTTCCGATTTATTTAATTTAAATACAGTCAATTTATTGAAGAGTATTTAGCCGAGTTCGTCGAAATAGATATATCCAGAATTTCAAAGTGGGGAAATATCTTGAAGGAAAATGAATACTGAAAAACTACCACTCATATCAATCATTCAACATTTAGCTCATCAATGTCAAATAATTTACACAATTCTCTGAACTTCAATCAAACTCAATGATACTCTGCAACATCTGTTAGCAACTGTTTTTCTTTGTCACAAGAAAACGGTACAGTGTTTTATCGAAGTTCTTTTGGGTTCTATTCTCATGAACTATCATTTGTTTGTTTCGTCTTTTTAGTCATGTTCCTTAAAGACCCCATCTTGCTCGTGAAATCTGTTGAGGGTTTTCATACCAAACCATATTTAGCTCTGATCTTTTCCAATTGTGACTCCATCAACGATCCACCTGCTTAATTTGTACATACTATTTGTAGAATTTGGTAAATCCTACTTTTATCACAAAAATGTCGCAATAAAATAGGATACAACTTGAATTTCGAAAATTGGTTACCATCAAATTGTTAGTAAGACTGTTGGCGTGCAATTCAATGTCATTTGACAAACCAGACTTTTATGGAACAAAAAAAGGCCGACTTAAGAATTGAGGGGGTGCAATGTTGGTTTTCTGAGGGGGCCCGAATTTATAAGAGTTAGTTATCATCCGGTATTTACCTCAGTGTGAACGAACTTGGTAGGGAGTTAGTGCATATCTTGAGGCAAGTTCCGCTGTTGTCAATTCTAGGGAATTTGTTTTAGAGATACCATGGGGGGAACTTTAGACTTCCAAATAAGGCTTAGATTCTTGAGTTCATAGTTTGACCGATTGATTAATTGGTAGCGTCATAAGTCTGATACGGCTTTTGTGTTAGTTTGAATAGCTTAAGTAGAAGTCAGCAATGTATAAAGAAGGCGTTCAGGTCATTCAATTGTTCTTTTGAAGTCATAACGAACTCTGCGTAAGTGAGGACCATTTGTTGTCCATAGCAGCGGTTTGAACAAAGTTGTTGTTCACGCGTTGTAATACGTCGTGATTCGAGTAGTTGCTAAGTGGGAGTATACCAACATGATTGTTGTTGTGGCAGCTGAGCTATAGAAGGCTCCAAATAACTCTGACATCGTAGAGGAGTTCAACTTGAGTTACAAAAAAGAGAGAGAGAACAGCTGTTGTGAAGTAAAGTTGGTCTTTATTGATAGAAGAAAGACTTTTGTAAAGAATATCGAGAGCCAAGAACAAGAGATTCGTGAGGCTGATATCAGAGCAGACAACTTTACCTATTCAGTTTGATTTAGAGAGTTTGGGATCTTGTGATAAATTCCAATATAGTAATTTGAACTACTTTCTGTTGCCTAAAACCAAATTGATTTATTCTTGAATCTATTGATTTATTCTATCAAATTATATCAATTTATCTTTGAGCAACCGAGTTGATTCCGAGCCGGAGACAGAGCAAGCCGGGGACACCGTGAGTAAACTTTGAAGAAAACCTTTCCACCAAAATAAACCTTTCAAGTTAGGATTTCGGGTGGTAGTGTCTCCCCGTCTATTAACCTAGTCTAAATACAAAATTCTACAGTAGCGCTCTTGGGTGGGCCAGTTCTCTTCGAGTACACTTACAATCAGTTGAGCAAGGTGAGTAACCCGAGCTCCATTCGAGAAGAAGAAGTCCTGAGTTCATAAGTAAGCAATGAACGAAAACGAAAGACAGTTTTTTTGCGGAGGCTGTGGTCGTGGCTCAAAACCAGTTGGCGGTCAACAACAAAGCTGGCAGGCCCGAAAAGTTCCCGTCGGCGTTGTTTCCCGATTGGTTTTCATGGAAAGCCCACTTTTCATACCTCATGGACAAACATGGTTGGACGGATGAGCAGGCTCGAAGCACAATACCTACCCTTCTTGTTGGTTGGGCGATGCAGGAGTTTAATGCCATGCCCCGACACTATCGAGTTCAGGAGCAAGACCAACCCGCTCCCACTCTAGCAAGAATGATGACGTACTTGGACCCGAGGATGTCACCCTACAGGAATCCGAGGACAGCGAGAACAGAGTTCAAGAACTTGGCTCAGGGCGAGAAAGAGGATTTTTGAGAGTTCTCCAGAAGGGTGAGGTCGGTTGGGGAAATTGCCAATGCCACCATGAATGCAGCTACGAGGGATAACATGAACCGAGAGCAGTTCATCGATGGGCTGTTTGATCTAGAGATACAGGAATTGCTTCTGCGGGAGGACCCCAACACGTTCAATGATGCTGTTGATAGGGCCCTTAACATCGATGCAATCAGTCGACGATCTAGAATGAGGCAGCGCAGGCGGTTGGCGACCACCAGGTACCTTCAACAGTCAGACCAATTCGTGGAAAGACATCATGTTCAAGCTGTGAGTGGACAAATGGAGCCCGACTTGATGAAGGTAGAAATGGACGAGATGAAGAAACAAGTAAAGAATCAGGCAGACATGATTAAAGGGATGTCCGCAATGATGATTAAATTTGTCAACTCGGTAATCCCCGGACCACCAAAAGAAACAACAGGAGATCAGGACGGAAACCCGCGCCGATTGTTCAATCCGTACCCAGAAACCAGCCGCTACGGCCAGAACTTTGGCAGCACCGATAGGAAGCAGTCTGGGACCTCAAAGCAAGGAGTCCGGTGCTACAATTGCTCTAAGATGGGACACTACGCACGAGAATGCAACGAACCGAAACAGAACCATTTAAACTAAGACGGGCTGGGAGTCTCCAAGGATTTAGGAAAGAAGGTTTCATCCCGGCCGAAAACAAACAAGATTCAACTAATAACCGTGACACTTTAAACGATATAGAAGCAGTCAACAAACTACCGGAACCACGGTTTCTCAAACCCAAGGCTGCAGTGAAGGGGGAACCAGACAAACGAACTGGAAGTATTACAGTTACAGGGGAGGTAAATGGGACTCCAATAGAGATTTTGGTGGACACGGGAGCTTCAACCAATATAACAAGATCTTCCACATTTGACCAAGTTAAGGAACCGCGAAAACTGATGCGGTACCGTGGACTCCTGGAGGCAGTTGACGGTCGGTATGTAAACGTTACAGGATCAGCAACAATTCATCTCAAAATGGGTGGTATTGATGACGAGTGTGAAGTCCTTATAATTGACGGACCCAAACGGAAATGATTCTCGGACTCAGGGATCTTCAAAAACATAACTGTGTAATCGATCTGCAGACCAACCAGTTGTGGACAGCCCCAGTGGAGTCAGCTATAATACCGTTGAACTGCGGAAAATTGTGGGGAACTTCGCAGAATGGTAACACGAGGCCGACACATGAAGCCGAAACGAAAGAAGCGGTCCACCTGATCCTGGAAAAAGTTGGCAAGGAAGACCAAGTAGAGTTACGATGGCCTCTGGGAGTATCTACGATGAGGATGGCGAGAATGACGACAACTTAGGACCCAACAGAGAAGAGGAAGAGGAGACCTTAGCTGATGGGGTGACTAGAAGCCAACAAAACTTATGTCTAAATTCAGGGGATGAGTTCAAAATGCAAGCTGGTGAGGATGTTGTTCCTCTAAATTCACCTGAACAGGAAGCCGAGCAAATGTGCCCCGGAAGCACGAGGAGATCACTGGATAGCACTGCGGGACCTTGTCATCAAATACAGAGACGTGTTTGCCTTGGATGATTCCGAGCTGGGATCTACCGACGTGGTCGAGCATCGGATTGAAACAGGTAGCAGTAAGCCTATCAAGGTACCGCCACACCGATTCTCACCAGCTAGGATACCAATCATCCGGGAAGAAATCAGAAAAATGTTAGAGAGAGGAGTGATACAGCCATCAAGAAGTCCGTATAGTGCGCCAATTGTAGTACAGAAAAAGAAAGACGGGAGCTGGAGGTTCTGTGTGGACTATAGGAAACTGAATGATGTCACTGTGAAGGATGCCTATCCGATGCCTAACCAAGGCCAAGTGATTGACGCTCTGGGAAGAAACGCATTTTTCTCTTCTGTGGATCTAGCAAGTGGATATTGGCAAGTTCCTGTAGCCGCCGAACATAGACATAAGACCGCTTTTGTTACCCCAGACGGAGGTCTGTATGAGTAGTTCCGAATGCCCTTTGGCCTGTCCAATGCGCCCGCAACCTTCCAACGACTTATGAACGAGCTATTTCAGCAGAGTATCTACCAAACTAATCTCATCTTTCTGGACGATGCCCTCACCTATAGTAAGACGGCAGAAGATCACTTGAAGCATCTCGAAGAAGTGTTCGTGACGTTACGTCATGCAAATTTAAAATTGAAGCCGACGAAGTGTCAGCTTTTCCAGAGACAAGTGGTGTATCTAGGTCACGTCATCGGAGTAGATGGAACGTCCCCGACCCCGAGAAGACGTCAAAAGTTAAGGAATGGCCCGTTCTCAAGTCAGTGAGAGATGTCCGGTCCTTTATTGGATTCGCTACCTACTATCGAAGACTCATCAAGAACTTTGCAAGCATCGCCAAACCCTTGCATGATTTGACTAAGAAGAGTGCACGATTTGAGTGGACCCCAGCCCAGCAAGCATCCTTTGACCAGTTGAGATTAGAGCTGGTGACTGCCCCCGTTCTCCAGTACCCAGACTATTTGGGTTCATTCATTGTAGACACTGATGCCAGTAATGTTAACATTGGGGTCGTACTTTCCAACGAAATCAATGGAGTGGATCGACCCCTGGTGTTTTCGTCACGAGTGTTAAGCCGGACAGAGATGATGTACTCGACCACCAAAAGAGAGGCTTTGGCGGTAATACAGGCTCTGAAGTGGTACCGACCATATCTGTTGGGCGTTCCATTCGTCCTAAGAACTGACCATGCCAGCTTGCGTTGGATGTTTCGACAGGACGCGGATGGGATGACATTCCGGATGATTCAGAAGCTTCAGGAATTTGACTTCATGTCTGTGCACAGAGCAGGCAATCAACATGGCAATGCTGACGGTTTATCAAGACGCAGGTCAGAAGAACCAGACTGGGCTCCCGGAGAGAGAGAAGAACTGATTGGTAGTTGTCCTGAGCCTGTTTCCCTAGAAGTGGCTTTGGCAAGAACCCGAGAATCTTGTGGAATGATCTGAAAAGAATTGGGAGGAGGCGCCGACTCGGAGGAAGATGCACTGGATGGTCAAGCAATAACTTGGAGTAGAGAGACGCCTGATGTAGAGAAAATGCAGCAGGAGGACGAAGCTATTAGCTGAGTTTTCCTGTGGCTTCCCTACAATCCGGGAGATCTTGAGAGTTTTGGTTCCAACTTAGTGACGCGAGAAGAAGCAGTGCAGCATGGGCCCGAAGTATTGGCATATTGGTCTAGGTGGAACGAACTCACCGTGAGAGAGGCATCCTCTACCGGCGATGGTATTGCTGGGACGGAAAACCCCCAATACTTCAAATCGTTGTTCCCGTAGTGGGTCGGAAGGAAATTCTGGATCAGTTGCACGCATCCCCAGTCAGTGGGGGGCACTTTGCTGTAGAGAAGACGTTAAGGGGAATCCGCCAACGTTTCTGGTGGAGCACATGAGACAAGATGTTGAAAAGAATTTTGCTTGGTGTCTGCCGTGTGCAGCTAGGACTACAGCTGGGAGAAAGAGGATTGGAGGACTTGGGCCATTTAAAGTTGGGATACGATTCCACATGGTTGCAGCAGATATCTTGGGTCCAGTTACGATGGACAACGAAACGCGAGCCAAGCACATATTAGTCATGACAGATTTGTTCACGAAGTATGTGGTCAGTGTCCCATTGAAGGGTACTGAAGCACCTGATGTAGCAAAAGAGATTGTGGAAGGTTGGATTTTGCGATTTGGTGTACCCGACGTACTCCACACGGATCAGGGAAAGAACTTTGGGAGTGAGCTCATGCTGGAGGTCTGCAGGCTGTTGAAAATTGATAAAACCAGGACCTCACCATATCACCCTCAAGGCAACGGGCAAATTGAGAGGCACAATCGGGTGATTGCCGATGTCATCTCGAAGTATTGTGCGGACAACCCACGAACATGGGATAAACTGTTACCCTATTTAAGTTTTATTTACAACACCACAATTCAAAGGACAACACAAGCAACTCCCTACAGCCTTGTGTATGGACAGGAGTGCCAGTACCCCATAGACTTATTCTATCCAAAGCCCCATGACGATGAACTAACAAGAGACAGCTTTGCGGAGGATTTGTCACGCTTATTCAGAGAAGCTCATGCATCCGCTAGGGAATCTCTAGGAGTAAACCAGAGGAGGCAGAAGGATGAATACCACAAGAAAGTCTATGGGAAACCATATGAAAAGCAGGACAAAGTGTGGGTTTACTCAAAGCATAAAGCAAAATCTCGGAAGTTCTTCCTGCCGTGGGAGGGTCCTTATGTAATTTTAGAACGAACATCGGAGGTTAATTACAAAGTAGCAAAACCAAGTCAAATGGCAAAATGGAGGATACTAAACTACAATATGCTCAAATCGTACCTGGAGGAAGGCGATGATTGGAGCCCACAGGAAAAGAAGAGGACTACGGCTCTCAGGTCCGAAGGGTTTCTGGAACATCCAAACGTAGATCAAGACGATTGGGAAGAAGAGGGATTCGATCTACGCCCAACAGAGCAGAATGCGAGGATGCGACGCCTTGTACAGAGAAGGGAACGAAATGAAGGGGTTGAGGAGGACGTGCCGAACTTGGAGGAACTGTTTCTCGAGCAAGTTGTAACGGAACCAGCCAGGGTACCGGAGGAAATTCCAAGAAATGGGGGCAGGCTGGAAGCGCCAGTAACTGCTGACGATGCACAAGCAGAGTCAACTCTTTGTGAACCAGAGCAATTAGCCCAGGACCAGTCATCTGGTGTTCCTGAACCTAGGGAGGTAACAGTAGTCGCTCCAGATACGGGAACTGCAAGACGACGCAGACGAGAGATCCGCCCAGTCATTCGGCTGGGTATTGACGAATAACTGATAGAAATGGGGGGAGGCACTACCACCTACTAACAATTTAACGCAACACTTTTTAGTTATCGACCCCAACTAACGACAGGCTGTTTAGGATTCATTCAACTGGACAATGTTGACTTTCAACCTCATTCTGATTTCAATTGCGGTGATGGGACCGATGGAAGCAAGGAAGTTGGACGGTATCTCTTTCAATCATACGGCAGGAGCGGTTTTCACCACGGAGACGCCAGTAATCCTAGCTAGTGCCATGGAGTCGACTTGGGTCTCCATCCCTTTTCCTATTCTTCCGGCTATCAACAAGACCCACCTAGACTTTGCCTTTCAAGATTTCCAATTCAAGTTTGCAAAACGATGGAATGGTTACTACAAACAACGAATCTGTGGAAACAAGGAACTGACGCAGAGCTATATAAATGTCACTTACATAGCACTCAAGGGGATAGAATACGAAGTGGACGACATTGCTCGAGTGCTAGCAGAGATGAAGATACGTGCCGAAACGTTCATCAATGGTTCTTTACACATTCACAGTGGGGAGCGACGATGGGTGAAACCACTATTGATTGGAGTCAAGGACGCCATCGTTCTGGCTCCGGTCCTCAAGCAGGGATTCTATCACTACTTCTCATTCTTTGGATTTTGTGGAGGAAGGCAAGCAATTGACGAGTTAGGACGGGAGGCAGAGTTTCTTGACACTGCTGTCAGGACAATAACTTTGGAAACCGGGGAGCGGATTCATTTGCTTGGGCATTCACCTAACAAGACCCAGAACCAGTTTAAAATGGTTTCTCACGATGCGAATGCGAACTTCCAAATGATCCGGGATGCGATGAATCGGTTGTTGGAGGAAACCGACGGAGCTTTGGATGGCCAGCGGCTATGCGTCAGTTCGAAACATCACGATGTCTACCAGGAGGCTTCACGATTTTCAACGGCCATGCTAAATTACTCGCAAGCTTTGAACGCACTGCGTGAGGAACTTTTTGCTTTCAAAATCGGGTTGCACAACTTTGGATACATTTTGGATGATGCGTTGTCTTCATTGACAAGGGGACTAATTCCACCTACCCTAATTCCACCAGAAGTATTGCAGAAGGTCCTTGATGGTTTGAAACTAGACAGGATGCGGGAAGCCACACCTCGATCCGAGCTGATGACCTACTACGGATTTGAGCTAGTGGATTCTACGGTTATAACGACCACGGGAATTAATGTACTCGTGAATATCCCTCTTCATCACACTAGCGGATTGTACCATGTCTACCGAGCTGTGGCGTTACCCCAACCTATTGATGATGGAGTTACGGCAACCCAATATTTGTTCCGAAAGTCTCACCTTCTAGTGTCGGAGTGAAGAGACCATTTCGCTGAAGTGTCTGAAGAGAAAATTAATTCGCACTGTGTAGGAACCAACCGTCTGAAGTTGTGTCTGAAACCATTCTCAATGTCTCGAACGAGTGAAGCCACTTGTCTATCCAGCTTGTTTTTCGACCTTCCTGCCGCCGCCTTGAAGCTGTGCCCGCAGGAAGTTGTTGTACTACCAGAGGAGCCAACAGCGGACTACTTAGACGACTCGACTTACTTGGTTACAGCCAGGTCTTCTGCTTACAAGTTCTTCAATTTTACTCATCGGTTGAAGCAGACTGGTTATCCAGTTCCTGGATGTCGTAGCTGTTTGCTCCGGCCGCCTTGCGATGGACGATTTGAGAACCCCAGTGGAACTCTAATTCTGTACCCGGACCCCAGGACATGTCAGTACAGCAGCGGAATGGTGATCAATATCCAGCAACATCCTTTGCTGCGCACCCTATTTGCTACGCTAAGGAAAGTGGAATCCAAAAAAGTGGGAGCAGAGATCCCCAATGCTTTTCGTGATCAAGCTCATGGAGAAATGCTAGAGGTTCTAAGACTTAACCTGATCGAATTGCCCGAAGAGTCTGTGGACGAGGAAAGTATGGAGCGGATCTCTCGTCCTTTTGCCGGAGGAATTTTTAACCAGCACATGCCTTTCCATTGGAGTGCGTATCATAGCCGACCAGCCAATGTCGTGGTGTGGTTCTTATTAGCCATAGTCCTGTTCTTCATGGCATACCTTTTCTATCGATCTTGTATGAAGAACCCCGCCCCGCTGTATAAGAGACTTTTCCGACAACAAATGAACCGCTTTCCGTGGTCGAGGATACCCCGAGATGACACTACTGACTTTTCATCGAGACCTGACACCGGTCAACCTGGCTTTTCACCACCTCTTGGAGCTTCACCCAGCTTCAACTCGATCTTCGAACTGAATGAGGCGGCTATCTCTCCGGCGTCGATGTCAGAGACTCCAAGACGTGACAGAAGCACGGGAATGGGTATGAGAGTGAAGAGAGTGTCGCTACCCCAGGAGAGGTCTTTCTCACCTGGTGAACAATTGCGTGGTGGGGAGTTATGAGAAGTAACCGGTTCCTGTACTAGTGGATAATACTCAGAATTAAGCTTGCATACTTTGACCTTGATTACTCTGACTTCGACTTCTTATGTGGTAGGCCTTAATCACCCTTTCATTCTAGTGTTTAATCACAGTATTACTTGCTACTTTCATTGTATATAGATTAAAAGAAATGAAGCGCCAGCCTAGAACAACCCCCCCCCCCACCAATGCAGTAATTGATATCAATTGTTTTAGGGAGTATGCAGGGTAACTCCAATGGGTTTTACAACCCCCCTTAACTTCTAGGCGGAATGGGTATAAAACTGCGCTTCATTGTAAATACTTTTTTTGTCGTGTTACTTGTATATACGAGATCTATATGATCTTATTTTAAAATCCCAAACTCTCGAAAACTGATCGATGGATAAAAGGAAGAAAAGCTAAAATATTTTAAGCATATAAGATACGTAGGCATCGGTAAGGCTACAAGAGTAAAGGAAGAAATATGTATGGATTAGAGGGTTGAAATACAGGGGAGAGGCGAGCAGGTATTATTCCTTTCTGCGGTTGGGGAACACAACTCGTGGTCTCAGATCATCTAGTAAGCTTACGACATCCCACGAGCTATTCAACTGACCCGATTTAATTAGGCCTTCGATCAAGTTGAGAAATTCGTAAGTCTCGTATGTGCTAAACATTAAGCTATCAATTGAGTCAGGGTCAATGACAATAGTGAACTCGTAATAATTTGCGGGACTTTCCTGAATTTGAATATTAGAAAATCCCTCCCCAACCAAAGTTTCTAACGCAGGAACGTAATAGTTGGTGTTGGTCATTTGTTTTTGTTTTGCGTTGATAAGATATAAGGTGTTGTTTAAATTAGAGCCTTGGAACAATGGGATATTTATACAGTAGAAGTCAAAATAAGCACGCGTTGGTGGTACAAAGAAGTGATTTCTGTTCATTTTTTTTGTTGCTGTTGAGAATTAACGAGTTCTATTCAGCTTTGAGTTGATTGTTCTGCAAGCAACCATTAAAAAATAATGAGATTCAAGAAGAATGAAACCAGTGTAAGTGACCGAGGAGAGGATAAACTGTGTAGAGAATGAGAAAGTCACAAGTAGACAATTCATTTTGTTCTCTTTATCTTAACGCTAAGTTCAGTAACTTAGACTTCAGAGAGCTAAAGAAGTGAAGTTAAAAAAGCCAACACCCGTTCGCGATGGATCTAACTATGTACCCGGTGATCCCCGAATACCACCCGGATGAGTTAGAGGATGATGAGAAATGGGTGTGGGAGTCCTTTATGTTGGGACTGAGGTTACGAATCAAAATGATCCGTGTGTCCTTCCACTATCTGATAGTGCAGTTGAGGGAAGACGGTGGATTTATCCTTCTGGAGGAGGGGAGTGGAGTGGCCCATGGCACGAGCTGAGGGGCTTCCTATTGAAGGATTGGTCGGCCAGTTCCGGTGGGATTGCAGAGGAGGGCGATAGAGCTAGTTCCTTCCATCCAAGTGTTGGCTCAGAGAGCATCGACTCGCTGAAGCTGGGGTCTACCGACAGGCTTACCAGCTACTCCTCCTACTTCGAAGAGCTATCGACGGAGTCGGAGAGTGGAGGAATTTTTGAACTAGAGACTATTTCCAGCGAAGATGACTGCGTTTTTGTCAGCTAAAGTTTCACGATTGGTGGAAAGAGGCTGATTTGATCCTAAATTCTAAAGTATATTACTATTAAAACCAAATTAAAGCAAATGGGACAGGTGGTTAAGGTAGTATGAGTATAGTAATTAGTCTCTTCCCAGTTTTAGAAATTATTCGGGAGAATAATAGTCTAGAACCGAGGAGTGTAGAATTTGGTAAATCCTACTTTTATCACAAAAATGTCGCAATAAAAATGGATACAACTTGAATTTCGAAAATTGGTTACCATCAAATTGTTAGTAAGACTGTTGGCGTGCAATTTAACGTCATTTGACAAACCAGACTTTTATGAAACAAAAAAAGGCCGACTTAAGAATTGAGGGGGTGCAATGTTGGTTTTCTGAGGGGGCCCGAATTTATGAGAGTTAGTTATCATCCGGTATTTACCTCAGTGTGATCGAACTTGGTAGGGAGTTAGTGCATATCTTGAGGCAAGTTCCGCTGTTGTCAATTCTAGGGAATTTGTTTTAGAGATACCATGGGGGGAACTTTAGACTTCCAAATAAGGCTTAGATTCTTGAGTTCATAGTTTGACCGATTGATTAATTGGTAGCGTCATAAGTCTGATACGACTTTTGTGTTAGTTTGAATAGCTTAAGTAGAAGTCAGCATTGTATAAAGAAGGCGTTCAGGTCATTCAATTGTTCTTTTGAAGTCATAACGAACTCTGCGTAAGTGAGGACCATTTGTTGTCCATAGCAGCGGTTTGAACAAATTTGTTGTTCACGCGTTGTAATACGTCGTGATTCGAGTAGTTGCTAAGAGGGAGTAAACCAACATGGTTTTTGTTGTGGCAGCTGAGCTATAGAAGGCTCCAAATAACTCTGACATCGTAGAGGAGTTCAACTTGAGTAACAAAAAAGAGAGAGATAGAGAGAACAGCTGTTGTGAAGTAAAGTTGGTCTTTCTTGTTAGAAGAAAGACTTTTGTAAAGAATATCGAGAGCCAAGAACGAGAGATTCGTGAGGCTGATATCAGAGTAGACAACTTTACTTATTCAGTTTGATTTAGAGAGTTTGGGATCTTGTGACAAATTCCAATATAGTAATTTGAACTACTTTCTGTTGCCTAAAACCAAATTGACTTATTCTTGAATCTATTGATTTATTCTATCAAATTATATCAAGTTATCTTTGAGCAACCGAGTTGATTCCGAGCCGGAGACAGAGCAAGCCGGGGACACCGTGAGTAAACTTTGAAGAAAACCTTTCCACCAAAATAAACCTTTCAAGTTAGGATTTCGGGTGGTTGTGTCTCCCCGTCTATTAACCTAGTCTAAATACGAAATTCTACACTATTTATAGCTACTCCGTGTGTACTTTAACAACCAGAAAACTTCCTTTATGAAATCATGTTAAACTTTGATGGGTGGATACGATTTCCTAATTGCTTTTTAGCATTCCGTTCAACGACGAATACGTAAGAATTTTTGAAAACAACTAGCATGATCTCAAAATTGATTAATTTGACAGGTAGTCCAGAACACAGACCAGCAGTCAGAAGATGGCTACCCGTACAGAGACAAACCCCAGAGGGTGCCAGACTCAGCTGTGGAGGAAGACAGGGTGCAAGAACCCTTCCAGTATTTCATGGGTGAACAGCAGAAGATGACTGAGCTGAGTAACAGTCGGGCAAACGAGGACTTCTTGATGGGATCCCCCATGGCACCTGGTGAGTCCCTTGTCTCAATGGTATAAGAGTATGAAGATTTGAACAAAGACCTGAATCAAAAGGGATGGTTATCTATTGAAACTCTTGAAGGCGCTTGTATGATTACGCGTCCACTTGCACGAGTCTTAGCTGATAAAGATCAGTTTTGTACTTCGACAGCATTTTGCCTACTTCCATTAATTGAGTTTAGTTAAGTCACACAGCTTTAAAAAAGTACCCTAAATAAGAAGAGCTCAGCTCAAAAAATGAGATAATGACAAAATGCCCCGAGGTCTTATTCTTTCCCTTGTAGCCATGCGTTAATTGGCTGGCATGTATTCCGGTTTCCAGACTTACTACTTTCTACCACCTGCAGAATATATGCCCATCTATAATTATTCTCTTATAACGGCAGTAATAAAATGTAATAGCTATTCTCACAAATTATTACCCCAAATCTTAGCATTAGTCTTAAAATGAGCATTACCAATAAGACTAAGGATGTGATTATCGATAAGACTATGACCATAGTCTGTTCACGCAGGCGTATTAAACCAAAAAAGGAAAAAAATCATTCTATCACTAGACCCATTTAGAGATCGCAGCTTAAAATTCGTAGATAAGTGTAAATTGGAAACAGATTTGTGTTCTTAGGTCAAGACATGCAACCGAGTGACAACAGTGTCTATCAAGTGCCATCTAATAGACCCAAAGTCACTGGCAGTTACCAGGATGCCTCAGCCTCCATGTCCCAAAGAGGTCAAGATGGTACTGGTCAGAAGCAGAGCATGTCTGTGGTATCAAGTGGAGCCCATCCTCCTCAGAACGGAATCAGGCAATCACAGGTACGAAAATCCACACTTGATAGGTACATTAGCAACACTAGAGAACACCCAGATTTTAGGCCTCGACTTATGAAAGGTCTTTAAGAGTCTTGTGGGGGGGGGTGGGTAGGGTTTACTGACTAAAATTACAATTCCAAAAAATTACACAGTCGAGCGCCGTACTTATAAATTCGAGCAGAAGTATTTTCATAGTTCGCAAAAAAAACATTTTTTTTTCAAAGAGAGTAAACTAGTTACTGAAATTGGGTATGCTGATTCATACAAAGTATCAAAAAACGTGCCACCATAATGTACTGATTCATGCGTTTTGAAAAGTTGATAATACTCTGGAGGTGCTTTTAAATACTTTGCTAATTTTAGGGTTCCGCGAGTCAGCGCGATCCCTCTGGTGCGGGAGGGAGTCTTCCGATGGGTGGCAATGGTATGCCAAGAGGGGGAGCTGGGGCCATAAGCCAGCGGGAGCCTCCAGGTGGAGGTCAACCACAACAGACTGGAAGACCCAGTTTCACGCAATACGGACCTCAGGTAATTGATCAGTTTCAAGTTAGCTATTCACTATTTACTCATGAATAGACATTTCTGAATGAGTTAAGCTTTGATTAACGTTTGTTTTTTTTCATTGTTTTCTCAAATCTTTCCCAACTTCTATCTTGAAATGTTGTCTTTTATATAACTGAATGGTTAGAATTGTTCGTAGTTTTGAGGTAATTTATATGTTTTAAGGTACATTTTTAATAGCAAGTTATATGCGAATGCGCGACAAGTTGCTACAGCTGAGCTATAAGGAGTATTAATAAAAACAAACACAATTTAACTGAAAACTCGAAACAAATCTATCGGTCAGTTTTGAAAGAGGGGTTTCAGGATTAACATTGCAAGACATAACAGAAATATCAGTACAAAAACAGGAACAAATATAGCATGCGTACACTTGCACAAACAAATGGAAGATTAATTTTTAGAGGTCTAAGCTAAAACTGAGCAAAAATTTAAATACGTTCAGCATAAACACAATCACTTCACAAGCATCTACACTAAAATCACGTGGGTTATGTTTGCAGTTCATTGTTGTTAATAAGGTGGAAATGAAGAGCAACTTGGAGAGAGAGCACGGTCAAGTGGCCAGCTGGACTGGCATCAAGGCTGCCGGATACGACTCACCCAAAAAAGAGCCACAGGATGCTGAACCCAAGGGTTCAATAGGAGGCGGAGGAAGTGCAGCCGAGGGTGGTGGTAGTGTGAACGAACCACTCGAAAGGGAGGAGCCCGAAGAACAGGATGGATGAGCAAAGAAAAGCAAAATCAAACATTTATCGGACAAGAATTGACAAAAATTGGAGATAGTACAAGCGAAAAAGCATGTGAAAAAATTTGAAACAGTCTTTCGACAAAAATGTTGAAAAACTGGGTTGTAGCGTTAACCAAGATAAATATTTTTGCTTCTCTTATCGTTCTCATAGTACAAGTTAAGCACTCCACCGAAAAAGATTCGCGAAATAAGGCAATTTTCAATTCCTACAGAACAAAAAATAGAAAATTTTTCAAATTAGGATTTTAATGGCCTTGTCAAACAATTAATTGTCATGCTGGCAGCACTGTTTGCTGCAGACACAATATTAGGGGTTCTAATTTGATGAGAATATTGCTAAGCTGTTTGATTGACAAGCTGAAATGATAAACGAACAAGATGGCTCGTGCGAGTCTGTGCGTGCCACAGTATGTTCCAACATAATTCTCAAAAACATTAATTTGTGTCAGAGAAACCATTGGGAGTATCCGACAGCAACCTATATGCATTCGCTAGAAAAAATACTTGTACTGTTTGAACCAAAAAATACGATGTCTATTTTTGGCAGAAAAAAAGGAGAACTACTTAGCATAATCTAGAAAGGTAAGTGCAGTACAATTTGAAGGACTCAGACTTAGACAATCCATACAATGACACACACCACACACAGACAAAATCACAAAAAACAAACCTCACCACAAAAACACTAAAAGAAATTATTTTACCAACTGAACTTTACTCAAGGTTCGTCACATTCAATTAGGTTTTGCTCTTTTCTTGTTTCGGTAACTGTAATTTTGGCTTTAAACTTTGAAATAGAACTTTTTTAAGTAATTTAAACAAAATTTGTCTTCTTTGATGTCTGATGATCATAATAAAAATTTGACTTTTTAAAATTTCGCAGATGTGTTACCAGCGAGATTACAAAAATTGAATTTAGTTATGAAGATAGCGAAAGCCGGACTTTCATGGAAGTACTGCATAATTTTTCCATTTGTGATTTTTTACAGTTTTTGCACTCCGCTTCTAATTCGGTCCATCACTTGAAGGAACTAACTCTGTCCTACACACACACATACCACATACCTTTGATTTCATACACACGAACTCACAGAAAACACAGAAGAGCATCCACGCAAAAAACTAAAGAACAATAACCCAACAAAAACAAATTTTTCAATTGTCTTTATGGCAACTGATCTTCACCCATGGTTCGCATCGCTCATGTCTTAGACTTAACTGGTTCACTAAATGTGAACTTCTTGGGTCAATGGTCGAGGTAAATCGAAAATTTTGTCATTTTTATGTTTCATGAGCACGATGGGACAATTTGCTTCTTTCTGTTTTCAACGTATTTCAAACCGCGATTTGTACCCAACAATAATTTTTTGTATAGTTTTAGTACTCTTCCTCTATTTATGTCCAAAATTCGAACTAACCCTCCCTCTCTTTCTCTCTAAGAGACACGCAGCAAAGGCTTTACACAGGCACGCACACATACACCTTCACAATCGCGCGAACAATCAAACTCAAATACGACAAGAATAAAAAATTTTTAAAACTTTCTATTTAGCAACTGATCTTTACTCAAAGTTCGTCACTGTCCAATTAAGTCATGTTTGCTTTATTTAATAAAGAAGGTGTGGTTATTTGAGACAATTTTAGCGGTAATTACAAAACAAACAAATTCTTAAAGGAATTTTTTCTGAAACTTTTTGTTTTTTGATTTTAAATGAGAATCATGGGTAAATTCATTTTTAATATAAAATTGCAGAGGTGCTACCAGCTATATCTATTACGCAGTCTTGGTTTTCAAGATATTTATAACACAAATTGAAGCGAAAATGACGTAATTTTTAAAAACTTGAGATTTCCGACAGGTTTTTCACTCTGCCTCTATTTGCGTCTAACATGTAATGGGACTTTAAAGGCTGACCTTAAACGCTCTTATTTAGTGGTACTGAAGAACTTTTGTCATCATTATGTTTTGAATTTCGGCTTTTTCATTCTTTGATTTTTTCATATAACAAAAATTTTTAATAACTTTGTTAAGCACTGAAAAAGGGAAGTTTTTTTTAATTTTCAATTATAAGGATTATCACCACTATTAAAATAATTAAATTTTCAATGTACAGAATTGTCCACAGTCTGGAATAGATCATTTCAAATTGAAATTTCAGAGCACAAATTTTCATTTAGAAGTCAAACATTTTTCCAATTTTTACAAACTATAAAAAATTTGTTTTTGGCTATCCATAAAACCTCTAACCCTCAACTCGTCTGTGTTGCATTATATTAATGGAAGTTAGTTCGAATGATTTTCTCTGGCAAAATAAAGAATAGAAATAAAAAAAAAGATAAGAAAAGATTTCCAACTATACTTTTCAACACTAAATATGATTGATTTGTTATTCATTGTATGAAAAAAGTTTTTTAAAGTCACCGCGATTTGAAGATACTGAAATTGTTAATTCTGATGAGATATTTTCTTGCAAAAAAGATATTCGAATTTAGAAATGAGTACATTTTTCTGGCTTTAGTTTTACATTTACTGGCTAAGTTAATTTTTTGCTATTTTGACGCTCTGAAGACGTCTATTTTCCCCAAACATGAAAAAGATGAAAATTTCAGACAAGTTTGTTAGAAAAAAATTTTTCGAAATTTTTGGTCAAATACTGAAAATCGTCAACTTTTGGGCTTGAAATTGCTGAATTACTCCTGACGATCAAAACTCCCTTCAACTCAACTAATTTACTATGAATTTCTTATTTGTTTTCATCCTAACTTCCAACGCGATCTCATTCCCCAAGTGACTTTCCTTTTCAAAATTGTCGTTACAACTGACAACTTTTTATTTAAATCAAAACTGAATCTTGAGGCCTACAAAATGATTTTTTCCTCTACGATGCGTATACCGAAACTTAAAATTTGGCTGAAATAAAGCCAGCCTCGCATAAATATTCGCCCATTATGAAAAAATGTTGGAACAATGAGCTTATCTTAAAATTATTGTCATTACGAGCCAGCACCACTAACAAATAAGGAAGGCCCATTCAGCTTTTATTTCACAGAAAATATCTTAATACAGGTGAATAGGGACTTACAGTGTGGGATATGGCGACGAGGCAACAATTTTACGATTCAACTATTATGCAATGTCTTTATCCTTTGTTACTTAATTCCACATAAAGCGCAATATCGGTTGAATGCAGGGCCTCTGGCTCATCATGAATGGCATTCTTTCTCTAGGGTAGCAATTTTAACTGACACTGACTTCTTGCTAGCCTTCTGTTAAATAAATAGAGAATTGTTGAAATTTAAAAATCTTTAATTTGAAATATTTCAACTTTCCCTAAAAAGTCAACTGGATTCCCAGAATTTGCTTATTAAAGTAGAACGAACTGATAAACCAACTTATCAGTTTTTGTGCCGACTTTTTTTTGGCGCAGACGACCGAAACCGATTCAGAGAAAGACCCTTTTCCAAATAACCCTGAATGGGCATTTAAAAATTTATGACTAATTCTTTTTGTTTTTGTTCTAGTTTCTTTTGTTCTATCAATTTTTGGTGACCATCTAAAACGGAGATGTTCAAATTTGAGGATTTTTATAGTAAATCATTTGAAGGCATTATTAAAAAACAAATCTTAGGCTTTAAGGTCAATTTAGTTACTTCATTTCACTCATTTTTGTATCAGTTAAATTAGTACAAACTTCATCAATAAAGTTTCAGATAAACAAACCACAAAGCAAATATAGAGACGATTCTATTCATTCTTCTCTTTAGATAAGTGGTTAGCCAATTCAATGTTTCGGGATAAGATGCGCAGTTTAACTCATATTGCTGGGGTCACAGGCAGCCAAACCACATGCAATTGAATTTTGAATGAGCTTGATTCAGGTTCGCTTTAGAGATTCAAATCCAACACCTTGGCCTTCTGTGGCTTATCCAAATGCAGTCATTTTTTCAAGAAAATGAAACTTTTCAAATTAAAGGGATTGTGCATAAATACCACAGTGTTCACTGATATAAAGAACGCGTGTGCCACGAAGCCAGAATTTAAAATGTAGGTTTTGGAACGTCTACTTCCATCTAAACTGATAACAAGTGCCGTTCAGTAATCCAAAAAGGTCAAATTTAGAGAAAAATATGAGCCAATTTTGACTTTGAAACGCGTGATGGCGTTTCTTGAAACGCTTGAGTTTTCTCGAAAATACATGTGAGGTTCATCAACTGCAGGCTGGTAAAATATCAATTTTGTATGTATGCCAAAGAAGTCAGGTAAAAAACAAATCCAAAAGAAAATTTCAGACAAGTTTGTTAGAAAAAAATTTTTCGAAATTTTTGGTCAAATACTGAAAATCGTCAACTTTTGGGCTTGAAATTGCTGAATTACTCCTGACGATCAAAACTCCCTTCAACTCAACTAATTTACTATGAATTTCTTATTTGTTTTCATCCTAACTTCCAACGCGATCTCATTCCCCAAGTGACTTTCCTTTTCAAAATTGTCGTTACAACTGACAACTTTTTATTTAAATCAAAACTGAATCTTGAGGCCTACAAAATGATTTTTTCCTCTACGATGCGTATACCGAAACTTAAAATTTGGCTGAAATAAAGCCAGCCTCGCATAAATATTCGCCCATTATGAAAAAATGTTGGAACAATGAGCTTATCTTAAAATTATTGTCATTACGAGCCAGCACCACTAACAAATAAGGAAGGCCCATTCAGCTTTTATTTCACAGAAAATATCTTAATACAGGTGAATAGGGACTTACAGTGTGGGATATGGCGACGAGGCAACAATTTTACGATTCAACTATTATGCAATGTCTTTATCCTTTGTTACTTAATTCCACAATAAGCGCAATATCGGTTGAATGCAGGGCCTCTGGCTCGTCATGAATGGCATTCTTTCTCTAGGGTAGCAATTTTAACTGACACTGACTTCTTGCTAGCCTTCTGTTAAATAAATAGAGAATTGTTGAAATTTAAAAATCTTTAATTTGAAATATTTCAACTTTCCCTAAAAAGTCAACTGGATTCCCAGAATTTGCTTATTAAAGTAGAACGAACTGATAAACCAACTTATCAGTTTTTGTGCCGACTTTTTTTTGGCGCAGACGACCGAAACCGATTCAGAGAAAGACCCTTTTCCAAATAACCCTGAATGGGCATTTAAAAATTTATGACTAATTCTTTTTGTTTTTGTTCTAGTTTCTTTTGTTCTATCAATTTTTGGTGACCATCTAAAACGGAGATGTTCAAATTTGAGGATTTTTATAGTAAATCATTTGAAGGCATTATTAAAAAACAAATCTTAGGCTTTAAGGTCAATTTAGTTACTTCATTTCACTCATTTTTGTATCAGTTAAATTAGTACAAACTTCATCAATAAAGTTTCAGATAAACAAACCACAAAGCAAATATAGAGACGATTCTATTCATTCTTCTCTTTAGATAAGTGGTTAGCCAATTCAATGTTTCGGGATAAGATGCGCAGTTTAACTCATATTGCTGGGGTCACAGGCAGCCAAACCACATGCAATTGAATTTTGAATGAGCTTGATTCAGGTTCGCTTTAGAGATTCAAATCCAACACCTTGGCCTTCTGTGGCTTATCCAAATGCAGTCATTTTTTCAAGAAAATGAAACTTTTCAAATTAAAGGGATTGTGCATAAATACCACAGTGTTCACTGATATAAAGAACGCGTGTGCCACGAAGCCAGAATTTAAAATGTAGGTTTTGGAACGTCTACTTCCATCTAAACTGATAACAAGTGCCGTTCAGTAATCCAAAAAGGTCAAATTTAGAGAAAAATATGAGCCAATTTTGACTTTGAAACGCGTGATGGCGTTTCTTGAAACGCTTGAGTTTTCTCGAAAATACATGTGAGGTTCATCAACTGCAGGCTGGTAAAATATCAATTTTGTATGTATGCCAAAGAAGTCAGGTAAAAAACAAATCCAAAAGAAAGATACATGCTTAAGACATGTTTGTGCTATCACAAGCCTCAATTTAATAGATTGGAGGGGGTGAAAGATTTTGTTGGATAGAGGCGAGCTGTGTTACTTGATTGAGTTCGGTAGTTCCACAATTCGTTGGGTGTTGTAATAGTTCGATGTCCACAAGATAAAAAAACAAACATATTTGTTATAATGGATTGTTTGCAAGCTTTTCTGGAGTAGTCATGGAAATATTTGCGGAAAATTGAGCAAATTGGAAAAGAAAATTGAGGAGGCCATTTTGAGTTTCGATAAACAAATTCATCGCGTTTGTTGCTTTTATCTTATCGTTAAAACTTTGGGCCAATAGGGACAAAAACTACGCTCACGCTGATAGTGAACCGCATTTCTATTTTGCCTATCGGCCGAGAAATAGAGAGAACGCACTCGAGAGAATGAGCTCATATAAAAAAAATTCAAAAATTGCAAAGTTAAAAATACAGCTATAATTATTTGCTAAAGATATTGGAGAAATATTCATACTTATTGAAAGTTGAGAAGTAGCCTTTGTCTGTAGCGATTGTGAGTTGCAACAAAACAATTTCATTTCGCATCTTTCTTTTAACTTATGAGTAAAAATTTAAGCCGGTAGGGGGCTATGAACTATGTACAATTTCATAGTAAAACTGTTTTCTAATTTTCCTATTGGCCAAAATTTGAGGGAATAAACTCTGCTCATCAAAAAACTGCTGTTTTTCCTTTTAAAAATATGGCAAAAGCGGTAGCCCTTGAGCCCTATTCATAGCGTAAGCGCCTAATTTCTACTTTTATTAAAAACTATATAACCTTGAGGTTTCCGGAGGAATTATAGATTTCTTCCTGATCTACCTGCTTTGCTCTTAGTAATTTCAAACGAGAATTAAAGAGCAGGAAAATTTGGAGCTTCAGCGTCGCATACTTAGATTTAGTTCTTGCTCTTGTTTACAGGTAGGCTAGAATAAACCAGGCCTGAAGTAACTGGGAAAGGTGAAATAATACACCTCATCGAGACACACACATGAAATACGCACACAAATAAAGCTATCATTTGTGTGGGTATTACATGTGCGTCTTTTGTTGTGGACAGGAAACATGGAACGAAATATCTAGAAAATTCTGTTCTGGCTGCATCGGTTAGGAGCGTATGAAAAAATATGTGTCTAGTACTCTCTCACCACCTACAGGTTCATGCATCTACGTCTAGCAGTCTAATTTTGCCTAAGTTTTTTCGGACTTGAAATACCAACGTATAAAACCGATTCGTCCGCTACACCCGGTAACTGTTAAGAGACATAAGAAACGGCATATTGTCTGTTTTTTAAAAAATCTCAGCATTCTTTAACGAAGTTTAAAAAGTGATACGGCTAACTGGTCTCAATTAATCTATTAAGATTTGTACATTATTTAGCATATTTACAACTGCGTGCATGATTTAAAGACAAATTAGATCAATCTCTAATACAAGCCGCCGCTTAAAGATTTCTGCAGATTAGCTTGAGACATTTGATTACTTTTGCTGAAGAACACGTAATGACAAGGAGAGCTTGATAGAACAGCTTTGCGCTTATTTCTACCAAACATGTTAATTAAATCAATTAGCATTCGAACATTGAATATTGCTGCAAACTAAATTGAATAATTAGCTGTACAGTTTTAATCACATTCTTCGCTCGACTCCCCCATGGGTGATTTTATATTCTGAAGCATGAATTTTTTCTTTTTCAATGAACTGATTTCTATACAAACAATAGATAGAGGTGAATAGTTTCATGTTCAGTATCGATAGCCGTAATGGTCAATGAATTTGAACTGTTGGGCTAGTTTGATGGCTTGTGCCATTTGGGCGGACTTTCGACTCTTGCGGGTAAGGACGGCTGAGGAGGCACGTGAACTTAATAAGAAACTCTTCTCCTCCAGTTCTTGACGCCTCTTTTGTTTCAACCATCTAAAACAAACATGGCATATCAGACAGCAAGGCAAACATGTTGAGTGTTTGATAACAATCTCAAGATTGGACCCCATGACAGGGTTTCAAGGGGCTCAAAGACGCCAGTCATATGATATAAGCCCTACTGTATCAGTTTGAGTAATCTAAACCAGCATGCGCACGATATACTTCAAAATGCTGAACATCTCAAAGCTTGATAATAGTCATTTCACGAAGATACATTGATACTCTATAATCACGTGATTCAATATATAGGTTCGAAACTATTTCGTATCACAAAATACAGCAACTTCAGATCAAAGACTTAATATTCAATGGACTACAGTTCGCTCACACTTAAATCTACAGATTAACCCAAAAATATGATGTTAAACTCAACGAGTGTAGTTACGCTAAAGTTTAAGCACAGACTCTCAAGCAGAATAGCTTCTCAGATTCAATGATGATAAGAATTTGAAAGTTTTATACACAGAGGCTTCAAAACGTTACTGTTATTCTGTAGTATCTTCTATTAGATTTTAACGTTTTCGAAGAACTATATAGAGCTGTGGCAACAAAACAAGGCGTACACTGTTGCACATCCGAGTTCAATAAGAGATACCTCTAAGCTGTATCACAGCACCATCAATTAAACTTAATGACGTTTTGATAAGGTTCAATAGTATGTAAAATCCCAGGTTGCAGGAACTATGAGAATTAAATAGTTCTAGAACAAAAGAAAAAATATTTCAGCTCAGCCGATTTAAGACAAAAAACAATTAAACAGATAAATTAAGTTAAAAGCCAATTTTAATATGGTAAGTCACGAATGACGGAACCTATTAATACACCCTAGGAGAAGTTACCTGGTCACTGTCTGGAGCAAATTGCAAAATCAAAAACTTTCAATAAACTTACTACAACTTTTTATAATTAAGTTTGCATTACCAAAAATACCTCAGACAAAAAATATGAAGAGCATTTCTAGCTTGTATAAGACCACTAGGATCTTAAACAAATGTCAATTTAAGTCCTGTATCAGAAAAATCCAACAAAACGTACAAAACGAATAACATAGCTGGCAGATTGCCATAAAATAGCCACAATTGCTTCGTAGAGCTGCAGTGCCAAAAAATCCGTAAAAAAGACAGCCCAAAAAATACTTAGGGATGACATGTTATATTTTGATTAAGAATTTGATTAAATTATTGCGGCTTCTATTAGCTGCTCTCAAATAACCTTCATTTAGAGTAACACACACATTTACTTGACCTTATCTCTTTGAACTAAAGTAAAGAAAAGTCAATTTCAAAGCGAGGAAGTCGTTTCTGAGAGTGAGGTAAGTCAAGTGTGACCACAAACTCAATCACGCGAATGAACAAAAAACTCGCTCCACTAAGAGTGAGAAATGACGTCACGCACGCACTTCAGTTGAGATTGCATGAACAAACGAAAAAAAGCAGACTTGAAGTGGCTGTGACGTCATATGGTCGTACCAAAAATGTTGACAACCAAATAAAAACATAGCCGGCAGATTGCCGGAAAATAGCCGCGATAGACGCCTGTGGCCTCCCATGAATTGAAACAACTAAAGGAATAAGAGAGACAGATCGACGACAAGTCCTTTAATAGACAACTAGACTTTTTCGACTGTCAATTTTATGACAGATCCGGTCTATAAGGAAAAGGCCCTAAAAGAGCTTTTTCAAAATTGATATTCGAAATCAAAAACTCAAGACTAATAATCAAGATTTAGGGCATATAAGATCGACACTACTTACATGCACACTATTAACTAGCAAATGTTCATAAAATTTGAAGTTCCATAAGTGAGCGCAGAAGTCATTTTTTTAGTGAAGTAAGTCTCGCAATTGACCTAAAAGCATAAATGACGTCACGTAGAATGAACTACGAATGGATTGAGAAAACCATTGAAAATCCGTAAAAAAATCAAAAAGCAGTAAAAATCAAGGCTAAATTGCCGAAAGTGAACAACATAGCTGCAGATTGCCAGAAAATAGCCGCAATAGCTTCGTAGCTCTGCAGTCTAAAAAACAGTAAAAAAGACAGACAAAAAAATCGTCTTTTCATTGAAGGCTGATATGTTATATTTTGATTAAAAATCTGTATAAGTTTTCGCTGCCTCTATTAGCTGCTCTCAAAAAACCTTCATTTAGAATGACACACAACCATTTGACCTTATCTCTTTGAATTAAAGTAAAAACAGTCAATTTCAAAGTTAGGAATTCATTTTTGAGAGTGAGGTAAGTCAAGTGTGACCAAAAATTTAATAACGCGAATTAACAAGAAAACTGGCTCCACTAAGAGCGAAAAATGACGTCACGCACGCACTTCAGTTGAAATTGCATGAACAAAAAGCAGATTTAAAGTGGTTGTGACCTCATTTGGTCGTAACAAAAATCGCGGCGACGAAATAGAAACATACCTGGCAGATTGCCGGAAAATAGTCGCCGTTGATTCCAATAAGCATGATTGGGATTGAGAGAATAGAAGATATTGAAAAAAAAGATTTTTGTACAAAATCATTTTTTAAGTCAGATTTATTTTGATGGCATTTCGTCGTTGAACATACTTCTGTTTCTTAGAGAGAGGCTACAGGGGCTACTATCAAAACCAATAAGCATTAGAGATGGTAACTAAGACTTATAGGAACGACGTTCAATTAGCGGGCATCTAAAATTGGACTTTATGGGTTTATCCCGTTTCTATTTCTGACTTCAATTTTTTATACTGACTCCTTTCGTTTTGAACTGCTTTGCTGAGCAAATGATGTTCAAATTTACTTTAAGCAGAATGATAGAAGAGAGAAACTAGCCTAGAGAAGTCAAAAAGTTTTCACGCAAAATGTCGAAAAAGCGGCAAAATGGTAAAGCGAAAAAAGTTCGACGAAGTAAAAAAAAATAGGAGCGCTATAATAGCCGGCTGAGAAGATGAGGGCGGCTATTGAAAAACCAAGAGAAGGCCAATAATAGCCCCAGCTATCGCTATGCGGCTATTAAAAAGACAGCACACCAATACAAGCCAAATGCTTCGGATAGTAAAAAACGAAGAGAAGGCTAATAGTAGCCCCAGCCATCGCCTTGCGGCTATTAATAAGAAAAATTTTCAATTAGAGTGACAGTAAAAAAAGTTAATTTGATAGCAAGGAAAATCGTTTTAGAGAGAGAGAGAGAGAGAGAGAGAGAGAGAGAGAGAGTTAAGTCACATGTGACCAAAAAATGTATCACGTAGATGGAAAATCGCTAGCAATTCTTCCAAGCCACTTCTGAAACAAAAAAATCTTGAAGCCAGAGCAAAACTCTACTTCTGGAGAGGCTTGCAACCAAGAGAAAACGTAAACAAACGCTTCCGAAAATGCCTCCTGGTGTACTGAAATTTTCGAAGTTATACGACTTTCGTAGTTTTCCGAAAAATATGCCCATGACTTGCGTCTTAACTATGCGTTAAGAAATCGAAAAACCACAAACGAAAGGAGATACAGATAAGTTTGTCGTAAAACTATCTGTAATCGTGACAACTACATAGCAATTAAGATGATACACTCTTTGGATCTAGCTCTTACTAGTTTTTTACAACCGATCTCATAATTGATGCATCAAATTAATCCCAATTGTTTTCATCTTACAAAGTGAGTCCCCAAGTTGCATGAAAAAAGTGCAACCTTGGTAAAAATGAAAACGTGTTCAACGCGTAAAGAAAATTAAACATACCCGGCAGATTGCCGGAAAATAGCCGCCGTTGATTCCAATAAGCATGATTGGGATTGCACGAATAGAATATATTGAAAAAAAAAAAAGATTTTTGTACAAAAATATTTTTTAAGTCCGATTTATTTTGACGGCATTTCGTAGTTGAACATAGTTCTGTTTCTTAGAGAGAGGCTACAGGGGCTACTATCAATACCAATAAGCATTAGAGATGGTAACTAAGACTTATAGGAACGACGTTCAATTAGCGGGCATCTAAACTTGGGCTTTATGGGTTTATCCCGTTTCTATTTCTGACTTCAATTTTTTATACTGACTCTGTTCGTTTTGAACTGCTTTGCTGAGCAACTGATGTTCAAATTTACTTTTAGCAGAATGAGAGAAGAGAGAAACTAGCCTAGAGAAGTCAAAAAGATTTCACGCAAAATGTCGAAAAAGCGGCAAAATGGTAAAGCGAAAAAAAGTTTGACGAAGTAAAAAAAACATAGCCGGAAGAATTCCGGAAACGACTCGAAGTGGAAATCTATTTAAATGCCATTCAACTACTCATCAGACAAAACGTGCCTCCACTAATTTAGGATTATCTTGAAACAAAACCATAAAACAAAAAAGTCTAAAGAAAATCAAGCCTATTAGAATATGATGAAAAATCTTATCAAAATTTGTCGTCAATCGAGACCCCGAAATAACCATCTCTGTCAAAATTACTGCATCAACACAACTAGTACTTACTAAAACCACTCATGAGAAGTTTTTAAAATACTTGATGCCAGGTCATGAAAAAATAAGCTCTTCCAAACAACTTTGACTAAAAAACTGGAAAAAGTTAATAAATTTTTTAAGAATACACAAGCACAAAAACCCAAAGACAAATTCTTTTCAGCCAATAGGGCATACAGATGATCGCAAAACAATAGGCTAGTCATAAAAGGCTAAGAACTGTGTCTAAAGGACAGATAAAAAAGGAAAAACTGCAAAAAAATAAAAATAGTTCCAATTTTCGCTATTTTTCGTCAAATCTCTCAACAAAAAATTGCTTCATATCCACAAAACTGCAACTATTTGTTAACAAAAAATTTCTCACGTAATAGGGGTCTTTTCTATACCCATTTGAGGCAGTAAAACAAAACAAAATTCAAAAAATCGCAAAAATTAGCCCAAAAATCAGCAAAATACATGAAAAACATCCGAAATAGCATAAAATTCATATAAATTTCCAGAAACCTGCAAACCGCTACCAACACCAGCCTACAAAATAAAAGAAAATCATAACCAAACCTTTTAACTAAAAAAATGAAAAAAACCCGCTTTAAAATGCCGCACGTGAACAAAAAATTCGCTCGCTTAGAGAAAATTTTTTCACACATCAATTTTTCGCTCTCTCAAAAACAGCGGTATGAACAAAAACCACTCTCTTTTCGCTCCGCTCTTATCTTTTGTTCAGCACCAAAATCACTCCAAATTTTTTCACGCGTTTCATTTCACGCGCTTCAAAAATCACTCCAATAAAATTGATTAAAAAAAGGACTTCTCCAATACTCCTCTTCGAGTCGTAAAAAATACGAGCGCAATAATAGCCGGCTGAGAAGATGAGGGCGGCTATTAATTAAAAAGGAACTGAATAAAAGCCTCGTCCTTAAAACCAACACACTAAAAGCTCAAAAATTTAGAAATAATCATAGAAACGAACCAAATTGCCACACAAAAAAATTGTCTTCGGATATCAAAGGTTTCTCACTCAATTGAAAATCACTGAACATTCAGTGTGACCAAAAAAGCTGCTCAAAAAAATGTCTTTAACGTGAACAAATAGTTTTCTCTAAATCTCATCTTGCTCTTTTTGAATCGTACCACCACACAATGGAATGCGCGAACTGTTTGAATTATACCTCCTGTAAGCCTTATCACAATCTTTCTGAGAGCGAGTGGCCACCCATTGTGCATCTTCCTCTTTCTGGTACTTCTGCAGTAGTCGCTCTTTCTTCTCCTGTTCGTTCTTCACATTCAACCACTCCTTGAACGGGTCTTTGTCCGGCTACACATTGCAATCAGATGTAAGAAGATATAATACAAAAAAATGAAAAAAATTTTTTGAAATCTACTCTCAATTAAACCATGCATATATTTCGCACACTCGTTTCAAATCATTGATGTCAGTTTTACATTATTCCTCATCGATTACTTATCGCATTGCTAACTTAATCAGTCAAATACTGTAACCACAGATATCCCAAACCTTGCTTTTTTTCATTCGCGTTCAGAAGATAACGGATCAAAAACTGCATCAAACGTTACGTTGACAAACATTTAACTACTGCATTATAAGCTAGCAAGAATTTCGATAGAAATCTAGAAGCCACCCTACAATCAGAAATAAACGAACCTCCACTCCGAATGCATCATTGTAGATCTAAAAATCATTACGGAAATAACATGATCTCAAAAAACCGTTGTTCAAAGTTGCTAAAGGTGATGCATTGGTGGCTATGTACAAAATTAACATAATAATGTCAAGTAATAGGAAAGAAGAGTGAGAAAAAATCAACTTCAACAATTTCATGATGCCTGTAATGACCTTCAGAACGAAATTG
The DNA here is from genome assembly GCF_964194025.1 of Convolutriloba macropyga. Taxonomy (NCBI): domain Eukaryota; kingdom Metazoa; phylum Xenacoelomorpha; order Acoela; family Convolutidae; genus Convolutriloba; species Convolutriloba macropyga. Next base: position 72,107,639 of record NC_134470.1, read on the forward strand.
GATTCAACTTAATTTGTAATGACTTGACATTACCATAAATCGCCACAACCAATGAAACTTTGCACAGATTGATCTACATTTAACTTCTGCTTACATCATTACCTAAGTTTAATTGTACTTTTTGGCTTTTTTAGGCAATAGAGTACTCTAAAAGCACTTTTACTTAAAAAGAGCACAGTTGCCTCATTTCTCAACCCATATGCTTAAATCTTTGCTTGAATATAACTTCTTTGAAATGCATCTTATTAAAACCAATTTAACATCACAGGTTTTTCAGGAGTGAAAAAAGTAATGGTAACCAACGTCTTTATCCTCTTGTTCTTCCTGTTGTCTCCTAATTGCATCCCTCTGTTTCTTCCTCTGTTCCTGGGCAGTCTTATCTTTCTCCCGACACCATGCCTCAAATGCATCCCTGTTTTCCCTCTCCTTCGCCTCCTTTTCCTCCTTCTGCCTCTTCTGGTTCTCACTCTGCTCCTTCTGGCGTTGTTTGGCCTGTTCTTTGGCTTCTTGGATCATCTCCTCACTCCGGTGACCTCTGTCAACATTAGATATCATACTACTGCTTCTACTGCTGTTTATGCTCCCGCGAGTAACCATAATTCAGTAACCATAAAAGCAATGATTATCTCAACCAGTAGCACTAACGAGCTAAAGAAGACGCAATAGGGGATTGTATATTAAATATGGAATATCTCATCAACAATTGATAAAGTCTGCCGACTTAAGAAATTGAAACGCAGTAAATGGAAAGTTCCACGTTCTGAGGGCAGCAGCTAAATCAAGCTCAATTTACCTAAAAAATTTGCACATTTTCATTTCGCTCAAAGCAACAGTAAACAATATGCGTTATCTGATTAAAAGCCATCTTCGATTCAGTTCAAAAACCTCTCATCGTAGTGGGAAGGCTCAAAATAAACCATGCACACTCGAATGGCTCCGAAAGGAGGAAAAGAAGAAAGCAAGTATTGCAGTAGTGAAAAGTAAATGTCTATTGAATGCACTTGAGCATGTCGGAGCCTTGTAAAATCTCACAGACTGTGATCCTATGCAAAGACCTGCTCAGACAGAGGTTACATTTGATTTATGCCATTATAGAACAAACACAGCCCCCATAATACCATACAACAAATCACACAAAAATAAAGCGTGCAAGCATTATTCATTTTTAATCAACAAATGCAACGGACAAAGGAAAATCAATGCCGTTTGTGCACTCTTACCAATGACCAGACGGACTTAAGTGAAACAAGTCTATTAGAGAGGACTGGCTCAAAAAATATAGATAAAAGCAGCTACTAACTTTGAATATGCCTGCGGCATTACAATTGCAGAATAACACACTCCACAGCAGACAGAGTTCAGATTAAAACCATCAAATTACGTTCCTTTTCCAATTGCATATATAAGCATATACAAACAAAATTTGGCAATAAAATAAGCAAGGCAAACAGTTGTGTTCTTGATCATCCGATATCAAAGAATATTGAATTTATCACAAAACATCTTATACGTTTTCACAGCTTGACAAATCCGCCTTAATGTTGCATTAAATTGTTCAGTCAAACGAATTGACAAAATTTTAAGCCATTGATAAACCGGAACAGTAATGGAAAATCTCGCACAAAACATTTGGCGATCGCTTGATCATAGAAAGCACAGTCCAAAAAAGCCAAAGACAGTTCTTGTGATTACAAATCCGATAGCATTGGTAGTACTTTACATGCTGAGTTAATAGGGTGAAAAGGGCAAATCTGACAATTTATTTTTAAGAAACATAACCGACTAACGCCGGACGAAGTGCTCTCAGACGACTGCCGGGTGGTTGGCTTCGTCATAGCTATCAGCCGCTTAGGGAGGCCAGCTGTAGCTTAATTGAGGGAATGTGTGTGAACGTGTGTGGGGTTGCGGGTGAGTATACGGTTCAAGTGGGGGAGGGGTTGAAGTGGTAAAGTCAAATTCTAAGAACAGCCTTTCGGATCATGAATTTTTGGCTTAAAGTTTCAGTGCATAGCATACACACAATAGTGAGCAGTCAGAATCTTGGAAAACTTAAAGCACTCCAGGATTTAACTGTTTATCCCGGTTTGAGGACAAAAAGTCAAATGGTCAGACGAAAAACGAAAGACATATAAAATTGCAACAAACTTGCAGTCCTGAAACACAATCCAACGAGCTGAATGAGAACTATAAAATACGTTATCTGGCCAGCAGACCAATTGAACATTACGAGCCAAATAGTTGAAAATGAGCTTTAAAATTTAGAGAAAATTAAGACTATTGGCAATTAAATTGTTATTCTTTGGTATCAGCGTCTTGAATACCAAGATTTTCAATTACAAAGCAAAGAAGCAAGAACAAAGGGAAAATAATTACAGTCCAAGAGAAATCTAGTGACTGGTAAATAAGAGAGAAGCTAACGCAGTTAAAAACAACAAATTTGAAACAAATGTCAAAATTAAACCAGGAAAGAAATTAAGATTAGCAGATGATTCATTGTGTTCCAAATCAGAACCAAAATTATAATGCTAAAAATAACAGAAGAACAAGTTTCGAGCCCAAGAGAGGTTTGCCTGACCACATGAACTCAAAAAAAATACAAAATACAAAAGTTCAATTTTTTAAATAATCATTGCTAATTTTTCGACAAATCGTATTTGAAAATCAACTTTCTTCTTGCAAAAACCCCAAAAAACCTGACTTGCAGTTTAGAAGAAAGCTGGTTGGACATATAAAAGATATGGACATAAATCTGAGGAAAAAAACTGAGGAAGTTCTTCATGTATATATATCCTCAAAAACAATTTTGTGCTAATAAAATCTACTAACTACCCCAAAAGCAACCTACAAAAAAAATCTTGTAGTCCTAAATTGTCGAAAAACGCAAAAAACGACAACAAAATTGGGTAGATTGGATTTTTGTTCTCATATACGTTTTCGCTAATTGTAAAACCATAAACAAAACATAGCCGGATAATCGCCGGAAAATAGCCACCGTTGATCCGCTTGACGCACATTAAGAGATAAGAGATAGAAATTGACAGAATTTTTTGAAGGGTCAAAGTGTTCTTATTTGGTGTGCAAATTCTGGATATTCGGATAGGTTCTAAAATTACACTTAAATCAGCTTCTAAACTGAACGCTATTAAGCATAATACTAACCAGCTAGCAATCGCTTTAATGAACTTTGATAACCTATTGCACTTTGACTTAATGACGGGGCTTATATGTTAATCCCGTTTCTTTTGATTTTGCTCTTTGATTTCGACTTTGACCGCATTCACTACATTACGTAACTCAATGAACGAAAGAATTTAAAATCCAATCAGTCGAAACAGTGAGGTAAGTCAGAAGTCAAACGCGAAAGCGAGATTGATGTAAAACGAAAAACGTGATCAAAAGGTAAAGCAAACATTTTTTGTAAAATGAGAGCGCCTAAATAATAGCCGTTGAGAGGCTGACGGCGGCTATAAATTATATCTCTAAAATACTGCATCACAGGTATGCAATTCAAGTAAAGTTTTGAAAAATCGAAGAAAAGCTTTGGAAAAGAAAGCAAATTTCGTTTGGACTCGAACTATCTTTTACGTCCTCTGCCTTTCGAAAAAACCCTTATGTAATTGAAATACAGATAGACTTTCACTTAATAAATTGACAGACGTTCAGTTAATGAATCTTCTTATAAAATCCTAAGGCTCGAAAGACCAAACAAATTAGGATTGAACCAGAAAAAGAAACGAACAGATACAAATTGACATCCTTTTTCCTCCAAGCTTAAATTGTGTTAAATTTGGTCGCAAATTTTTGTTAGATTGCGCAACTTTACAGTTCAGCTTCTAAACTAAAGGTTACAAAGCTTAATATCAATAGCATTTAGCATTCACTTTAATGAGAAGTGATAGCTTAATGCTCTTTGTCTTAGTGACCCGGTTTAGCCCATTTCCTTCATTTTTTTGAATTTCGACCATGGCCGGCATCACAATGTTGGATAGATTTTCTGTATGAATTCTGAACTTCAATCAGGTGAAACAGTGCATTATGTAACTCCGAAATTAAGACCGAAAAACTTGCCTTGTTAAAAGAAGAAAATGAACCAAAAGTACTACCAAGGTTGAGGGCATATTAAATCGGAGGGAGTCGGTCCGAGCCGCGAAATTTCCCCTTACACCCTTAATTCACACCTACAGTTTGTCATTGGTGGAGTGGCGACGTGTGTATGTGGGCGCGTGTGTGACACGGAAAGCAATATTGGCATGTAGAGACCGATCAAAAAAATTTTGCAAGTGGCTTAAAAGTCATTGAAATACAAACACAAAACTGATTTAAAACAAATTATTCACACAGGAAACATAAATAACTTCTTCCAAAGATACAACTAAGATACAAAGCAACAAGAATAGAAAAGGTGGCAAAGCTCAAAAATCCATTAACTATCTTGAACCCAAACTGATTATGAAATAAACACCTGTCTTCAATTTCTTTAAAAATTTTGACCTAAAAACTTTACATTCGAAATTTCCTGCTCCAATTACACTCCAAAAAATTATAGATCAAATGACAGAGCCCCGCAAACACTCCCCTTTAAGAAGTAAAACATAGCCAGCAGATTGCCGGAAAACAGCCGCTTGTTGCATTCCATGAAATGAAACAACTAAAGAAATAAGATAGACAGATCGACCACCAGTCACAGATCGACCACCAGTCCTTTAATAGACAATACACTTTTTGGGTTAGATTCGGACTGTCCATTTTTTGACATATACAGTCTATAGGGAAAAAGCGCTAAGAGAGCTTTTTCAAAATTGATATTCGAAATCAAAAGCTCAAGACTAATACTCAAGAACTAGGGCATATAAGTTTGGCATTACTTAGATGCACACTATTTTATGTTCATAAAATTTAAAGTTCCATAAGTGAGTTCAGAAGTCATTTTTGTGAGTGAGGTAAGTCACGCAATTGACCTAAAAGCAGAAATGACGTCAGATACACAAATTTTAACTGCAAAGCAATAGAAGTCACTGAAGTCAATTCCAAGAAGTCAGGTCGTAAGAATCATCGATGGAGACGACGAATTAAAAAAACATAGCAGGACAAGTCCTGACGTACAATTCAAAGAATTTTTATTGACTAAACAAAAAGCCAGGCCTAGAATGAACTATGAAGGGATATGAAAAACAATTTAGAAAATCCGATCTAAAAAACTGAAAAAAAAACAGTAAAAACCAAAGTGAAATTGCCGCATGTGAACAAAAAACCACTAGCGAGAAAGCGAATTTTTGTTCAAACACCGTTTTCCCACTCTACTTTAAAATTAGAGCGAAAAAAATTCACGCCGCAAAACCACTCGCTTTTCCGCTCCATTTCCCGTTTCGGCGTGACCAAAATCACCACTCCAATTTGACTTCAAAAATCATGAAAATGTGTGAACAGATCTTAAAAAAAAAGACAGCGCCCCAATACAATTCAAATTCTTTGAATTGTAAAAAAAAACCACGATGTCCCCAATAATAGCCGCTATCGCTTCGCGGCTATTAAAAAGACAGGCTCCAATTAAAATTTAAAATTCTTGGACTAAATACCAGGAGTAACGCAATATAGGCACGCTCAGCTATCAACAAGCTTTGCTCCCCAAAAGTTTAATTTCGGATAGTACCTTGATAATTTATTTTGGCCTGCACTCTTGGGACGGCTTGGAGGGTTGTAGTAGGTAGCCCCCGCTAGAGTATTTTGATTTCCCTTGGAGTAAGGCGCAGAGCCTGGCCTGCTCTTCTTCTCGGGTTTTGTTTCTGGTTGTGCGGAACCGGGTTCTTTGTCATTACCCCCTTTGGTGGCGCTCTTGTTGTCATTGAGATTCAGAATGTCTTCAATTGATTGCGAGGCCTGACCTGAGTTATCGTCCTTATGGCCTTTGTCTTCGCTCTCGTCCAGCAACTCGAACTTCCCTATATAAAACTGTTCGTAAAACACTAATAGCATAACTATGCTTTGCTTCTAGCTCAAGAACGTACATTTCAGAAAGCGGTCATAGATTTATACAAAAAGGCATGGTTGAAGAATCAATCGTGAAGCATGTAAAAATATTTATAATCATAACCAACTAACGTCGGGCGAATTGCTCTCAAACGACCAGCGAGCTGTTGGCTTCGTCAGTAGCTAGGCACGGTTTTGTGGGGCTAGCTTTAGCTTAATTGAAGGAGCGTAAGTCAGCGCAGCGGGGGGAGGGGGTGCACCGGCGAGGCTGATGGGGTGGCAACAGCGGGGGGGGGGGTCAATCTCTAAGAACCGCCCATCGCACCATAAGTATAAGTCTCCAAAACAGATACTGTGAATCGAATACTTGAAGACTAGTGAGCTGAAAGGCTCTAAGAGCACTTAATGCCCGCTGGGCGCTACCTGTTTATCCCGTTTTTGAGGACGAAAAGTCAAATGCGTCAGAAAAAAAATTGGTCAAGCGAAAAATCGCATAAAAAGACCGACATGACTAATAGAATTGCTACAAACTTCGTTTGAGAGCAATTAAAAATATTTGCATTTCATTCTGTAGTATCGACCAGGATCCAAAACTTGATATTCGATCAAGTCTATTGACATAATACTAACCTGTAAATGGCGCTGTTTTAAGTCACAGGTTCCACTCGTAAAGCCAGTAAAACCAACGCAAGAGAAAAAAGAACCGGCAAAAAGTAATCAGGACAATTTCGATCATTCAGTTACTTACATGGGTTTACTAAACAATTCAATTAAGATAACACAGATTAACTGACGTCAAGGCAACAATAAGTTATCCACAGCTGTAAAAAGTAGCATGTTGTTCCTATTCGTCTTGCTTTGCTTAGTGAAATTTTCGAATTTAAAAAATTCCGCTCAGTTGTTCAAGCCGGTACAATCGTTCAGTTGAAATCTTTAAAAGTACGGTCTCTCAATTATTATCAAGTTCAAGTTCTGAACGTCATAGTTGCCTTCTTTCAATAACAGCATATTCATTATAATAATTCCCAAATGAAGCCTCAAAAATTTTCAGTACAAAAACATGCATCAGTTATTCTTGAGACTATAATTACATTTCTACGGGAGCGAATCAAAATAAAAATTCCACTCAGAAAACACGCAGTGACTTTATCTAATAAATGATCTGAATCGAGTACCTTCTTTCTCAACCAGTACATCTCCGCTACCCGATTCCTTCGAGTCTTCGCTTTCCGACATGTGCGGGGGAGGAGTGTCCTCCTGAGTCGCAGTTGAGTCTGGAGACATCGGGGGGTTCTCATCCGGAGGGGCTTCAAAGTCAATCAGGTTCTCTTTGAATTTGATCCGCTTCTCACGCTCCTCCACTGGCTGAGGTTGTTTTGCCAGGTCTTCATTGGCCTACAAGTATATACAACAATATTTTCAGTATAATCAATATTTTATCTAATACTGCTTCATGAAATGAACTTTGCATCAACTATCAGGTCCTAGCCACTCGAAAAGTAGGACTTACAGACAATCGGAGAACTATTTAATTGGACAATCGGAATTTTTTTCTTTCAAAATTTACACTTCGATACATCTGACTGCAGTTTTGGCAATTTCTTGACTGGCCGCTCCACCTAATTAAAAGCTTTAGGAATTGCTACTCACAGCAAACTGTAATTTGGCTGCGGCAATGATAAACATACCCAGCAGATTGCCGGAAAATAGCCCGCCGTTGATTCCAATAAGCATGATTGGGATTGAAAGAATAGAAGATATTGAAAAAAAAAAGATTTTTGTACAAAAACATTTTTTAAGTCCGATTTATTTTATGTCATTTCGTAGTTGAACATACTTCTGTTTCTTAGAGAAAGGCTACAGGGGCTACTATAAATACCGATAAGCATTAGCTGAGCAACTGATGTTCAAAATCACTTTTAGCAGAATGAGAGGAGAGAGAAACTAGCCCAGGGAAGTCAAAAGATTTCATGCAAAATGTTGAAAAAGCGGCAAAATGAGGTAAAGCGAAACAAGTAAAAAAAATAGCCGGAAGAATTCCGCAAACGACTCGAAGGAGAAAATTGCCCATACTTATGACTAAACAACTGAACAACTATTGTGAACCCTGAAACTCCAAAAATGCCATAAAAAATTTAGGGAAGAACAGAAACGGCATTCAAAAACAAATTGAACAAAAAAACTAGAAAAACTTTAGTTTTTTTTTAACTTGAGTTATTTTAAAGTACAAGGGAACATAAAGCCGAATAAAGTTCCTTTGCAATTAGAGCAATAAAAAGCTCGCAAAACAATGGGCAAGTCATAATAGGCTAAAAAACTTGTCTAAGAATAAATAAAAGAAAAACTTATAAGAAAAATGGTTTTAAAATTTCTCTTTTTTTTGTCAATTTTCCTAAGAAAATGATTTATACCAAGAAAACCTATGTCAATTGGTATCTGAAAATTCCCTAAGTAACAGGCTTTTATCCACATCCCACTTAAAGCATTAAAACAAAAAAAAAACAGGCAAAAAATTGTTAAATTTTATCTAAAAATCGGCAAAACTGATCAAAAACCTCCGAATTAGCATTAAACTCAAATTAACTACTTCAATTCCTATCAAAACCTTCAATTCCTATCAAAACAAGCTTAAAACTAATACAATATCATAATCAAACCTCAACACCATCAAAAGTTGCAAAAAAACTGCCTTTAAAAGCCGCACGTGAACAAAAAAATTTCGCACGCTTAGAGAAAATTTTTTTCACACATCAATTTTTCGCTCTCTCAAAAACAGCGGTATGAACAAAAACCACTCTCTTTTCGCTCCACTCTCCACTTTTGTTCACTACCAAAATCACTCCAAATTTTTTCACGCGTTTCATTTCCCGCTTCAAAAATCACTCCAATAAAATTGATTTAAAAAAAGACTTCTCCAATACTCCTCTTCGAGTCGTAAAAATAGAAGCGCTATAATAGCCGGCTGAGAAGAAGAGGGCGGCTATTAAAATTAGCCGACTAACAGCGGGCGAATTGCTCTCAAACGACTGATGAGCGGTGGGCTTCGGTAGTAGCCAGCTGGGGCTTACGGATGCATCAGGTGAATGTGTGACTGAGGGGGCGTGAACACTAAGTCTTCACACCTTGAAATTCTCTCCTCAGAGTTTTGGTAAATCGCATACTTTGAAAAAACTCAGGCTTTAGGCTCTAAGAGAGCTGTTCGGCCACTTAATGCTTTCCGACCGCTACCTGTTTATCTCGTTTTTGAGGACGAAAAGTCCAAGTGGCCAGAAGAAAAATCGGCCAAACAAAAAATCACATAAAAAAGACCACAGGACTAATATAATTGATATACATTTTGTTTGAGGGCAATTAATAAAACGGTACGAAATGGTATCATACTTCAAGGCGCAAGGCATGAAAATTGGGGCAAGAAAAATATCGAAACAAAATTTTTCAACAAATTACAAAACATCGCCGGCACATTGTAATTTAGACTGATGTACTGTAAAACTGCTGTTAAATAATACTCAATTAGTGTATATATCAACTAGCCTCAACTCCTAAATTAAAGTTAGCAAAATTATATAAATGTGGAAAGAAGGTCGCGCAATTCAAAACACGTATGAATGAATTAAACTGATTCGAAGCAAGCGTGGTCGTAACAAAAATCTTGACGAAAAAATTATATCAGGACAATTCCTCAATTAGAATCTAAAGAAATGAAGAAATTAATAATATGACAAACAATATTTTCAAACCAACAATAAACATTGATAGTCCACGACAAAGCACGAGAAAACCTAAAAAGATTTTAAAAATCATGTTTCCGAAAACTAAAATGTCATAATCATCACATTAATAGTATGTTATAAAAAGGTTCCCAACATGCGTCCCTAGAATGCACAGCCCTTTTTGGAAAGTTAATGAGAGACAAAGCAAAACAAAGGACAACAAAATCTTCGCAACAATATCTTTTTTCTTCAAGGAAGTGGCGTCAAAGTAAAAAAGCCACATGACTGTATATTAAACTCTGTAAACTGATCTGTAAACTATTCAACATTATAACGCACGACGCATTGTTTCGTAGTCCCACCGAGGAACAAAGTTGAGACTAGAATTGAATAGAATTCTTTAAAAACAAAGAATAGAATTGAAGAGGGACAAAGAATAGAATTGTTCAAAAACAGATGAATGAAATTAAGAAATTACCCCATTACCAACATTTTGAAACTAATAAATCAATTGCGTGAAACACCAACGAGACCCGCTATAACAAAAAATAACAGATGAAAAATCTACAAATATTTTTTAGAAAAGAGAAAAGGTGGCTAATTTATTAGCGTATCATCGAAAACGTCCACTTATCATCTGAATACATTCAATTAGGCTTCTTTAGACTTGGCTTCTTAACTTTTCGTCGATGAGACTTACTGATAACACTACAAATAACAACAAACTAAGGTAAAATTCCACAATTCACTAATAATGCCACAAAACCACCAGCTATCAATTTACGTAGTGGTGGTGCCTTTTTTATGGGTTTTTGCGTTAGATGATTGTAGATTTTATCAAAATGTTTTTGTGACATAGCGCTACTAAATGCTCCAGTGTCAGCTATCGCTTTCATTGTAATTGAGCCTAATTGAATAGGAATTAGAAAGACATTTTCGTTATAGCTAGTTGTACAGTAAGAAATTTTTTGTAGAAAAGCATGCAGGTTATTCAGTTTTTTGGCTGTTGGTTGAATGGCAATGTTGCGTCGCGATAAGGTGGTTGCCTCTGAGTGCAATCACGTGCGGTATGCTCGTTGCTTGCGCATATCCTGCAAAAAGTGCGCATTGGCGTGGGAGATCGTTGTCGCTGGTTGTATTGTTGACTTTGGTTGTTGTATCTGCTTATCGCGTTTGTACTTCTTCCTCTACCTCGATAGAAAGGACGGTTTTGATAACCTGAGAAGCTTCTATTTTGGTTTGGCGTTCTGTATGCTGTGTTATTTCTGTTGTAGTTTGTGAAAGGCTTGTTAAATTTATTTTGGGTGGTGTTCGGCCATCTTGGTGGCGTTGTTTGTGAGACTGATGCCTGAATTGAAGCTATTCCTGCTGCCATTATGTTTTCGACCGCTTGGTTAAAAGCAGAGTTTTGGGAGCTTGTTAGTGAGTTGAAGGCTGTGGTGTGTGCTGGCTCTGGGTTTAATTGGTCTATTCGAAGTCGTCTTTTGACTATGGAGCATAAGTCGTTTACTCCGACATTGTCCAATTCTCTGAGAAGAACTTTTTTGTATTTGAAGGGCATCCCCTGTATAAATTGTTCTCGGATTCTTCTTGTCCGCTCGTCATTGCGGTCAATTCCGGCACCAACGTCATCGACGATTGCTAAGTTGGCAAGCCGCTGTAAGTCAGTTAGAAAATCGTCTGGTTGTTCCTTCACGGGATCAAATTTCCTGCTCTGTAAGTCTAACTCAAAATTACGCCGTTGGTCTGGGCCTGAGTAGCGGTTGCGTAACTGTTCTAATGCGTCATCAAGGTCGTTTCGTGTGTTTTTTGGTAAGCGTAGATAATAGTTTAATGCGTTTCCGTCGAGGTGTAAATGTAGGTATCGGGCTTGTTGGTTATGATCTGCCGGAATTCTGGCAACTGCTATGCTTGCTCTCAAAAGACCTTCAAATTGGTCCCAGTTTTCGTTGGGTAGCCCGGCAAAACGTTTGAGCGATACGTGTGGTGGGTGCGGTGCGGCCATATCTGTTGTTGTATTTTATGAGTGAAAAGAACAATTCTCCTGTTGATCTTGTCCGTTTGTTTTCAATCGACAAAGTGGGCAGGTCTGGCGTATTGGTTTATGTGAGGTTATTAAGCTGGTTTTTCCTGTATTAGATTCTATGAGTTCGTGTATATCACCTTCTTGGAGTTTAAGTTTTGTTGAGTTTGATTTATTTTTAATAATGAATATTCCATACCTCTTGGAGATCGGTGGAACAATTTTGACATTGGGGAGTTGTAACACGGCATCCAAAATTTGCTTGTTTTTGAGTGATAAATTTCCCAAAAGAATAAGCATTAATTTGAGATAAACATGAATTTTGAGACAATTGTTTTTTTTATGAAGCTTCAGCTGTGATTATTTTTCTCTGATTCCGTTTCTTTAGTGTTGCAGAATGACGCTCTTGATCTCTGTCGCCATATGATAACTCTCTGCAAAGCTATTCTGTTAGGAGTTTCCTACTAATAATTAGGTTCCGTGTGCAGTTTTTATGTTTCCTTTTCAAATATTTTCTTAGGTGTTTAGGTTCGTAAGCGTCCGGTATTCTGCTAAGATGAGAAAACTTCACAAGTTCTGAGGATGGAAAATAGCACTAAGTTTCGCAAGAATCAATTGAAGAATGAATGAATAATTCGTGTTATGCATTTCGTATTTATACTTTTTATTTACATTTTCGTCCAATCAGAATTGAGTTCATTCTATTAATAGATAGTGAATATTTTATAAGTTTTATTTGAGTCTTCATGCTCGATACTGCGGCTATCTAGAAAAGCGTTTAGCATGGGTTGGAAAACCCATTAAGTAATGAGTTTGAGTCTCTGTTTCAGTTTTCATCAAATTTTTCAGTTGAGAATTGCTCAAGGTAGTCATTTTCTTCTATCGATTTGGTTTATTTGGTGTGTGGATTTGTCAATGTTGGCGTCAGTAGTAGAATAGAGTCCATTAGTTGCAGTGTGACGCAGGTGATTAGAAGTCAGATTTGCATAAAATTGATGGAAGTTTTGTGGTGAATGGAATTGATGGATGTGGTGCCATAGTGTCCTTTCCTGATTGGATTTGTGGGCTCAGGGGATATAATTTGACAGAAATTGAGGTAGATTGATGGAAGGGAGGGTTATTAATCAGAGATTGGAATTGCATTTGAATAACTAATGTATTCTATTTGCTATCGGTCACGAGATTTCTTTCAAGAGTTGGGGTAGGGGGCATACATTGAACTAGTTTTTTTGTCTTTTATTATATGAAACGTTTGTTTTCGTTATTCTGAAGCCTCGTTATTGTATCAACTGTTTGGACTGTTATATTTCAGACTAAAATTGGTATGGCGAGACAGTGATTGGGAATAAAATATTCGAATGTGTTATCAAGTCAGTCAGCAGAAAGGTATGGTTAAGAACAATATGAGTATGGGTTTCAGTATGATTATTTTCTGTAAGAGATTTGATCTTTTAGATCAAGACGACAGAGATTGGAATTGGTGGCATCTATTAAGAGTTTCAAGGGGGAGTATTGTAATCGGGAAAAACTAATGAGCATTGGATGGAAGGAAGTGCCTTGGGTAGATGGCACTGGTATTAATAATTGGGAGGGTTTGAAATCGAAATTAGTAACTGAAGGGCGGGGGGCTTAGTTGGGGCAAATGGTTGGCCTAGGGTGCCACTTGAAATAAGGAACGAGGAGATGGTGGGCCTAAGTAATGATTTCTGTAGAAGTATTAATGAAATAAATAGCCTGTACGAAGTAAGAGATTTTCTGTCGAATTTGTCAAACTATGAACAGGCCTCGCGTATTTATACTGAGGTGTATCCCTATCAAGGTTTAGACGATTCAGCGGGCTGGACTTTTAATGTTAAGGGAATTTTAAATGAAGCGTGCCCGAAAATTTGCACTGTACCAGAAGAGATGCTATGGTACAGTTTGGTCCATGGTGGACCCGCGCCCATATTGAAATAGGCGGTGACGATAGCATTTCGAAAACAGTAGTGGGAGAGAAACTGTTCCTAATTTGCGGTAGTTACAAAACTACCGCAAAACTACCGCAAATTTGCGGTAGTTACAAAACTACCGCAAATCGATAGGGTTTGACAATGTAATGGGGACACCTCAGTATTTTATGGATTTGATTAAGCGAGGGCCTAACGCTAGTGACTTAGGGACTGATATCTGGTTTTATTTATCAAATAGTTCAAGCGTGCTCTGTCAACCCTCCCTTTGTAGCCACGCTGTTTTGACCATGTCCGAGGGTGTTTCTCTAGTAACTGGTTGGGAGGCGCAAGATTTACAAAATGTTGATGTGGATCGGAGAACTTTCAATTCCTTTGGAATTGGAGTACGTAAAGGGGCTGTTAAGAAAATTTTAAATGATAAAGGGAAAAGAGGTTTACTCGAATGGGCTCTGGAGAGGGATATAAAAGTAGGCGGCTCCACTGATGTGACAGAGCACGTTCAATCATTAGTGAGAAATGATTTGATAATTAAGACTAAATCATATAAGCGTAAGCCTAAGTGGGGGGGGGGGTAAACGAAAAACAGCCAAAAGTGACGACATCGTGGACGATGAGAGATAATTCGTCTATTCTTTCCTCCCGCCAAAGGATTCAAGTCTCCTTTAGGGTGAGTTGTGATTATTTTTTTATCGCATTTTTGCTCACTTTTCTAATGTATAAGTGGTTGCCCGACCTTTTAAAGATTGTTATTCCGAGTTAAGATTGTGATATATGTCTACAAATATGGTTGAAAAATAATAGTTTGATGCCAATTCAGGTGCAGAATAATTGTTTTTGAGAAGAAATCGATCTTTTTGTCAATTCGACGTACCCAATTTGATGTAGGGTATTCGTTAAAAAAATAATTGCCCCGTGTTGGGAAGTACTGCTTCAGAGTTAGAGGTAAGTTTTTTGGGAAGAAGTAAGTGTAATTAGTTAGAGTTTGATGTCAATTTACCCGCGTAACACTTTTTCCGGAGAAACATACACTTTTTTTAAGAGCTTTTCTCTCACCTAATATGTTGTGCTGAGTGGTTTGTAGTGGTTGTTCGCGCTCTCTCATGCGGTCTTCGATGATGACAGAGGTCTAAGTAATTAGATAAGAATGAGTACAAAAGTGTTTTGAACGGTAAAAAGGGGTTAAATGTGAGTATTCTGCTTTTTTTGTAATTTTCTAAGTTTTTGTTAAGAATTTGTAAAAGGAATATAATGGAATCTTGTTCAATATGTACACACAAGGTTTACATCAAAATGCATTTTAGTGGGGAATGAGATTAGTGTGAAGGGGTATGAGGAGGGGCGGGTCGAAGTAACAGGGAATCATTCATTGTGTAGTTCGAATGTTGGTTCGAGGGTGTCGTTGCTGGGGTTTTGGAGACTGTCGAGAACTTGTTGATAGTCAAAACAGCGGGGGCTAAAGGTGACGGTCTTTAGGGTGTATCCCGGGTCAACAAATTCTACAAAAAGGGAAATGGTACCGTCATTGCGGACAATGTAGTCGTCAAATGTGACTAGCATTGCTCGGCGACCATGACGCAAGTAAAGGTACATGGGGAAAGGGAGAATTGTTGGGAAGTAACCTGCGTCATGGTCTTGTCGGTAAATATCCCAATTAATGAAGGGCGAATTTACGTTATCGTTCAAATTACTCATTTTAATTGATATTTAGTAATTCAAATTCCCCGTGTAAAAATTCCTCTGTGCTAAGTTCTATAAATGAAATAACGTCAGTGTAGGAGGCAGAATTTTTATCGAAAATTACTTTGTGGGTAGTATTTTTCAAAGTGGTTACCCAGAATAGAATGGACTCGTCAGGAAATTTAAGGTATTGATCAAAATAACATAAGGAAATATTAAAATCTATATAAAAATACATAAATAGGGTAAATCGTGTGGGTATAAAATCAAAATATGGGAGAGTGTCTTCATAATGTTCGAGTGAAAGAAATTCGGGGGTTGAGGACCTGGACATTAATGTGTTTGGGATTTTAGTTTGGGATTGTCTATGGCGAGTAAGGGGGTTGGCTGAAGGGGGAACTTGCGATTGGGGAAGGGGTTAAAGGCTCATCTGAAATAATATCGTAGTCGGGGGATTCTGGGGTGTCGGGGATAGGCTCGGATTGCTGTGAGTGTTGAGGGAGGCTGCCAATAACTAAAGATGGTGAAAAATGAAATCAATGTTGGCATTTTGGTTATTGTTATTTATGCAGTTTTGGATTTCTGACCAAACGGGGGATGTGTAGTCAATTATGACAGGGTATGTGTGCACGGTTACTGTGTCGTTTATAATAAATTCCTGGCGTATATTAAGTTGGACAAGGGGTTCCTGGTGTAAGAAAAAGGAGATTCTATAACTGTCGATTGTGGCGTTGTAATGATTAAGGGATGTAAAGATTGGATTTTGTATTTCTATGAAAAATTCGTAAATTGGTTCAGCCATTCAAAGTTTTGTTTTTCCATACAATTGGGTAAATGCTGCTACTGGAATCTGTTTTCTGCATTCAAGGAATAAATAGTGAAATAGTGCATTTCCCCAAATATTTCCGCTTTTCTGAAATTAATTCCTTATCCTGTGATTGGTTGGTAATTCAAATTGCCATTTTTGCTTTAGCTTTTTGCAATTCGTGTATATTTTTCATTTTTGGGGGACTGAATTTTGTTGCATTTCACACGTTCGCGTCCCCGTGTGAGGTTAAAACTGTATTTGATTTCGTTTTATTTGAAATTACTTTTATTTGATGCTGTTATGTGGCAGGTAAGTTGATTTATCATTTCTCCCCGTTGTTTAGAAGTGATTCCTTGGTTGTTGTTTTGTTACTAGAGTTTGATGGTCCTTGATGTCCTCCTTTTGGATTTGAAAATCAAAAAAGCTGAAAGGTCTGCTTTTGCTCGAATATTAAGAATACCGTTGTTGCTAATTTCTGTTTCGCGTGTTTTTCCGTTGTTTTTATATTAATGCTGGACTGCGATTATTTAGGCGCAAACTTTTTTAGCGCTTGAGCTGATAACTAAGCCGCGTTTTGGAGGCTGATGAGATTAGCATTGTAATGTAAGAGTTTTCTTTTTTTTGTTTTCTTTTAAGTTTCCGGTTTGTAGATTTTGTCCCCCAATTTTTGAAATAGTATCTTTGAGGAAAGACTTAGAAAAAATTTTTAAGCCGGGTTCCACGAGGAGCCCGGGGATCCGTTATTCTTTTTTTTTTGAGTCCGAATTTTGGGCTGAAAGTTTGAGGGTCGTAGCTCTTCTAGTTTTCGAGATATCGCACTTTAAAGTTGAAACTTTTTTTCCGACACTTGTAATTTTTTCCAAAATTAGTCTTCCCAAGGGAAAATTTCTGGACTTAGGCGTTTTTTTTTCGAATTTTTCGTTGCGAAAAAAAAATTTTTGTTTTTTGTTTTTTATAAAGAACTTTTTGAATCCTTATTAAACACTTCCGGTGTTCATGGTTCTGAGAGGGTACGCCCCGTAATGGGTTGGTAGTTTTGGTTGTGCATGTTCTGGTATATGAGTGTAAATTGGTTGAGAAGTGACTGGCGGAGGTCTGTTAAAATGTTCAATCGTTAGTGTGGGCTCTTCCGATCTTTTCAGTCGTTTGATGTAGTCCCTCAAGAAGGTGTAGGGTGTACGTACTCGTGTGCTATCGTTGTCCGGCTGGGTGTCAAATTCGTTTTTAATTTCCAAAGGCAGAACAAGTGAACATTTATGTAGTGGGTGTTCAGGATGCTCTTGTAGATATTCATAGTCATTGATTGCAACTACTTGCACTGGCTTCGTTTTGATCTTTCTCCCTTCGTGTGTTATTCGGAAGGGAAACCTGCGGTGTAGTCTTGCCCATTTATGTAAAAAATGTGAGTATGTGAGATGCAGAAAAACACTTATCAGGAAAAAAAGGAATCCAAATAATAGTGACATCTGCCATGGAATGTATTCTTTCAGTCTGTTTTCAAGCTTGGGCTTCAGTGCTTGAATTTTCTCCAGAATTGGTTGGGCTATCTTTTCGATCGTTTGTTTGCTGGTTCTTCTTGAGTCAATTTGTTGGAATTGTGGCTGTATCTGATGTAGAATTTGGATTTAAGTTCTGATCTTGATGAGAAACTTGGCAATTCTTCAAGTGGCGGTAGGAGGTTAAAGATGGTACTTATTGGGTCAGGTAGTTGGAAGTCAAGTCGTATTGCCGGTACCGAATCGCAAGCTGTAAGATCTGATCGTAAATGAATGTTTGGTCCACGTAGTTGTTTTCCACATCCCAGTGTAATGATGCAAACTCTGCATCCAGGATGTTCAATCCTTGCTAAGGGATTGCTGCCATTCCCTGCGCTCTCGATGAGTGTGTAGTCGTCGCTTGCCGACGTAATTAACCAACGACCGAAGCCGAGATTGCGAGCCTTTTCAGTCAATGGCAATTCGATTACATCCAATTGACAGCGTTGCAATGCAAGTAGCTCGTCGTCGTGGTATAAAAGTGTAGCCATGCAAGACTGATAAGTCTGCTCTGTAGGTATGGCTTTTGTGCATATTGCATATTTTTGGGACCCAATACAATTTTCGAGCTCTTTGTCATCGATAAACGCGAGTTCTTCTCCGTCGTCCGAGACGGCAATGTATTTGGCTTCTAGACGCCAAACTAATGCTTTGCCTGTATCCCCGTTGGCATGGGGATGGGAATGGCATGCAGCACATTCATAACTGTGCTCTTTGATGCCATCGGTATGGCCAGTGTCAGGATCAGACCTGATTCAATTGCCTCAACTTGTGTGACCAATTTTGTTTCATAGTACGAGAGAATGTCTTGAATTGGTACGGCAAGTGACAATCGGTCCTGTAGCCCATTTTGTTGTAAGTGTACCATTGTAAGAATTTCATGGAGCTGCTGACGAGGTACCAGCGACATAGGTAATAGCTGGTTCATGAGTGGTGTTAGTGAATTCAGAACATTAATTCTAAAGGTGTACAGAGCTGCTCTGTAGGTTTTAATGTTCGCCAGAATTGTCTGAAAGATATTGCTTAAGACAAGACTGTGTTGGTTTATTTGTTCGCGTACATAAAGGTATTGTAGGCAGTTTCTCATATGGTGGACATTCTGACGGAGCGCAGTGAACTGCCCCTCTGCTAGCTCTCAGTTCCTGTTTTGGGTTTTAATTATCTCGTCCTGCGCCTCTTTTATTGCTTTAAGTTCTCCTGAGACCACAAAGAATTTTTCGTTCTGTAAAGTTGTTATTTGTTCGACGTGTTCTGTCAGGTATTGGAGGTAAGCCATGGCTTGTCTGATGTTTTCTTGGTTTCGTTTTACCCGTTTGTCGCATCCGCCAAATACCGATTTGATAAAGCACAGGAGTTTGTCTCCTGCGCCAATGCCAATTCCCAGAACTGCAGCAGCTGCGGCTGCAGCCGCTGCTGCCCTTGGTTTTCGAGAAAAAGTTGTGTCCGTTGCGGCGTGTGAGCGGAGGAGTTGTGACATTTCTGTTTTTAAGGATTCGATATCCTGCTGTGCGAGTTCGTTTTCCATGATAGCTTGTTTCGCGATCCATTGTAAACCAGATGTTGATTCAGTCATGTTGGTATAATTGAGTGGGCAACCATAATTCTTTGAAGTCCACATACTTGCCAGTTCTCGAGTGAGATTTGTAAGTTTCGACTCTACTGTTTTATTGTAGACTGGGTAAGGGACTAGGATTTCTGTCTTTACAAATTTTTCTGTTAAGAGAATTTTCTGATGTAAGTTAAAAAGTACACCATCTTTAGTTGCCACTGCTGGCTGGTTACTTGAGGTGGTTTGAATATTTGTCAATAAGTAAAGTAGGAAGCAGGTTATAGCTTGTTCTGGAAGGTAATTGAACATGGTTAGTGAATGGGGTTGTTTTTTTCCGAGTTGAGAATGCTGCTGATTTCGAAGTTAGTAAAGTTGAAGAGTGATTTTTACCAGTTATTTTTGTGGTATATATAGTGAATACAAACGATTGTGATTGGGCGAGATAATAGCCAATAAGAAAGGAGCAGTAAAGTAATGACGTCATAGTAAAGAATCTTCTGTATCCGTTGCGTAGTCCAGAGTTTGATGAAGATTACCGTCAATTTGTTGCCTATGGAGAGTTAGTGGAATGACCCGCCTTCTGTTTGGTAAAATGGGACCTAGGTCTATTAATTCTCTGGGAGGTACCCTATGCCTTAATGGCGATGAGTGCCTAGGACCTTGGAAATTAATGTCTGAGTCAGTTTCTGTTGTTTCGAGTGCTGGATCGTCGTACGATGCTACCTCGTTATATTCTTGGGAGTTGGTTACTGCTAATTCGTTTGCTGAATTTCGTAGAGAATCTTCCATTCCTGGTGTTTGTTCAGTTGCATCATTGTTTTGGGGCATTGAAGTGTTGGTTTCCGCAGAATTGAAGGTATCATCGATGTTTGCCGAGGCTATTGAGAAATAGAACTCAAGCGAGGACTCGGGGTCACTGGTGCTAGTTTCTATATCGCTATTTTCTGCATCACTGAAAGCAATGGAGAGGTCAGGGTCAGGGTAATGACTGAGTGAGAAGTAAGTGATCACTTTCACTTGCGGATCTTCTTCGGAGACTTGTAAGCTGTTATATACTGAGTGCTCTCTTGCCAATGCAAGGTGGTCGCTTCGTCTCAGGTTGTAGGGTCCTTGTGAGCCAAATCGTGCATCTGTTTGAGGGAAATTACTGTTTGCAGAAAAGACGTAGTCTCCCACATCTATTGTTTCTGGTGTTTCTCTTGCTTCAGACGGCACTGAGCCTTCCACAAAGAATGTATTTTCGTCGTATATAGTTTCCTGTTGTATTTGTTGATGGTTTGTTGGCGGTTCTTGTGCTGAGAAGCTCGCCGTTTGTACATTTTGATTGAAACTGATTGATCTGGTTTCTGGCACTGTTCTGGGTAGAGTCATTGCTTCTTGGTTGATGTGGTTCTCGATCTGGTTATCGAAGAACTGGGGTTCTCGTTCCTCTTCAGGGATTGAGGGATCGGCCTCAAAATTTCGAGGGTCGATTGGATCTCATATTGTGGCTTTATTGGTCGCAATCGCATTCTGTGTACACATTGTGTATAGTTTGTGTTAATTTTCCGCACAATATAGTTGGCATTTGTGAGTCTCTTTTCCACTCGGTACATAGGAATCCATCTGCTCTGTTGTTTGTTCATAGTTGCGATTTGTGTTGTACATTTTGGGTCCAAAATGAGGCAATAAGTTTGTTCTATCAGAGGAGATGCATTGGCTTTCCTGTCGTAATATTTCTTGTATTTGAGGTATGAATGAATAAGATTTTCTTTCACGGAAGCGAATAGCTCAGTTGTCTTATCCTGGATTTCCTTTATGCAATCCGCTTTTGGCTTGTGTTGCCAAAGACGTGTGTTTTGAAAGCGTAGGTCAAGTGGGTTGACTGGCGTGCGTCCGTGAAATACGTCTGATGGCGTACACTCTATTGCTGGAGCGTAGGTAGTGTTGTGTATGAATACTGCAATGTCAACGTATCTATGCCAGTCAGAAGACGTTTGGTTTTCATTGATTCGCAGAATTTGTTTGAGTGGGGCGTGGTTTCTTTCGAGTAATCCAATTGTTTGTGCGTGTTTTAATGTGCAGTGTTTGAGTTTGATCTCAAGAATTGTGGCGAGTTCGCTCATTAAATGTGACGTAAAAGCTGTCCCTAGATCGCAGATTATCTGTGATGGAATGTATGAATGTTTCAGGAAGATAGAAATAAGCGCTCGGGCTACAATGTCGGCGTCACTTTTCATCAGAGGTACTGCGAATAAGTATTTTGAGAAGACATCTATCCCGGATAATATGAAGGTGTACGGTGAAGGGTGCATTTTCCCGACAAGGTCGATGAGGAGTACATCTGCTGGAAAATTTTGTAAGGAAGACATTGGTTGTAGATGTGGTCTCAGAGCTGCTGTGGGACTAGGTTTCGTTTGTAAACAAGTCACGCAGTTTCTGATGTAGTCAGTTAGTGTTTCGGTGAAATTGGGGAAATAGAACCGCTTCCGAAATTCGGCTATGGTACGCGACACACCTTTATGTCCGCTCCAGACACTGTTGTGGATGCGGAAGAGTACTTCTTTTTGCAAGTGAATTGGAACACAGTATTGTTTGATGAAGCTGTTGCCCGTAGGATTGTAGAACTTTCTGTGTAGCACTCCGTCAAACATAGCGAGTCTTGGGTATTGTTTCAGGTACTTTTTCAAGTCTCCTGAGAGATATTGGGCGGTTGTTGGTGGGCCTCTTTCGAACCAAAGGATAACTCTTTTGATGTCTGAGTCTTTTTGTTGTTCGGCTCTTAGATTCAATGGCGAGTGACCGGTTGTATCAAAGTCGTCCATTGGATTGTGTTCGTGTATTGCCTGGAGCTGCGCCGGTTTTATTTGTTGAATATGAACCTCCTCAATGATTTCTGTTTGATCTGTTTCGTTGACGGTCTGAAAAAGATAGTGTTTCGGAGTGTTTTCCTTAGATGTTTCGTGCAGGAGTGTATTAATTGAGTTGTCCGGGACTTCGGCGGTAGTGTCAATTTGGACTTCACTGATTGGTATCTTCGAGTTGATGCGAAGTGTGAGTTTCTCCTTCGGGTTTATGTGTATCCTTGAGAGGTAGTCTGCCGCGAGGTTGGCTTTTCCAGGGATATGTCCTAGTATTATGTCAAAACTCAATACGTGATCTAATGCGTTCCACAGCGTTGGCGGAATGATCTTTGTTTGAAAGAATCTGGTGACAGCTCTGTTGTCTGTTAGGACTAGTACTGGTTTCTCGCATCCCCAAAGGATGTTTGCAAACATATCAAGGGCAAAATGAACGGCAAGAAATTCTTTCGCGTAGATTGACATCTTGAGTTGATTTGGTTTGAAAATACGTGATCCGAAACTTACAGGTGCATAAATTTTGTGTTCAGACGTTCCGTTTGCCGTTTGGGTGTAATCCTCGATCATTAATACAAATCCGGCAGCATAGAATGATGCATCGGCCATAATGACATATTGTCGATTGGTCATCGGTAGCCTCAGTGATATTTCACAGGCTGATTGTAGATCTTGTGTCAGTTTCTTTAACATTATGTTGTGCTCCTCGTTTATTTCAAAATCTGTTTCTTTCTTAAGTAATCTATAAAAAGGAAGCAGCTTTTCTCCGAGCTCCGGTATGAAGGCTTTGTAAAAATTGAAGAAACCGATCATTCTTTTTGTTTGCTTAACATTTTTCGGCATCTTGAATGTTCTGAGAAACGTCGCGATTTTCTGTTTGATAGGGGTTAAACCCTCTGAAGTTATCGTGTTCCCCAAGAACTGAATTTCCTTCAGACCAAAGGCGCATTTATCTGTAGCTAGCTTCATTCCTGATTCTCTGATGCACGTGAAGACTGCTGATAGTTTTTCCCGCATATCTGGGAGATCATGAGCACCTACTCCAATATCGTCTAATTGAAACATTTGTCAGCGGTAATTACGGGGTCAAGATTCTGTCGCATGAATGAGCTGAATGCGCTGACACTTCTACTCAGTCCTTGTGCTAATCTTTTAAATGCTTAAGTTCGCGATGCAAAATTGAAAGCGAGCAGTTGAATAGATTGCTCGTCGGCCATTGGCACGGAGTAGTATCCATGGCTTCCGTCCATTTTGCAAAAGAGCTTCTTGCCTGCAAGATGGCTTCCTGCGTCAGCCAGTGTTGCTATTGGGAAATTGTTGTTGTTATAGTCATTTCGAATCAGGTGGTTGATTTTACGCAGATCTATTAATATTCGTAGTTTTCCATTCGGTTTTCTTTTTGCAAAGATTGGTGATGAAAATCTACTGAATGGCAACGTTGTAATCACGCCGTAGTATTGTAATAAGGCGAGTTCTACTAGGAGATCGTCTTTGAGGTGGATGGAAACTCTTTGGTTTTTTGAATATACTGGTCTATCAGTATCAGGCGTCAGTTTTACTGAGAATTTTGAGGTGTAGCCAATGTCAAGGCGATGTCTTGTAAATATATCGTTGAATTCCAATAAGAGATTCTCTGTCTTCTTCTTTTCGTCGTCTGTTAGGACACTTCCGTGCCAATTAAAGGAGTCCAAAAATGTTTTTCGATCCTCTACGTTATCCAGTGGTCGAATGGACTCTCTCTTCTTGAAGCGGATGAGTTCTTCGTAAATCCGTCTCTCTAGTCCTGTGAGTTTGGATGGATCTTCAATTGTCTCTGGGGTTGGAAACCAATATTTTGCGTTGTGGTTAATTGTGATGTGATTTAGCTGGCCCTTCGCTACTTTCTCAATATGTTTCGATATGGTTTTTGTTGTCTTTGAGAAATTATCTGTTTCCAGCAACTTGGGCTCTAATGGGATAAGATAGCGAGCTTGTTCGGGTGTTATTATCGTGAAGGTTGCAGATAGTGTGTTTCTTTCGATTGTGATCGGTACTTCCGTTGTGTTGATAGCCATTAGTTGAATTGGTTTGTCCTTTAGCATTTTGTTTATCGTACTCTTAAGGCAGACTCCTATGTTTTCGAGTTTTGTTGTAGGCTCTACTATTCCAATTTGGTGATCTGCTTCTAATGGTTGATAAGGCGTGAGTTCAATTAATTTCTGTTCACCGGGGTTAATTATAACTCGAGTGGTTGTTTTTAGATAAATTTTACGCTTATTATTGAATCGTTTTGATGTTTTTGAGCCTGCCGTCTGCATCAAATTCAGCTGAAATGTGAATTCAGGGAAATGTAGATAGCGGTTGTGCGCGTCGATTGTTATTTCGTTTTTGTCGAAAAAGGGGAATCCAAGTAATATGCCGGAGAGTTTCTCAAAAACCATAAAGTCCTCTGAGCTATAAATGGCCAATTTTGAATGTTAAATTTGTCGTGAATAATATTTGAGACTGATGCATAAACGCTGTGGAGACCGTAATTTCCGGTGGTGCCTTTTTTATGGGTTTTTGCGTTAGATGATTGTAGATTTTATCAAAATGTTTTTGTGACATAGCGCTACTAAATGCTCCAGTGTCAGCTATCGCTTTCATTGTAATTGAGCCTAATTGAATAGGAATTAGAAAGACATTTTCGTTATAGCTAGTTGTACAGTAAGAAATTTTTTGTAGAAAAGCATGCAGGTTATTCAGTTTTTTGGCTGTTGGTTGAATGGCAATGTTGCGTCGCGATAAGGTGGTTGCCTCTGAGTGCAATCACGTGCGGTATGCTCGTTGCTTGCGCATATCCTGCAAAAAGTGCGCATTGGCGTGGGAGATCGTTGTCGCTGGTTGTATTGTTGACTTTGGTTGTTGTATCTGCTTATCGCGTTTGTACTTCTTCCTCTACCTCGATAGAAAGGACGGTTTTGATAACCTGAGAAGCTTCTATTTTGGTTTGGCGTTCTGTATGCTGTGTTATTTCTGTTGTAGTTTGTGAAAGGCTTGTTAAATTTATTTTGGGTGGTGTTCGGCCATCTTGGTGGCGTTGTTTGTGAGACTGATGCCTGAATTGAAGCTATTCCTGCTGCCATTATGTTTTCGACCGCTTGGTTAAAAGCAGAGTTTTGGGAGCTTGTTAGTGAGTTGAAGGCTGTGGTGTGTGCTGGCTCTGGGTTTAATTGGTCTATTCGAAGTCGTCTTTTGACTATGGAGCATAAGTCGTTTACTCCGACATTGTCCAATTCTCTGAGAAGAACTTTTTTGTATTTGAAGGGCATCCCCTGTATAAATTGTTCTCGGATTCTTCTTGTCCGCTCGTCATTGCGGTCAATTCCGGCACCAACGTCATCGACGATTGCTAAGTTGGCAAGCCGCTGTAAGTCAGTTAGAAAATCGTCTGGTTGTTCCTTCACGGGATCAAATTTCCTGCTCTGTAAGTCTAACTCAAAATTACGCCGTTGGTCTGGGCCTGAGTAGCGGTTGCGTAACTGTTCTAATGCGTCATCAAGGTCGTTTCGTGTGTTTTCTGGTAAGCGTAGATAATAGTTTAATGCGTTTCCGTCGAGGTGTAAATGTAGGTATCGGGCTTGTTGGTTATGATCTGCCGGAATTCTGGCAACTGCTATGCTTGCTCTCAAAAGACCTTCAAATTGGTCCCAGTTTTCGTTGGGTAGCCCGGCAAAACGTTTGAGCGATACGTGTGGTGGGTGCGGTGCGGCCTTATCTGTTGTTGTATTTTATGAGTGAAAAGAACAATTCTCCTGTTGATCTTGTCCGTTTGTTTTCAATCGACAAAGTTGGCAGGTCTGGCGTATTGGTTTATGTGAGGTTATTAAGCTGGTTTTTCCTGTATTAGATGCTATGAGTTCGTGTATATCACCTTCTTGGAGTTTAAGTTTTGTTGAGTTTGATTTATTTTTAATAATGAATATTCCATACCTCTTGGAGATCGGTGGAACAATTTTGACATTGGGGAGTTGTAACACGGCATCCAGAATTTGC
The DNA here is from genome assembly GCF_964194025.1 of Convolutriloba macropyga. NCBI lineage: Eukaryota > Metazoa > Xenacoelomorpha > Acoela > Convolutidae > Convolutriloba > Convolutriloba macropyga. Next base: position 72,133,711 of record NC_134470.1, read on the forward strand.
TTGTTTTTGAGTGATAAATTTCCCAAAAGAATAAGCATTAATTTGAGATAAACATGAATTTTGAGACAATTGTTTTTTTTATGAAGCTTCAGCTGTGATAATTTTTCTCTGATTCCGTTTCTTTAGTGTTGCAGAATGACGCTCTTGATCTCTGTCGCCATATGATAACTCTCTGCAAAGCTATTCTGTTAGGAGTTTCCTACTAATATTTAGGTTCCGTGTGCAGTTTTTATGTTTCCTTTTCAAATATTTTCTTAGGTGTTTAGGTTCGTAAGCGTCCGGTATTCTGCTAAGATGAGAAAACTTCACAAGTTCTGAGGATGGAAAATAGCACTAAGTTTCGCAAGAATCAATTGAAGAATGAATGAATAATTCGTGTTATGCATTTCGTATTTATACTTTTTATTTACATTTTTGTCCAATCAGAATTGAGTTCATTCTATCAATAGATAGTGAATATTTTATAAGTTTTATTTGAGTCTTCATGCTCGATACAAAGAAAGTTCAAAATATAGAAAAAATCTTAAGAAATAAAGTTCTTCTCAATCCCCTTCATGGAAAACAAGTAAAAACTGAAACGAATCAGCTACAAACGTCAAGAAGTACGGAAAACATCATTAAACCAAAAGATTATTCAAATAGAACCAAATTACGAAGGGTGTACAAAATGGCAAATCATCAAAAACGACAAACTGACGAAACCTCAAAATATCCTATAAGCAGACTAGAAAAACATATAGACGTCTAATATGAGTTCCGACTCCTTTATGTTCATTTTAATACTAGCAACAATTTTGTGTTGCTATTGAACGCGCGACCCAATATTAATCTATCAGTCTCATTGTGGTTTTAACAATTCCAAGTAATTGGATTGTATCAGAGGAGCCAATTTTCTAAGATCTTCACAGTTTTTTTCAAGTTTTAAAAATCAATGGGAATTCAAACTGAACCACTGATTTTCAAAAGATGAAGAACGAATAGTTTCAAAGCTTAAAATTTGTTAAACTTGCTTTCAAAAGAGAGAGGGTAATTTTTCAACGAACTTACGGAGTTTAGAGCTAATTTCTCTACGAGCAATTTGACTGCTGTTTGGCTCTTCTACCTCTTAATTTTCTGTAAATGCATTTAATGTTGATACATGTGCTCTAATGGTCCATAGATGCTATCGTCCATTAATAAAACATTGGACTGCCAAAGATTTTTATGGCGTGTTCAGAAAATTTTTTAGTTTTACTCGTAAAGTTGTACTTTTTTCTTTTCTTTAGCTTTATAAAGTAGATTTCCTATTGACTTCAAAAGACATGAGTAGACCTCTATAAAGTTTCCATCGAACACATCTCTTTCGTATTATTTTCAGGATCAAGTTGATTGATCAATGAGAGGACAAAAGAGCTCTTTATGAGGCCTAAGTGATAATTTATAAGGTTTTAGTCAAGTTTTTGGTTTTCATGGGTTTGGCACTTTTTTCCTGAACGTTTATGCAAATTTTCAGTTTTGACCATTCGTTTTTCTACTCATTAGATCACTTTAACGCCAAATCATAATGCCCTGTCTAACGAGGCCTAAGTGAAGTTCAATAAAGTTTTGGGTCCAAAATAAATGATTTTTGTTGCTTCGATACCATACAATTTCCATTTGCCTGTTTTTAGTTTTAGCGTCTGTTTTTCTTTTTGAGGTATTATAAGTGAGTCTCATTATCGAAAGTACCACAGGCCTGTCTACGGAGCCATCAATTGATATTTAAATCGTTGGTGCTCAATATTTTATGCTTCTTCTGACTTTGAATTCGTTTGTCTTCAAAAATATTAATTTTTGATTGCGAACCTTTTTATTTTTTTTTCAATTCGACTGGTGCAGGTGTCGCAGTATTGTTTTCAAAGAAAAACACTTGATATTTGAATTTCTCCGTTCTTAGTTGTAGCGTTTCATTCTCAATAATATCAGCACTCCTGAGATTTCTAATGCAGTCTTAATGGTTTCATTCTGTAGCTAAAATTATTGACAATAATACCAATTATTTTAGTAATCAATGATTTTTTTGGGAATCTTGCCTTCATTTGTTATTTCCCTGGTTGATATATTCCTCTCTTTGTCCCTAGGACCACAATCCTAAGGATCTTTTGCAGCAAATGTGTTCTTAACGTTACTTTTGCATGCTGTATGGGATGTGTTCAATCGGTTGAAGGTGACCCCAATCAGCCTTCAAATGATGCTCCCCCCGACCTGAAAAACCACAAACTTCCAGAACATTTGCACCCACAATTAGACACGTTCCTGTTAAAGCTCGACTGCGATGGTCGAAGTTCATAACAAAGATTTGGGCAAATGTCATACAAATCCCACAGATATCGAAAACTGGAAAAACCTTCTGGCCTCTTCCAAATGTATCTTGCAAACAACTGCACCTGGAGGTGGAAAACACAAGTTCCGCAACGAAAAACTTATCAATGAGCGCATTGCTCGATAGGAAAATGGCGACAGAGGGACTCTGTGGAACGAAGCTATTCTGTCCAAAGCAGCCAGAAAAGCAAGAAAAACATCGAGTCAAAACGAAAATGAAATGTTTGAAAGAGCGAAGACACTATGTCATCAAGGCCTTTTTCGAAAGGTTGCAAACATTTTAAGCTCAGACGGACTTGCACCTTCCAATGAGAAAACCTACGAAGATCTTTGTTCTCTACATCCTAAAGCCGATTCTACCGGTTACCGATGAGCTGTGCTTGGGATATCAAGTCTCAGAGAAAACTGTCAGTGAAGTGACATGTTATCTTCCTTCCCCAAAGGTACTGCAGCTGGTCCAAGCATGACGTATTCTGAGCATCTCTCAAACGCCATTCGTTGCAATAACCCTGAGCAGTCCAGAATCGCAATGCAAAAACTCAGCCTAATCAAATTCTGTTCAGCTAGTAGCTTTCCAAATGACGCTGGCCCAACTTTCTGCAACGCCTCTCAAACAATTTTGAAGAAAAGGAAAACAGGTGTACGACCCATTGCTGTCGGAGAAGTTTTCTGCCGTCTTATGGCTTAATGTCTTGTTTCCTTTGCACAGGAGGAGGCATTAGAAATTTTCTGTCCCAATCAACTTGGAGTTACCATATGGGGAGGAGCGAAATCTATTATCCACGCCACAAAACTAATATATGAAGAGTGTGGAAAGAGAGAAGGCTTAGCAGTCCTCCAGATAGACGTTTTGGAAACGCTTTCAATTCCATCAAACGACAGGGAGTTATCAGAATGCCTGAAACAAATACCAGGTGTATATCCGTTTGTCAGCTTGTGCTACGCAAAACACAGTTCACTCGGGCAAGCTATAAAGAAAGAAAGTGGGGTTTAACAGGGTGATCCTTTGCGGCCACTTTTGTTTTCCTTAGCTCTCAAGCCTCCCATAAACAAGATTAAGCAGGAAGTCCCCATGCTCTTACAGAACTCTTGGTATCTTGACGACGGCATTCTGGTGGGAACTGAAGCCGAACTAATGCATAACTCAGATATTTTGGAAAAAGAAGGCAAAGACTTGGGCTTCAACGTAAATACCTCTCAAAAGGTATGTTGTGGTCGCCCCAAAAAATGAGCAGTTTAGATCAAAACATTAAGCGTGCTGATCCTGAAGGTTTTGAAGTACTCGGGCGCCAATTGGAACGGAGACTTATCATGCAAAATTTTTATCCAAGAAGGTGGAGAAAACTGAGCCTCTACTAGATCGCTTACAGCAACTTGACGATCCTCATGCAGCTTATGGCAAACTAAAAATTTGTATTGGTACTCCCGAAATGTTGTACTCTCTACGCACAGTTATACCAAGCCCCTCAGTTACTAAAGTCTTACTTTATTTTGACAATGCACAGAGGGATTGCCTAGAAACATTAATCAAGGGAAACCTTACGCGCAGCAATTGGAAACAAGCAAACTTGCCCATCAAGTTGGGTGGATTGGATTTAAGATGCTCAAGTGATCGACATCTAGCTGCTTTTATTAGTTCACTGGAGTCCGTTTTGTCTACAGTGGATGCTCTTATTGGGATGAAACCCACTCTGGAAAATGAAGTTAACGCGAATTGTCTTGTTGGATTGCGAGAAGTAGATAGGAGAATACAGAAGGAAATTTAGGAACTGTTTGATCACAAGTCACTCAATGATCTTCTATCACAGGCAATAAAAGTGCAAGAAAGAGCTCGGTTGCAGTCTCTTCTTGCTCTTAATGCAGGTGCTTGATTAACGACGCCTCCTATTTCCGCACTGGGGCTGCACCTGGAAGCGGAAGAGTTCCAAAGTTGCGTCAAATACAGACTGGGTATCCCTATTGATGATGCTCCCCGAAATTGTCCCTACTGTAAAAATTGAGTCATCGATATATACGATGACCATTTTCTAACAGATCGAGGACGAGATAATATTTTACAGTAGGGATAATATTTTACAGAGACAATATAAAAAGTTTTCTTCTTGTCTTTGGAAATTTGAGCCCTTCCCTTGAAAAAAAGAACCTTAGCAGCAACAACCAACTCCGACCTGCAGACGTATTTCTACCCTCCTGGACACAAGGCAAACCAGCAGCGCTCGACGTAACAGTGATGTCATCCCTGCAATCAACAATCATTGCAAATGCAATGATTGTTGATTGCTTCTTGTTGATTGACCTCGTTGCAAATGCAATGATTGTTGATTGCTTCTTGTGTCTCTGCAAGTTTGAGCCCTTTGCTTGAAAAAAAAAGAACCTTAGTAGCAACAACCAACTCCGACCTGCAGACGTATTTCTACCCTCCTGGACACAAGGCAAACCAGCAGCGCTCGACGTAACAGCGATGTCATCCCTGCAATCAACAATCATTGCAAATGCGACGGATACACCCGGTTATGCGTTAACATATGCTGACGACCGCAAACTAGCTGCCCATGACGCTGACTGCCGAGAAGCCGGAGTGAATTTTTTGCCGCTATCATTTGAAGTTCTTGGTGGTTGGTCTGAAACCTCGCGAAGGACAATAAAGAGAATAGCTTGTCTGGGGGACGAAAGAAATGCTTTCTCGGAATGTTCTAGCGTTGCGATCAACCGATTGACTAAATCCATTTCAATCTAATTGATGCATGGGAACGCAAATATGTCAATCACCCGTTTCGCCTAACTAATGACAACAGATGCTTGTACCTGATTAGTGCAGAGTTCTCATTAGGTGACTTGTATAAACCAATTAGATTTTTGAGTTTTTATTCTTACCTGACCAACGTGGGGAGATTAGAAACATATATTTCATATCTCGAAAACGGAAATGAGCTGTTGAAAATTGATTTATTAAGCTGGTGATCTGTTGTTTTATAAACATAGTCATGGTAACCAAATTAATTCATTTTTACCTGCAAAAAAATCGGTTGCTCAACTGTTTGAGCGCACGTAATGTTATTTGATAATCGGAAATCTAAATATATTAAATAGGGACTAAAGAAGCTGGATAGCCATGAACTGTTTCTTGAAGGACCTTAGTGTTTTCAATTTGGCTTGAAACTTGGATAAAAGCTCAATTCAGAATCTCATTTCTGTTGTTTGACAAAATTAGATATTTACTTACTTAACCAAGTCGATTTTTTATCAACGAGAAATTGTATTAAATTTGATTTCGATTTTCTGTTTAATGTGAAATGTGTTACTCAGTTGTCATTGTTTATTCCAAAGAAAGAAAAAAATAACGAGACTGGTATTAACAACACTCGTATATATAGGTCTGTCCTAATTTGAAAATACACTAAAAATACAAAGCATGATCTACCCTTTTATATTATACTTGAGCAACGAATGTAGATTAGCCGGATCGGAACATTGTGAAATGCACATTATCGAGCCTCCTTGCTGCTTAAGATGGGCAATAATGCTTGCAAGCATAAAATAAATGGTTTAAAAAATTGAGAAAACCTTCATAAAATCAGTGTTAAATCTAAAAAAAACTTTGTAAAAGAAGCCACACAAAATTGTCGCTTCCCAGAACATTTTTTCACAGCAACTTTTCGCTCGTTCTCAGAATAAACAATGAATGAAAAGTATTCAAAAACATGCCCTTGGTTTTGACTTTTGTTCAACAGATTTATTAAAACATTTGTTTTAAAGTGTGGCATTTGGCTTTCATCCGTTCATGAGAAGTCATCGATTGAAAAAATACGTCACCATTACTCCTCTTCGAGTCGTAAAAAGACAGCACCCCAATAAAATCCAAGTCCTATGGATTGTAGAAAATCAAGAGGAGACCAATAATAGCTCCACTCAGCTATCGTAGCTATTAAAAACCACAATATCAAAGACTGAAGGAGATGTTCTTCGCTTGCTCGACCTTGTGAATGCGCTGCTCAATGTCATTCTCAGGGTCGAAAGAGGGACTGTTTTTGAGAGACTGGAGGGCAAAATGTGACATCTCTGGGTCCTGGCTGTGCACTTCCACAGCAGTCGAGGAACTACCACTTCCACCAGATTCCTCCAAAACAGACATCGCTTTTACTTGGTCATTTGACATCTGAGGTTCTTCGGGCTATAACAATCAATGTTTTCTACCTATATGCATCCACATCCTGTAGCAATATCCCGTCGACTATGTATGGTATCAATATATCTAGTATAGAGCAATGTTCCTTTTCGTTCAAAAATCATTAAAATCGGAAAAGAAGATACAGTTTCAATTTTTGATTTTTCGAGGAAATACTACGGTTTGAAATTGTTTCCATTTTTTTCAAAATTTAAATGCGCTAAAAGACTTAGGTGAGATACTTGTAAAATATGGATCACCAATTTTCGTTAGCCTTCTTATGCATTATTAAACGAAAGAACAAACCGACCAACATCGGATGATTTTGTTCTCGAGCGACAGGTGGGAGGCAATTTAATTTAGTGGGCGCGTATCTTACAAACTTTTTGAATCTATTGTTCCCCCAGTGTCTCATGCCCCCACTCCACTTTTAAACTTGAATGTTATATAGCACGTTATTATGTTAAAAGGTAGTACTGGAGGCGTAAAAGTTATCCGCCTATTAAGCTGGAGGGGGGACTGAAACAGAATAGATCAATCTTCATGGGTGCAAAAAGACCGACCCCAGAGTGGATCGCACCCTCGACCTCCAGGACGGGAGTCCGACATCTTAAACACTAATCTGTAACAGCTTTGCTATTCCATCTCCTAAAGTTGCCTTTACGTTAATAACAGACTTTCTTTTGAAATCAGAGCATTTTAAAACATAACCGACTAAACGTCGGAAGAATAGCTCTCAAACGACTAGTGGGAGCTCTAATCAATTGCAGCCTGCTTCAGTCGGGCGGGGGAGGAAAGAGGGAGGGGGAGCCTAAATGTGAGAAGTTCAATAGTGGAATTCAAATAACCACATTAGAGGTTAACATATACCACTATTGATTTAAAGTAAAAATTGGCACCAGTTTCGGCACACTTTTCATCTGGCTTTTAGTATTAAATTGCCGCCAATTGAGTTCAGCTGCTTGAAATTGTGATTGAGAGAAATTTTAGATCACGCGAAACGCAAAAAGTCAAGTGCGTAAAAGTCACTCAAAAAGTCTAAATTGTCAAGCAAAAATTTTGCATAAAAAAGACACACATGTTTACAATAATTTCTATGAACTTCGTTCAAGAGCAATTAATCACGCAAAAATAAGACAACAAGCGTGAAAAGGTCACTTGAGCGAAGAATGTTTTAGAAGAAAAGCGGAAAAACGGTCAAGCAAAAATTTTGCATTAAAAAGACACTACAACTGTTAACAAATTACAGTATTGCATTTTTTTCAATTTCTCGCGGATGAAATACAGTTTGAAGCGTTGTCAAAATTTTAAACTTTTAATTACGCTTACGAAGTTCTAGATCACTGTTAAAAATAGATTAACCACATTCCGCATGAATACAATAACAGACTTTTTAAAATAGGTGATTTCCCATTGATTTCCGCAGACTATGCTTGTAATGAGCCTGAAATTTAGGCATTTTGTGGGGTGGACTTTTCCTTGGAATATGGTTGAAAACTTGTCATGATGCGTTTGTCTTTTAATTCAGTTTAAACCTTGTTTTTTATTTATCGGTTTTGTTTTACGTAAATTGCCTTTTTTTTAAACACAATTTTCGGGAATGGAACTTTCTACTAGGGATCTTTTTTGGTATGACGCTTGAGGCCAATTTTTATTTTTACGCAGAGATTTAAATAGGTACGCTATTGTTCAAAAACTCTCAAAAACTGAATGGATCTGGCAAATTAAAGTTTTGCTTCCTTAGGAGAACGTCTTGAATTTATTTCGGCAAACTCATAAAAACGGTTGAGTCAGTGAGCGAGCAATCGAGTGAGCACAATTTTGTGTGCAAGCGTGTGTGACTGTGTACAAGCGTCTTTTATTGCGTGTGGGATATATACGCACGCACGCACACACATACACACACACAAACAGGCTCGCGCGCACACACCACACACGCAGAGATATGTAAACACCCACAAAAACACACATGTACAAACAAAAAATTGCGCTCACCCACGGGTTCAAGTAACAGACTCAAACGCAATTATAAATATATATATATATATATATATATATATATATATATATATGTATATATATATAACTATATATATATATATATATATATATATATATATATATATATATTATAAATATATATATATATATATATATATATATACATATATAACTATATATATATATATATATAATCACACAAAATTTTGAAATTTAGTTGAATGCTGTAATAGATTCATTGATTGTTGGTTACTAGAATTACCTTGTTTTTCCAAGGTTCAAAGAAATTGAACATCCTTGGGTGAGTTATTTTTTTTCATAAATTGGTGACACATTTGTTGAGGTCGTCAAAAACTCAAAAATGAACGGTGGTTTGTGTGACACTGATGTAGCAAGAGGGAAAGATAAGTCCCGTCGTTTAAAGGTTTAAATTTTTTGCAAACTGCTAAAAATAAAGTGAGAAAAGTTTGTCTGAGAAAAACTTCCAAATTTGAACATTTTCATATTCTTATTGCAGTAGTTTCTTAAATTCGCGTGCTCGGCAAATCGAGGTTTACTTTTTGTATTTTGGTTGACATTGCTCGATTTTAAAGACAATAACATCAAAACTAAGCAAAACAGTAGTAACAAAAACAGCGAGTTTAATAAAATTTCCAGTGCATATTTTTGCTTTTGGCCACTTAGGGTTTTAACAAAAATGCTTCTGTTAGCTTTTCGATTGCCTGTTTTGTGTCCTAATTTTTATATTGCCAATGCTCTATCTATAATAAACCGAGAAAAGAACTTAGTTTGTATTTCCCTCAATTTCCTCAAGATCTGTCCTAATTGCTTTTTGTTGCAATTTAAAAAAGCGAGAACTGCTTCTAAGTTTCCCACTATGTTTTCGGCTACAACCCAAAAATGCCAAAAATTAGCAAAATTGGATTGATTTGAAAGATTTCGTATGTTCAATTTTTGTCCATCCTGATGTTCTGTTATAAATAATAGGGATAGAAGTTCTGGTTTTGAAAAAGAAAATGACAAATTCGTAAACAGCATTTATTGCTGTTACTGGGAAATTTCTAAGGTTTCTTTAATTGCTATTTGATAGTTTTTAAAGGGTCAATGCAAGGTTCATAAATTTGTTGATTCGCTGTGTGATCGCTTTATGTCTTCAATGTTGATCGTGACAAATTTAGGGGCACGTTTTCCAACAATTAGTTTATTGGTAATTTTTTTGTTCTTGTAAGTTAAGGTCTCAATCGTTCGCATATTTTTACTCGAGTTTAAAAACTTTTAAACAGAACTACGTTAACTAAGCAAACTGCTTGTAGAATAACGTTTATGTTCTGTAACTTATGCGCGCCTTCCAACTTAGCTACAAGGGTAACATCCATTTCAATATTACAATCTTTTTTTAAGATTTGCTCACAATTTTTTCAAATATTAAGTATTTGAAAAGAATTTTTACAAGATTTTTGACCCCTTTTTGTTCATTTCTGTTGTCTTAACTCCCTGTATCATCAATGACAGTTTTATTGGTTGATACGGATAAATAAATGAACCTAGTTAAGTATTTGAGATTATGGCTTATCGTTAACCGTTTCAGCTCATAGCTATAGCTATTGCTTTTTACTATGTGCTGTTCGTTTTTCAAAAAAAAATTACTGAACTTTTGAGTTTTATTAGTATTTGTTGTATTTATTGCTGACTTATTACTTAATCTCGCTAATGGCAGATTTCATTGGTTGCTATTGAGTGACAGGTGAATCAATTAGCCGCTTCCGTTCAAGCAATCGTTTTCAAAATTTTGACACCTGGTTTTCGAAAAATAAAAGTTGATTCTTTGGTCTTTTTTGTGGTCTGATTGCTTAGGCTAAAAAAACAATAAAGTCTTATTGGCCTTCTAGTTCAGCGCAATTTTAATTAATTTATTGGCTTCAACTTTTAGCAAGCTCTTTCATTCACTCATATACCATTTGTTTTCTAAATGTTTGCGATTTTGTCCGTTTTTTTTAGACATTACTTCTGTTAAAAGGTATCTTGTGACTTCTAAAATTTGATTCTATGATGTGGTGAAGGATCTTGGCATGTACTTATGTGGTTTTCTTACTTTGACGCCACTGCCTCCCACAAGTACTTTTTAATATTGCCAAGTCAATTTTCGCCTCTTTTTTTTGTTTATCTGTCATTGAACCTCACAAGGTTGTATTATATAATAATTTTAAGGACGCGTAGAGTCAATATTTTCATTAATTGTTGTTAAATTTAGGGATTCTTAAAACACTAAATGTGCATAGATTTTGTTTTGTTCTTTTGAGCATATAGTGTTAGGGTCCTTGTTGACTGTCTTAGTTAAATATTGCATGAAAAAGTTTGAATTGTGGGGTCATCATTCATTCAATTCTTTGGAATGCATTTCAGGACTTGTCCTGATATGTTTTATTTTTTCCATTCTTAGGAACAGTTTTTGGTCATGCTTGATTTTTCTCAGTCTCTAAATGGCTTTTTAAGTGTCTAATTGTAGGTGTGCTTATCTCCTTTAGTTGCATGTATTTATGTTTCCTGTGGATAATTCAGATTAACAAAAAATAATTTTAAGCAATCTTTTAACCAATTCTTCAAAATTACCACAAAATAGACACTCTTATTTTAGTTTTTTCATTAGGTATTGTTTTCCTTGTATTGTTTTTTTGAACTAACATACCTGCAAAACAACCGCAGCTATATTATGGCAACCTACCAGTCACATTTTGAAATATTCCCCCTTTTGACAGTTGGTCGATCTTTATTCAACCAAACGTCTGGGTTGGATCAGTTGTGCTCCGCACTGCCAACCCCGATTGCGTTTGTTGCGTTTTAATTCTGACATCACTCAATCGATTAGCTCTTTGACTCACGCAAAGAGTAGCAAGTTATATATCGAACGAAACAATGAAACACGGACCTAATTAGAACACTCTATGACCTTTAGAAAACGTTCGACTCAATTCCTAGAATTTTTTTCTGGTCTCAACACCGGTCACTCTGATGCGATCTGCTGAATGTTTAAAAATTATTTGAGTCTAGGACTATTATTTATGGCGGAAACGTCCGGGTTCTAACAATTACCGAGCTTTGCACATCAAACCGTGATTGGGCTTCTTTAGCAAAGGGGGAAACTGTTTGGTTGGCAATTTCTTGATAAGCAACTTAAATTTGATTTTCTGTTTTACTTTATGTTTGCTAAAAAGTTCATGTTTGCTAACATGTTTCATGCTTGCTAATAAAGTTCCTACCATTTTCCGCTAATATTGAGACACTAATTCCTCAAATTTTCCATAAATCATGTTAATTTCACAGCGGTAGAATTATTGCAAAGCTTCAGAATTAGCACGCCAACAGAAAACTTCAAAATATTGGAAAACAAGCCATAAACACAGACGAAAACAACAGCTCTTAACATAGTTGGCCAATTAAATACGGCCCCACTAGACAACTGTGACGCAATTTAAGAATGTTGAAACAGACAACCAGCTCCAAAAATTTCCTTGCAAAATTCCCATTTTTTAATTAAACTTTTACTAACTTCGTATGGCTGAGGACTGGAAGGCTCGGCGTCTTCCATTATTTGGGTTTAACAGCTAACAGAGAAATCTGAAAATAAATTCACACATTATTCGTATTTAGCTCAATATTCAAACCAGGTAGGCGGTTTACAACCCCCACGCATTACGTTTACAAACCTGGTTAGCGCTTAAATTTATAATACTAAAAATTTGACCTCTAAACCCATAAACTATTGTGCTATAATTTAGTCCAAATGTGCCTCGTTCGATCAAAGGTGAAAAGAACGTTCACTACTACAATTACGCATCCGTTAATGGCCACATGATGGGCCGACTTCGCTTCCCTTAGAATCCGATTCCATAATCACAAAAATGCCGGTTAGTAAATCTTCCACAGTTCTTCAAATTTCACAATCCAGACAAATTAACTGTCAAAATGTCTCCTAAATTTCCAAACATTCCCTATAGAGCATTATTCGAGTGCATTATTCTCTCGCTCATTTTTTCTTGTTTGTTCAACTGACCTCTCTAAAAACCATTAAGGGTTGATAATTAGATTGCAAAAATTCCCCCAAGGCAGCTGAGTTAGCGAACTGTAAAGTATTGCGCGATAAAACCAGCAAAAATCAGGGTGTTGCTTCATAGCTCTCTGATACTCGGCAGAATTTTAGCAATAAAAACTCCTTGACCTATTCCATATCAGCTAAATTATTCACTTAGTAACTACCAGAGGGATTTTCCCAAAGAAAAACTGAGGAAATTTGGGGTTTATAACACCCCACATAAGCTAGGGATTGACGTGAAATTTAATAAATTCTGATCCATTTACTTGCATAAAAACATTAGATGCAAACGACCTCAATAACCGGCATATAAGTTAAGAAAACATTTCTTCAATAAACGTTTGCATTTTTGAATTAATAAAATTGCAGTCGTGTTGAAAAACGGCCGGAAAGTGATCGCTTTAATAATTTGCCAACTTGAAAGGCAAGATATTGGCCAATTAGTTTTTTTACAGCCTTTTAAAAATTCATTTCTGCAGCGGTAACCGTTACTTGGCCTTTTGGACGTTACTTTAAAGACGTTGTATTTACAAATAGCTACCAGCTAAGCTTACCTTTTATGTTTTCAATACATTCAGAATATTATTGCCTCGGTTAGGAAGTTAATCAAGCAATCAAATAACTAAACAATCGACTTCATAAAACGAAAAATGGGGAATTTAAAGACCCAGTTTTCCTGAATTACAAGTTCTCGGGCGCCTCAAATTTGTTCACGCGCAGTCGTAGGGGAATTAGAAAGTGATTTAGAATATTTTAGACAGCTGTCACATTTTAAGATATTATCAGGACATAAGGAACATTGCCGGGAGAAAAAATGGAAGAGGAATCACAACTTTGCTGTGCATGTAAAGCAACTTGAATCGCTAATAATCTCTAGGGATCGCTCGTTTTCTAAGCTGGGGCTTACTAGTTCTTATAACCCCGATATCCCAGCCTCAAAACAATCTCACTCTACCAAGTTGTTTGGAAGCCCCCAAAAATGAACAGCTCAGCCCCAATTTATTCTTGTCTAATACTTCAACATTAACTCAAGCTAGTGCGTGACCTAGCGGTCTTTTGTAACTGATCATTAAGTTTCGATTCTCAAACCAAACAATGCGTATAATACGCGAATTTTGTAACAAAAATACCAGTTATATTAATTGTTTCGTACAAAAATGTCCAAAATTTAGTGCAAGTCACGTTATGAGTTAACTTTTTAATAGCACAGATTGTATATAAAAAGCATCACATGCTGTCAATGTGCGATTAACTTGGCGACTAACTTTAAAATCCGTTAAGAAGTTATATCAAGTATCTCTGAGTTCACTTGATATTTGGTCGCTATTGAAGCTCGAAGTTGAGTTTAAACATCCGATTAAGATAAGAGGCAGCTCTAATGTGCAAACAAAGAACTGATTCAAGCATCGTAATCTAACAGCAATAATTTGAAACTGGACTACAAGACGGACAGATGTTACTTGGATTGCAAATTAGAATTTCTCGAGATCTTACAAACATTCTTTTATCGCTAAACTAACAAAACCTGTACATAATCTTAGCAAACTCTCCTCTTAAAAGACGCTCACCTTATTCTTGATTACATTTACCATAATTTAGAACTTTCCACTGTATCAACCTATCTTATCACAAATTCACCGATTATCCTTTGTAGTAATCAAACAAAACATTTGCCAAGACATTTTAAACATTTTTGCCCTAATTTAAACCCGTTCTGAGGACAAATTGTCTTCAGAAAAACTTTAGTTAAAATGGGAAAGGAAACGGAAGACACATCCGTGGACAATGCTGACGAAAATAGCGAAGACTCCAGCTCGGTCAAGCCGGTTGATCCCCTATCGGCCAGTATTGCTCTGGACCATTTAGACGCTGCCCCTCCTCGCGTCCAATACGCTAGTGCAACCGAGTTTCTATTCAGTTGTATCTCATACAGCATTGGACTTGGAAACTTGTGGAGGTTCCCTTACAAATGTTACAACAACGGCGGAGGGGCTTTTCTCATTCCCTATGTTTTATTCCTAATTTTTGCTGGAATGCCACTCTACCTCCTGGAATTAAGCATGGGCCAGTTTACCAGCAAGGGACCGGTAGCTGTGTGGCACGTATCGTATCTGTTTGTCGGAATTGGATATGCTGCTATTACGATTGCTCTATTCTGTTCAGTGTACTATAATGTAATCGTAGCTTGGATCTTGCGATACCTCTACTTGTCCTTCAAGGCGCTAATTTTCAACGACGCAGTTCCTTGGTCCAAATGTGGTCTCACAAACACTTCAAACGTAGAACCGTAAGTGAACCCGTACTTGCGATTTCCTGGACAAATCTCACTCATTCAAAGATTTAAAATTCATGATATAAATTTCAACGACTTTTATGTTTTTTACGCTTTTATCTTTTTTATCATAGTGAAGCGAAACCTATATCGTTTCGAAAACATGATCAAAGAGTAACTGACCTTTTTTCTCTGCAACTTGTGTTAAATGTCAGCCACAACTATGTCAGCCCCGAAATAAACCAAAATTAAACAACCGACTAAAGTCGAATGAATTGCTCTCAAGCGACCAGCGAGCTAGGGGTCAATTAAAAACTGCTTCAGTGTGGGGGGGGGGGGGCTTGCCTATATTGGCGTAAAATTATTATCTTAGAGGTATACTTACAACACATTTTAAACTGAGATGAAAAAAATCTGTGAAAAACAAGTGGTCAGACGAAAAACGGTCAGATAAATCGGCTTATCTTATAAACTGAAAATGTAAAGAGGCTTATAAAAAAATCGAAAGCTGCTCGAAGACAATTATTCTTTCCCAACAATAGACGAGGGTAGTTAAATAATTGATACTCCTATCTATCATTTTTTATTGTAAGCCAATGATGATGCCGAAAAAGCTTGACAGTGGGTCTCTCCCATTATAGTCTCTAAAGTCAACGCAGGGTACTGTAAAACCTCAAAGAACAAACATAAACCAACTAGCGTCGGATAAATTGCCCTCGAACGACAGATCGGGCAGTTTAATTAAAGGGGAGTGCAGACTAGATAAATTTTATGGTTGGGAAAATTCCGCCGAGAGAAAGGTTCGAACCCGCGAACTCCTGCAAACTATACCACTCGTCTCCTGCATCATTAACCACTCATTTTTATTTTACAACAGTGATGTTTTCTGAATAAGAGCACGCAGAAATATTTAGATCACGCAGAAACCAAGAAGTCAAGCATGAAAAAGTCACTCGAAAAGTGAAATCAAAAGATTGTTCTAAAACAAAACAGTCAAGTAAAAATTCTCCATAGTATCCACGTTAAAATAATTGCCTCAAACTTTGTTCGAGCACAATTAGAAGGCAAACAGAATATACGGGAAATCAAACCTGAAAAAGGGGTCGCCCTCTGCCTAATCTGCCGTTCTCTAGATAAGTCGATGTCCCAAGAAGCTGAATTTTATCAACATAGCTGGCAGATTGCCAGAAAATAGCCGCAATAGATTCGTAGATCGTCAGTCTAAAAAACAGTAAAAAGACAGACCAAAAAAATTCGTCTTTTCATTGAAGGCTGATCTGTTATATTTTGATTAAAAATCTGTATAAGTTATTGCTGCCTCTATTAGCTGATCTCAAATAACCTTCATTTAGAGTGACACACACCCATTTGACCTTATCTCTTTGAATTAAAGTAAATAAAAGTCAATTTCAAAGTGAGGAAGTCATTTTTGAGAGTGAGGTAAGTCAAGTGTGACCAAAAATTTAATCACGCGCATGAACAAAAAAACTCGCTCCACTAAGAGCGAAAAATGACGTCACACATGCAATTCAGTTGAAATTGCATGAACGAATGAACAAAAAGTTGCTGTGACGTCATATGGTCGTAACAAAAATCATGACGAAGAAATAAAAAAAAACATAGGACAAGTCCTGATGTACAATTCAAAGAATTTTCATTGACTAAAAAAAACTAGACCTAAAACGGACTATGAATGGATTCGAAAAACCATTTAGAAAAAAATCCGATCCAAAAAATTGAAAAAACAGTAAAAATTAAAGTGAAATTGCCGCATGTGAACAAAAAACCACTACCAAGAAACAGAATTTTTTTTCAAACATCGTTTTCTCACTTTACTTTAAAATTAGAGCGAAAAAAATTCACGCCGCAAAATCACTCGCTTTTTCTCACTACTCCAATTTGACTTCAAAAATCATGAAAATGTGTGAACAGATCTTAAAAAAAAGACAGCGCCCCAATACAATTCAAATTCTTTGAATTGTAAAAAACCAAGAGAAGGCCAATAATAGCCCCAGCTATCGCTGTGCGGCTATTAATAATTAATTTTGATGATAAAACTACTCTGACGCTCTTGGTGGGTTAGGTTACAACTAGTCAGTTTTTTAAGAATGTTGAAATGCTCCTTTAAAAAATAGCTTTATGAACTATTTTCAGCCGAATTATAACAACCTGTATTTCTGAAGGCAACAAATACAATAAAATGAGAAGCAATGGAACAAATTTGCGTCATTTGAACTATTGAATGATTAGAAATGGAATCATTGCAATTCTTTGTATACTAAACTTATTACTTTGTTTTAGCGAGGTGTTTCAGCTGTGTAGAACCGATCCAAGTGGATATTTCTGGAAATACGAAATTCTAGAAGAAACTCCTCGTATAGGCGACTTTGGTGGAATCAACTGGACCAATTTCGGATTCTTAATTCTAGCGTGGATTCTGGTGTGCCTTATAACACTAAAAGGGGTGAAGAGCTCTGGAAAAGTAACCTACTTCACAGCAACATTTCCTTATCTGATCATTGCTGCTCTTCTGGTCCGAGGTCTGACCCTTGAAGGAGCATCAACTGGAATTAAATATTATATAGCTCCCGATTTTCAGAAACTGACAGAGCCTGAAGTATGGAGCAGCGCGGCTACTCAAATTTTCTACTCTCTCGGTATCGCATTTGGAACCTTGACTACCCTTGCAAGCTTCAGTCCATTTGACAACAATGTTGTGAGGATGACTCTCACAGTAACCAGCATTAACTGCATGACTAGTATCATCGGAGGTTTCGTCATTTTTGGAGTAATTGGACATTTGGCACACCTCACAGGCAAACCCATTGACGAAGTAGTTGATTCCGGACCCGGTCTTGCTTTTGTAGTTTACCCCGACGCGTTATCTAAGATGCCTGGGTCAGCGATCTGGTCGATTCTCTTCTTTTTCATGCTGCTCAATCTTGGGTTTGGAAGTCAAATAGCTCAAGTTGAAACGTGCATCACAGCTATTACAGATAAGATACCCAAGCTGCAGAAATACAGAGCATTGATGACTGTATTGGCCGGAGTCGTAATGTTCCTTGCTGGGATTATTATGACAACACGAAGCGGAGTTCATTGGCTGAATCTTTTCGACACTTACTCTTGCTCTTATAGCCTGTTTGTAATTTGCCTCATTGAAATATTCGCTCTCATTTACGTTTTCGGGGGTAAGCGAGTTTTAACTCAGATCGAAGTAATGACAGGGAATAAACCGTGGAAATGGTGGCTCTTTACTTGGTACGGGTCCGCACCTATATCAATCATATTGATTTTCCTGCTCAATATATTTTTCTATAGCCCTTTGAAGTATCCCGATAAGACCCCTATTGAAGGCTGGGCGCAAGGAATTGGGTGGCTCACGGCAATGTGCTCCATAGTTTTTATTCCCGTAATGATGATAAAGGTCTTCCTCAATTTTGACGGACCATTTATGGAGCGAATGAAGCTTCTCCTTGAGCCGGATGAACTCTACCGCCCAATTTCACTTACTAATTTGAAAAAATTGAACTTAAAATTGAAGAAGATTGAAACTGAAACCGTCGTTCCGTACACTCCACATGCTAGAAGGCAGTCTCTTGCGATGGCAGAGGGAAACTTACTTGGCTTACCCACAACTCAAATCCCAAAAACAATTCACGAAGAGGAGTCATGATAAGATCAAAACTTTTGATAATTATAAATCCCTTTAAATAAATCGAGTATCTTTGATAAAGTAATGTATTAATAATTTGTATTTCATTAAATAACAAATTTTAAAAGTTTAATTTTACACTTCTGTTGGTATAACACTAGATTTAATTATATCCAGCAAAACGTTTTAACAGCACGAAAGACCCAGAAATGGCCGCTAAAAGGTGCCAAAATATTTTCCGAAGCAAAGAGCCCCCCCCCCCCCCCCCTCCATAGCAAGCCCAAAATAGCCATGTTGAAAACTCGAAAAAAATAAGCAAAAACGGTAAACATAACCAACCAACGTCGGGTGAATTGCTCTCAACCGACCGCCTGGCTTCGGTAGTAGCCAGCTGGGGCTTAGGGATGCTAGCATTGGGGTTTGGGAGTTCGGTTGTGTGGGCTGGACGAGAGGGGGTCCAAATGAGGATGAGGAGTACGCACGGGTTGAGGAGTTGGGGGGCTGAGGTGACCATGGGGGTCAAACTTAAAAGATTAAGAACCAACCTCCATACCAAGTAACTTTCTCAAAACAGTTTTGGTGAATCGCATAATTAGAGACTAGTAAAGCCTACGACTCTAAGAGGGCTGCTCAGCCACTTAATGCCCTCTAAGCGTAACATGTTTATCCCGTTTTTGAGGACGTTGTGTCAGCTGGGTCAGACAAAAGATTGCATAAAAGAGACCACAGGACTAATATAATTGCTGCCAACACTGTTTGAGAGCAATTAATCATCCTTCTGTAAAAACAAAACGTTGAAAACAGAATTCAATATTTGAATCGCAGAAATATATTGCCTAAAACGCCAAAGGTTAAAATTGCATTTACGAAATAATTATTATATCGAATTTCAAAGACAAACCCAAAAAATTACTATAAAAATTACGTGTGAAAAAAAATTGCTCTTAAAACTAGCTTCTCATTGACAACAAAAAAGAAAAAACAGATTTTAAAAAGAACTTCGAACTGTTAAGAATGTGAGCCAACAATAGCACAGCTCACTGCTCGTAGCTATATGCCTCTCGGAGTTAAACGATATGCTTACTTGCTAACAGCTCTTTCGTGATACCCTTTCCTAATTTTTTAACCTTCCTTTTCAGAATAAAACGAAAAAAGGTATGATCCATCCAACGGACGGAACAGTGAGTCCCAACTATGAAACAACGCAGCAGCCTAAGTATATTTACCGCAAGAACGCACTGTATTTCGAACTTCCAGCAATAGGCTAGACTTTAGGAGCCTCCTCAAGGGGTTAAATGAACACTGTAGCGATTAGGTGTCTAGCCCTAACTCCCGCATAACACTACAATTCTTATTAACCTCAGTTACATGTTTAATACCACGGCAGCCCCTTAGACAGATAAGGCGCTGCATAAGAGTACAAAAATTATCTTCGTTCAAATGTATCTTATCTTCATACGAATATATTTCGAGTGAAAAATTTTTATTGACTCTAGGATATGATTTCTCCAATGAACCTCAAGTTCGGATTTGAAAATCTGTACTGATTCAACTGCTGCAATACTATTTGGAATAACAAATGAAACCAAGTTATCGCAACTGCTCACCCATCTAATAAGTATTGAATGTGCTAATAATTCGAAAAGAAACGTTATTTAAGGAAAAGCCCCTCAACTTCTAAGATAGTTGGTCCACTCTAAAGGGAAAACTAAAAGAAAGAAGATGTCTTTTTGAGCCAGGCTTGAAGAAACATCCCATTGCGAAAAACCCCAACTGTTCAAAAAATTAGTTTGGAATAGTAAAAGAGTTGAATGTGAAGAATACGGAAATGCCAGAAACAAAGCAATGAAGAAGAGAAAACAATGGGGGATATTGTATGGTTCTGTAGTCACTGCAACGAGTTACTCAAAACAGAACTCCAGTTAGACAGGTTTTGTATGCGATATGTTGATGATATTGTATGTACCACGACGAAAAAGTAACGCATTGCATAAAAACTTTCAGTTTACAACTTAAAATGTAGATACAAACGTCGAACTGGCTTTTCATGACATGAATATGTGTAACCAAGGAAAATAAAGTGTTGCGCAAGGCACTGCGCATAGGTTTTTCCGTTGCACGAGTAACTGAAAAAGTTTTGGCACTTGAAACAAATCTAGATATATGGTTGAAAAATCAGTACCCTGAAAGTTGGACTGCGAAAATTGTGAACGAAACTCTCGTGGTAGGGAAATATTTTTGACTAGGAAAATGAAAACTTGCTTGTCTTCACTTGAGTATCGATAAAATTTAAATCTCACGAGGTTTATGAAGTTTTTTGTAGCGGATGTCAATCCACCTATGTCGGTTAGACTTGCCGTCATGTTACTACAAGGAACGCAGAGCACCAAAAAGTTGATTCACCAGTTGGCATCAAGTTAACGACTGCTGTGGTTTTTCAAAGGCTTTTAATAGGCGGATCGTTGACCAGTGCAGTGACACTGAAAAATTGATAACCGTGGAGGCATTGCACATAAGGCAACGAAAACCTAAATTACGAATGCCGGGAGAGGGAGCTGACACTCAAGTATTAGTCTGTCATGTGAGTCGGCTTGTTCGAAAAAATTTTAACGAACAATATATGCAAAAAGCAAAAAATCCGGCTATTTTGGAAGAAGGTCCCTCAAAACTTAATTTAGCGAAATTTTTGGAAATAGGAAAATCAAATATTTTCAAAAGTTCAAAAAAATGATTTAAACTAGTGGACCTATTCCAAGAACTCAAAAACTTTAATCTTTGTATTGATTGTTGATATAATTTAATTTTGTTAGAAAACACTCATCGAGTAAATTTGATAACCTGACGATGCTAGTTTTAGCAAAAATATTTTTTTTAAATTTAGAATTAGACTAATTGGCTTTTACTTTTTTAAGGTACGCTCTGTGTGTAATACTGCTAAAAATGAAGTGCTTAAGAGTCTTTGAAATTATCTACTGGTATACCAATAATTGGAATAGGAAAATCAAATATTTTCAAAAGTTCAAGAAATTTGATTTAAACTAGTGGATCAATTCCAAGAACTCAAAAACTTTAATCTTTGTATTGATTGTTGATAAATTTTCATTTTATTAGAAAACACTCATCGAGTAAATTTGATAACCTGACGATGCTAGTTATAGCAAATATGTTTGTTTTTAAATTTAGAATTAGACTAATTGGCTTTTATTTTTTTAAGGTACGCTCTGTGTGTAATAATGCTAAATATGAAGTGTTTAAGAGTCTTTGAAGTTATCTACTGGTATACCAATAATTTGGTCGTTGTGTTTCGAAAAACTCATCTTTCTCGTTTGTGACCTCTCCTTCCCCAGCTTAGCTGGTGCAAATCAATTGACCCCCCCCCCCCCCCCCACTCAAGTGCAAAATTTTTAACAATTATTCACATACGCACTTGGGGGCACAAACGGAAAAGATTCGAAAAAACGGATCTTTTCCGTTTGTGCCCCCCCAGTACGTTATGCTCCCCCCAGTGACAGGGCACTGTCATTACATAGTAAATCATTATGTAAAAATATTGCACGTGCGTCTGGGGGTTGCAAATAATATGCACCCACTAAGCTGGGGGGGCACAAACGGAAAAGATCCGAAAAAACTAATAGGAAGCTATCTTAAAAGGTTGAAAAAGCGCGCACTTAATTGTTATAGTTTTTGTTTCATCAAAAATTAAAGATCTTGACTACTAAATATTTGGCCGTCATATATCTTTTGTATATATCAACTGTGCCCCCATATTAGCATATATCTCTTCCAGAAATCGGCTGAATCGGAAAATTTTAATGGTAAAAACATTGTTAACAAGGGGTCTCATAAGCATTTTACAGACGGACTCCATTTAGTTAAAGGGCAACCAATTAGAAGTACGAGATCTATTTAAATCCGTGCGGCATCAAACTGCTTTTAGGGTTTGCACCTATCTTACAGCTTCGATCAGTTTTATCTTGGTATGTTATAGTTTCTGCCTCTGCGGATCACTCCCCATCTGCATTTGTTCTTTTTGGTGTAGTGTAATTTTTTGTAAGTAAATTTTAATAATAACTTTTCAAAAATCGTTAAAACTCTAGAGAGGCAATTGAAGCGTAATTTGGTTCTTGTACAAACGTCGTTAGTTTTGACATTAAGTGATTTTATATTTAGTGATTTTATAATCACCTGAAGGGTCTGACATCTTGATTTTATTGTTTGTTCAAAATTGTTCTCTACCTCGAAGTCCCCTTTTTTGTATGACATTAGTAACGGATCAAGTATTTGAATGAAGTATTTGAACGTGTAGACACACACAATGATATCATTTTCAGCGACTGTCAACAATTTCACTATTTCCGGTCTGATTTGAGTATTCTTGAGTTGTTGGGGATTTTCAGCCACGGCTGTGGGGACCTGGTCCCTGTCATCTTAATTAAAACATCGTCCGGTTGTTTCTACACGTTGAGCAGTCGCAGCCGAATTGCCGTGCAGATGTTTGTTTGACAAAATGTTTAATTGACAAATCTCCACATGATCTCGAGAATGCGACTTTTTAGTCCTGTAGAATGGCGAACGTCTGTGTGCTTGGCTAATCGATTGATGACTCGGCACGTTCTAAACACAAATTCGTTTCGTGCTCTCTCACTTCGTCTCTTCGGCAACTTGAAAATATCGTGCTGTCGACTCTCCTCGTCCAATTTCTGGCAGAACCAGGTCGCAGTTACTAGTAATCATCTTTTACTAGATTCACAAGGAGCAATACGTCAGACAGTTGAAGAAACATGGGTAGTGCAAGAATATTCAAGTGTCAATTGGTTGAGATAGTTGAGTTCTCTCTTTCCGGTGATCCATTTCAATACCTTTCTTTGAAATCTTTCAAGCTCATTGAGATCTCTGCGTGACGTCGACACACAGTTAAAGCCGTACAGTAGAACCGGAAGAACGAGTGATTTATAAAGACCTAATTTTACGCTCATTCTGACTTTCCCATGCACATTTCTCCTCAACATATAAAGGACTTGGTTCGCCTTACAAATTCTTGTGTCAACATGAAGTCTCCAAGAAAGATCTTATTGCACTGTGACACCATGGTCGTTGATAGCTTGTTTGCCATAGAGTTTCCCGCCAAGCAGCTTCATTTGATTCCAGACGACTTGGAACGTTATCTGCGAACAATTTTCTACTGCAAGATCCATTTTATTTCGCATTACCCATTTCTCAACCGCATGCAGGTCGTCCTGGAAATTCCAAAAAGTATCTCCCAAAGACAATAACTTCCGATAATCAGCAAAAACAAAAATCGTCTATAAAAATACAGAACAGCAGTGGACCCAAAAGAGCCTTGGGGTACTCCAATTGCTACTTCTAGTACTTCAGAGCATACATTGTCCAATCGCACAAATTGCTTTCTATCCTTGAGGTAGTCGAATAGTATTTCCAGAAGACAATAGCCGATGCCAATATGGGCAACTTTCCTCAGCAGCTCAAAATGAGGAATTTTGCTAAAGGTCATGACAGAGACAGTATACACAGCAACAATATCAGTATTGGTATTCTTGTCGATAGCCTCATATATCTGCTGCAGTAACTTGAGCATATTAGTCCAAACTGATTTTCGCTTGACAAAACCAAGCTGTTGCTTGCATAAGAATTTCACAACATGCTTATACAGACTAGAGTTTATGCATTTTTCTAGAACTTTGCTGACTATGTTCAGCAGTGAGACTGGTCTGTAATTGTCTACAACTTTTTGACCAACGTTTTTGTAAATTGGGGTTAGACAATCAAGCTTCAAGCTTTTTGAAATTTTCCTGAGACGTTTAATATTTTTGAACATCAAATGCAATGCAGAGTTGATGTTTCTATCGGTTTGTTGGAAAAAAGGGGGTGAAATACCATCCTGGCTACGAGACCTCGAGACATCCAAGGACGAAAAAAATTCACTGATTTGCTTCTCCGAGATGCAAAAATTTGTCAATGTTGTGTTTTTAGTTCGAATATCTTCAAGACCGAAGTTTGATTTTGCCACAAAAACTTAACAGAAAAACTCTTTCAACAAAATTAATTTTCCGACTATATCAGACCATTTGACATTTCCCCTCACAATCAATTTATGAAAGGATGAGAACTTGTACAAGCTTTTAAGGTGATTGAAAATGGAATAAGTGTTGCGCGCTTGCATTACTTTTTCTTGGTAGTTTCTTTTGACCTGCTCAGCAGAATCAGTCACTTCATTTTTAAGTGTTAAGACAAGTTGTTTTCGGTAACTTGTAGGACGTCGAGTCAAAGGTTTTGTCTGAGTTTTCAAAATTTTTATAGGATTTGAAATAAACGCTGTGATCCAAGGTGGAAGGGATTGTCGATGTTTTGTTCGTAGCGGTACAAAAATTTAAAGAGAGATGAAAAAAAGAATAGAATTCTTCACTGGTGTTTTAATTGTTAGTAAAAAATTTCGGTTGAAATGAGTTTGACGTTAGATCAGAATATTTTTCATTGAAGTTAGCAATTCCTAAGCTGTGAAAGACGTCGAGCACTGGTTTTACCACTTGAACGGGACATTCAAGCTAAAAGTGAATTGCTTCGCGGTCCCAGCAATAATAGACAAACGAGACATTTTGGCTGAGGCTTGCAGTGACTGCAAAGTTTTTAGAAAAAGTCACATAATGATTGTTGTGCTTGCATGTTGGGAAGCCGATGGCTTGGCAGAACAATTGTTTGTCAAAAATCTCTAAAATTTCTTGTTCATATGAGTCCGTGCTACTCATCGTGAGTCATTTCTTTTCTGGGAAATTTAGCTCGCCACAAACCAGTAGGGCTTTCTTTTTCCTGAGGTTCTTCAAGAGCAACTTAAAATCTTCTGTTTCGTATCAAAGGAGCTTTGCTTTGGAGGACTATAAGAAAAAACAAACAACAATTTCAGTGCACTTAAATTTCAAACTACAAGCGACGCCCAACCCCGGTAGATTGGTGGAGATTTTTTCGCTTTCAAGCGTATTTTTGACCGCAATAAGACTACCTCCGTGATAATTGCTTTCATCTTGGGTCGGCCGATCTGCACAACAACACAACAAAAACACAATAATCATTTAGCATTAATTCACAGCTATGGATCTTCTGGATTAACAATGTTTCGCACAAACAGAATATACTGAACTCGTTTAAGAAAATGGACATTAGCCAATTTTGGTCTGGTTTCATTATTTACTTAAACTTCGTGTATTGAGCTGCAAAATCTTTCAGAATCCTAGTCAAGCCTGAGTCTGACCTGAGTTGATAGAGAGGTCCACTTTCACGCCATCGTTGTATAGCTCAAGATTCTTTAGTTTTAATTTCTCTCTGAGAACAACTTGATTCAGCAACTCTCTTCTATTCTTCAGTTTTGGTTTTCTCTAAAGGCGTCATCATTGGAAAAAGCTGGAAGCACAAAAAGAGCTTTTTTATAAAAAGTTTCACGGTTGTCTCTAAATTGAGCCAACACCAATCTCACATCAAACTCTTTTGATAGCGTTACCAAAACGGTCGTCGGTTTTTTCCCTTCTTTATCGAACGTTCCCAATCGCTTAATGTCGGTAATTTTGGTTTTCACGTCAATTAGCTTTAGGAATTCTTTCACTTTTTCAGTAGTGGGGATAAATTTTTCATCTTTTCACTTCGCAGGGTCTTCTTAGATCCCTTGTATACGAAAGCATAACTTTGTGTTGTCGTGCAACTTAACTTTCATTTGCGGTTTCATTGATTTTTCAAAATTTATTTTGCAATTGATTGATTTCATTGATTTCTCATAAGTCACCTCATAAATTTTGAGCAATTTAATTTATTAAATGATTCTTAGCTTCATCATTTTTGCGTGGATTACCTCTACTTGTTAACATTTTCTGGGTTGCAGTAAAAGCAATTGGCCTTACCAATTCTGTGTACATATTCAATTTTACCTCCAAGTAACAAAAAGTTGGGATCTTTTCAGTTTGTGCCCACTTCTTAGTGGGCGCATATTATTTGCAACCCCCAACGCACGTGCCATATGTTTACCTTATGCTTTATTATGTAATGGCAAGTGCTATGTAACTGGGGGCGCAAAACAATCTGGGGGGACAAAAGGCAAAAATCCAAAAGTTGATGTACTATGTTTGATTCGAAAAAAAAGCGCTAAACTCTCTCTTTGCAAAATGAGGCACTTCCAGCAAAAATTTTGTAAAGAGCCGCAGGCTCCAAGTGTCATTTATGGTTTTGTCTTTGATGTATTTTCATTAACTGTCGCTTAAGCATTTACTGTTATTGTGAACAGTTGATTGAGCACTACTCAATAAATTGATAAGTACCCGTGTTGAGAAATTCTTCGGATTTAAACATAGGAAATCGTCGGTTTTTGTCGCTTTTACTTCGCCAAAACCGATCAGAGCCCTTACGTTTTTTCCGTCGTTTTGATCTGTTTTCGTCGGTATTTTAACGTAAGAATCGTCGGTTTTTGCCATTCTAAAAATCTCACAAACTGGACAGTCCCTGCCAGGATTCGAACCTTGGACCCTATATTACTATCAACCTTCTCCTCCACTGCACCACTTGTCCCTTAGTTTTCCTCTATTTCTTTTCTATTTAAAACAAATTGAGACTGGCAATACCAACAAAAAACGACGATTATCGACACTTCTTACTGCCAAAACCGACAATACCGACGAAAACTACGCTAATCGACACTTCTTACATCAAATACCGACAATACCGACGAAAACGTGGATAATCGACATTTCCTACATAAAAAACCGACGAAAGCGACAAAAGTCGACCAAAAACGACAGTTCTTGCTTCGATTTCGTCGCAATTTCTCAACCCGGGTAGTGGAGCCCTCCCTGTGGATTTTAAGCGGTCCGGTGCCGGCGAGCACAAACAGAATCATTCGTTAGGTGAAATGAAAAATAGATTATAAAGAAGTAATCAATACAATCTTCACGTGATCGGATCTCTCAAAAATTTTCTGGTTCTTCCAAGCATAGGTTGACACCTAACCAGGACCTGATGGTTTAATTATAAGTTGTTTCTTGTTTACAATGTGTCACCATCGAAAAAATAAACTTCTTCTTCTTTTGTTGTTTCGAATTCGTCTGCGTTTTCGTACGTTTTGTTTTTGACAATAAATTATTCGTGATATTGTTTTCTAATTTTTTTTGTCATTTGTATGCACACAATTCATCAATGGACGTAATAGTGAACACAAAATTTGAAACGTTGCAGCAGCTTTTAGTAATTTACCGCAAGAACGCACTGAATTAAAGAAGGCCAAATAAAATTGATTTTTTTTCAGAATATGCTGTGCACAGTTTTCAATTAAAACTCCTGAAACAGGAAATAAACCCCAGTGAAAGAGGCGGTAAAGTTTTCACGGAAAAACATGAAACAGATATGAGCATTTTAGGAAGAACGTGAGGACAGAACTAATGCCAACTGTTGTAAGCAGGATCAAGCGTGAAATAAGAAAAGACTCCGCAATGGTTCAAAGTTGACTTAAGGGAAAACTTGACAAACTGTCAGAGAGACAGAAGAGACTGCTGCAGAAAGGCTCTCATTGTAATTTTGTGATAATGGATGGCCGTGATCTTCCCAATTTTGTACTTGACGTCCTCTCGTTGGGACCTAAGCACCTTTTGAGAGACAAATTTAATGAGGTGCAATTCCTCGCAGACGTTGACATGTTTGTACTTGAAATAGAATTACGCGAGACTAAAACGGTGGGCGAGAAGCTTGGTGAAATTGAGACGTCCTCAAAATGTTATTACGAAAAATTTACTCGAAATCCCGATGGATAGAGGGTTCAAAAAAGTGCATAAATACATAAAAACCAAGGATTTGCGGGTGTTACCGTTTCACAAAGGCTTTGGTATCTGTGTTATGAAGAAATCAATGTAAAAACTTGATGATGCGCCAAACTCAGATAAGTTCCAAAAAATCAATAGAGCAAAAGATGAAATTGTGACCAAAAAATGAAAAAAAACAGATAAATACAATTGATGAAGCAGTAAACGACAAAAGTTAGCAAAGACTCGGATGAATATGTTCACAACCATCAATGTTTTATGGCCTAGCAAAGACACACAAAAAAGATACATCTCTCCAGCCTGTTCTTACGATACCTGGCAGACATCATGAAATTTTATACAGATTTCTGGCACCGTTTTTCCAGAAACTACGGGGCGCAAACAATGAAACCAACACGAAATATGCTAGAAAAACATATTGCTAGAAAGGATGTTTTTTAAAGCTAGCAGTGACAAATGTTCATTATAAATGCAACGGGATTTGGTATGTGAAATCAGATGGTCTAGCTATGAGTAGTTTTAGAAGACCTGTGGTTCAAATTGTTTGAGGTACCACTGCAAACACCAGAATTCAGTTAAAGTGTCCCATAATCTGATCAAAACAAGAATTGTCAAGACTGCAAACGACAACGGCTTTGCGAGGAAGAAGAGTAGAATGTGAGTCATGCAAAAATCCAAAAATTAACAAAATAAAATCACACGAACAGGCAGAATGTTGTGGGGAATTTTACGTATTGCCGCAATAAACAAGCAAGAAGGCGGGTTGAAATAATCACTGCCCTGAAATAATTTATGAGGTATGACATTTCTCCCGCTTCAATGAAAATTAAAATTGCGTAAAATAAAATTTTGATAACAATATGAATAATATTAATACTTATTCACCGGTTAAATAGTATCAACAATATATTTACTGGTTATCATAGCTAGTCATAAATAATAATGTATCAAATTTTAATTATTCAAAGTTTTCACAAGTCTTCTTTATCAATTATTAGCTCATTTGATGTACTGTGATCCGCTGATCGTATACGAGGATCTGTTGGTGATACCTGTCCTATGATAGGCGATGGGAAGTCATTTTCTATGGGTTCAACCCGCGATGCTGTGTCGACAATTGTTTGTACAACTACGCGTCGTTTCCTGTGGGGTAGAGCAAAGTTCGGGGGGGGGGGGCACGAATTAGTAGATTCACCAGACGAGTCTTCTTTATCGTATCCATAGTATTTAGGACTTTTTCTAGTCCGTTTTATTGCTCTTATCGGTATTTGTTGTAATGCTATTGCTGGAGCCGATGTAGATGGCAAGATTAATTCTGGTTGGTTATTTGTAGGAGGGGGTGCGATCAATACTTCTCCAGTTATGTTTTGCTGTTCGGGAGCAGCCTCGGGAATTTCGGGTAATACTTGGGGAGCGAAACTTTCCGGAATTTTGGGCATACGTACCTGCATTGCACGAGCAATGTTTGATTTATTTGATGAGACACCGCTTCCAGTTTCTCGCTTGCGATGCTTCATCTTCCGAACTCCCTTTTTTATGCGCGTGGACTCTTTTATGTGGCTAAGTATCTTAGCCTCAGTTGTCTTCTCATGCGTGCGGGGTCCTCGACGGTTAATATATTCTGTTAATTTCGTTTTCCGTTCTTCCCGAGTACCAAATTTGGCAATGTCACTATTGCGCACTGTTACTTCCACTTTCGCCGGTTCGCGAATGACAGAAGTGTATTGATCAATCTTTTGTACCACAGATCCTGGAGCCAACACCTCATACAGACCATCAAGATTTTTCTTGGATCTTTTATGGAGATGTTTCTTCCGAGCAATGTTCAACTGTACGGCGTGATCTTTTAGAGGTAGTGGACGATGCGCTTTTGTGGTATGAAGGAAACGGGATTCGTTGTCTGTTGCTAGACGTTCACGTGTGGTAGCGTCCTTTGTTGCCTTGCACATGTTGCGCTCGATTTCATCGTCGCTACGGCTGTTACCCCAGTGGTCCTCCGGCAACAATTCATTAGGAGTTACTGTTTCTTCATCTAAATAATGATTCAAAATTTTTTCATAACTTAGATCAGATGACTTTGGTTGAGTACTTATGTTACTAAGCGGTGTATTGGCTTTGCGCCCAAAGTGAGATTCGAATGGCGAAAGCTTAGTTGTTTTATGTTTAAATATGCGAACCTGGTATATAATTGATTTTAATACTGCTTTAATGGTGAACGAATTTAATTCTTTATTTGCTTCTTTATACATGCTAAGCGTTGTTTAATAGTACCAATAAGTCTTTCAACTAGTCCTATTGCACGATGGTCATTCGCCGGAGGTGGTATTAATGTGATTTTATTTTTCATACAAAATTTTTTTACTTGGTTACCTATAAGACAACGAGCTTGGTCTATTCTTAAGGAACGAGGAACTCCATGAATTTGTATATAATTATCTAAAAATTTTATTACATTCGATGCATTCGCATTATCAACTAATTCTGCAGAAGGATATTTTGAAAATATATCAATACATGTTAAAATGTATATTTCATGTTCTTTTTCGTTATTAATCGGTCCTGCAAAATCTATTTGTGTTTCTTGGTTGGGAACTATACATGGTGTATGTGCTTTAAATTGTTTTGCGGGAATAACAGATTTTAAATTTTTTCCGATAGTAGTGCAAGATTTGCACTCTATTGCTTTGACGAGCAAATCACGATTCATGTATGGCCACCAGCAGTGCTGAGCCATACATACTATCCCCCAGCTAACTGGGTGACTCGCATGCAAATCTTCAATGAGTGCATCTTTGAGCGCATTCGGTATGGCTACCTTCTCGTCCATACAAACACATCCGCTATTCACATGAAGGTCCCGCCAATAGCTATGGAGATACGAGTTGAGGGCCTTTAATCGTTCTTCATCTCCCCTGATTATGCAATCCCGAACCTCCTTGAGAACTGCATCCTTGATTGTTAGGGATGCGATTAGCCCTTTGTTGAACACCTTGCCCACCACTTTCTCAAAGGACACCACTTGAGGGCTATCCGTGAGTGGGGTGCTTAGATTAGAGTGAGATGATGATCTGCGTGGCGTACTTGTTGTTGCATTATCCGTAAATGATACGCGGGGCGAAGCTCTTGTTGTTCGGGATGAGATGGATTTTCCCTTTAGAGATGAAGCTTGTTGATTCATTGTTGATGAGAGTTGAGTTTTTTCAATTAAATTGATTGACAAAGAGGAAGACAACTGAATTTCAGGTTGAGTTTGGGCAAAAAGCACTTGTTTGTTGTTTGTTAATTGAGCACGTGAGTTATTTAAAGTATTTGAGTTTGGATTACAAAATAAGGTAGAAATTTGAGACTGCTTTTTGATTGACAAGTGAGAATGACTTATTGAAGCAAATTTAGGAGTATTTTGGTAAGCGAGTGACGCTTTTCCTGTTTCTACAAGCATTTGAGACTCAATTTGTAGAGGTTTAATTGTAATTGGCAGACTATGTGATGCAAATTTAGAATGAATTTGGTATTTAGTAAATTGCTTTGCAAAAGAGGCATCTGAAGAATGCAATCTAATCTTTTGAGTTTTCAATAAAGTATTATGCCTTGCGAGTGTTAATTTTTTAAATGAAAAGCGTACTCGCGATGCAAGATTGGAATTGGTATTAATTAATTTGTAAGTGTTTACTTTTGAAGTAGGATATGTATGTGCGAATACTGATTCATTTTGAGTTGAATGTACTCAATGATCATGTGCACTAGTACAATTAATACTATTAGTGGGATTAAAAATCGGGTTATACTTTTGATCCGCGAGTGATTTAATATTTTGAGTTAAGTGTAAGCGCGAGGCGTGTTTACTATACTGAATATTGAATTTAAGGGAGGTTACGTTAGAGTTGTATTTTTGCGTCGCGAGATTTGAACTAACATTTGTTAAGCGTACACGCTGAGCGGACTTTATGTCAAAGTTAGAATTTTGTTTTGAGAATAATTTTAAACTATTGTTTCGCGGAGCGAATAATTCGTTATATTTTGTTTGAGGATT
Source organism: Convolutriloba macropyga (assembly GCF_964194025.1). Lineage (NCBI taxonomy): Eukaryota > Metazoa > Xenacoelomorpha > Acoela > Convolutidae > Convolutriloba > Convolutriloba macropyga. The sequence continues at coordinate 72,166,073 of NC_134470.1, forward strand.
TGGTTTGACATAATCTATATTTAAAATTTGTTCAGTATTAGTGGTGGAATTTTTATTTTCACCATCAATATCAATATATAATTTATTAAGTGAATGAGCTAAAATGTTGTGTTTTTGTTGAAGTAATTGAGCATCAGATTGTATGCTTGATAATGTTGCGACTAAAAATTCCTCATCATATTTTGAAACACTTTTTGCTGGTTGATATGGATTTCGAGAGATGTAATCAACTAGTCCCATCTTCGCGCCGGGCAGATGCTCTATTGAGAATTGATAAGGCAAAAGACGATCAACCCATCGTGATAACCTACTATTGTAACTTTTATTTGATCGATGTTCTTTTAAAATAGAAAATAATGCGCGATGATCAGTGATAATAGTAAACTTTTTACCATACAAATAATTTTTAAAATATTCTATGGACCAAACCACCCCAAGAAGTTCTAATTCGTTAATACTGTAACGTTCTTCACTACTATTTAAAAAACTTGATGCAAAAGAGATCGGCTTCCAACCATCAACTGTTAGTTGTTCTAGTGCTGCTCCCAATCCCGAGCGAGAAGCATCACATTTGATTCGTGTTTCGAGTTGGGGGTTATAGTGAATGTTTTCTGTATGATTTGCTATGCGAGTTTTTATGGCATTAAAATGTAGAGTATGAGCGTCAGTCCAAATGTATTTAGTTGACTTACGAAGAAGAGGTCTTAAAGGATGGCAGAGTTGAGCTAAATTGGGAATAAATTTACTAATATAGTGGACTGAACCGAGAAATGAACGTAATTTTTAAAGTGTATTAGGTGGTTGTAATGACATAATAGAGGATGTTTTAGATTCGAATGGTGATATCCCAGATTGAGTTATATTATATCCTAACCAGGAAATTTTTTGCTTCGCAAAATGGCATTTAGGAAGGTTAATTCGGAGATTATCCGCGTCCAGTTTCTTAAGGCAATCTAATACAAGTTGTAAGTGATCATCTTCAGAACCTTTACTTACAATTAAGATGTCGTCTAGAAAACAAAATGAATTTTTGAGGCCAATCAAAATGTAATCCATTGCCTTCTGAAACTCGGCAGGCATGTCAGTAAGACCATAAAATCCCGTTTTGAAACGATATGTGCCTGTCATGTCACCACTTACAATATTGAAATTACAGTGGTTAGCAGTTTCAGGGTGAAGATTTAGTTGGCTGTACGCATATATAAGATCTATAGTAGAGAACTATATTTTATCCACTGGTTCTGTTTTGTAGTTTGTTATTATTTGTGATATGGTATCCATAAGTGTTTCAATATTTGGCATCTGATATTTATTCTTGTGTTTTGATTTATTAAGAGTTTTGGAATCCAATGCTAATTTTATTGTTTGATCTCGTTTAACTGTGATTACAATAGGTGAAATAAAATATTGATCAGAACAGTTATTCAATTTTTCTATATGTCCTTCTTCAAGAAGTTTTTAATTTCAATATTTACTCGTTCTTGTAAATTAATGGGTACTCTTCTGCCCTTTTGATTATTTGGTTGAAAATTTCTATGGAATTTAGATTTAACAATGTGTATTTTTGAGCGACCAATACGTGTAATAAGTTGATGAAATTGTTTTGCAATACGTGTTTTAAATGGACATTGGGATGTGATAGTGTTGACCATACTACCTTCATATTTTGGGGTTTAAGTTACTGAGATTCCGAGAGCGTCAAACAAGTCTCTACCGGACTAGTGGTTTTAGCCCGTCACGGACCACCACAAATTCAGCTTCTTCAAGTCACCATCCATTGCTCGCAATTGGTGCATGTATCATAACCGTCACGTTTATGGTTTCGTTTGAAAATGTTTTGAGTTCCTGGGGAGGCGCTATCATCAACCATCGAGCAAGGGGAGAATTTTTCAATATTTCCGAAGCAAGAGACTCGGGTAAAATACTGCATACACTGCCTGAATCAATGAGAATTCCTACTTGGGTATTACCAATTTGCAAGATGGTGATCTTTGGTTCAATCTGTATTGCGTTACTTGCGATGCTGGCGACCATATCATCACCTGAGCTATCGCAATTTGATTCGCATTGTGGGATACAATTCATATTTTGTATGGCATTTACCGTCTGATCAGTTGAAGTTTCTTCAACAGAGTTAACATTAGATCGGATGGGTTTATTTGATGATGACTTCGGTTTCCTGCACACTCGCGAAAAATGATTTTGTAAACCACAGTTATTGCAAGTCTTGCCTCTCGCAATACACTTGACTTTATGATTTGTTGACCAAGTTAAACCACAGTTTCTGCAGAGTTGATTTGGTGGTCGAGTAAAACTTGATGTAGTCGGCCGTTGACTCGGTGGTCGAGTTGATTTCTTTGAACTAATTCCAAATTTATGGCCAAACGTAATGCTTGAGCTGGTTCTAGAGTTTGTCGCAGCAATTCCCTTTGGATTTCCGGATCTAACATATTCGCAATAAATAAATCTCTGATAAGAGTATCTTCTTGACTCCCGAGTTCACAATTTTCAGCAAGTTCTTTCAAGTTTCCAAAGAAATGTTCAATAGACTCTCCTCTTGTCTGTTTTGTAGTGAGAAGTACGTACTTATCAAATGTGATATTGCGCTGACGAATAAATACTGATTCCATGGTTGTCCAAAGTTCTGCTGTTGTTAGAATGTCCATCTTGAGGTGTGGGTTTCTGCTACAAACAATTCGACGTCCTTCGGTGCCCAAACTGAGATATAGCATTGACACAGTCTTTCGATCAGCCTGTGCCCACTGTTTATCTCCACACATTACTCCTATCTCCAGTTGTCTCTGACACCGATTCTCGCAGTTCATTTTTGATTGAGCGTTCCTCGCCAATCTTTCCTTCTTCGATTGTGCCGATGATCCTGTTATCGTATCCTCATAGATAGGTTCAAGTGGTAGTTGTACTGTTTCGGGTTTTGGTTCCAACAAAGTGTCTAGTGTAATATTTTCCTTCGCAAGAAGAGCTAACTTGGCCTGCATCTGCCACTTTTCGCATTTCAACGGAGGGTCTGCACTAGGTTTATCCCAAAAATGCCCAATGCCGAGTGGGGTCCGCTTCTGAGTTGCTGACTGCGCCATGTCGTATGCAAATGAGATTGCGTACTTAATCTTGAGTCGCGAGTGACGATTATGTTTTATATCCTAACTTTCGCGACGAGTGCGCTTTACACAATTTCTAAATGAATCCGCTGAGCGAATCGCTGGGTAATTACTTGTCTACTTTACTTGATTAGTAAGACAGTTAATGAAGAATAAGTTAAATTAGGCAACTGTTCGCGAAGTGCAAAACTAAAAGAGTGAGTATTAAGGCAACTGGTATTACAGAAGTCACAACAAATATGAACAATAATTTCCCGCTACGGGAGATAGGAATAACAGACTCGCATGTGAAATAACATTGACTTATGCACATGCCCTTCAGGAATAAGTACACTAAATTAAATTAAGTACATCATATAATAAATTTACTGCACTAAATTAATTTATGATGTATGACAGAGGGGATGAAAATGTTCAAAAGCTATGTAGATGACATTATCTGCACAGTTCCTGCTGAGCCGGATAAGTACCAAAAATTCGCAAATTTATTACACAACAACCTGCAAATCATAATTTTGACATGGGAATGAAAAAAAGAATGAAATTTTGTGCATGACAAAACGAAGTTTGCATAATCCCCACAAGAAGTATACTTAGGGTCAAGGATACTTAGGGACAATTTCGGAATTACCCTAGAAATAAAAAATAATGGTCAAAATCAAGAAAACTGGAATAGGAATGTTCTCAAAGAAATTGATAACAGCTGTAAGTATGAGGTGTAAATAAGCTAAGTATTGTATAAAGGAAAAAATTTTCAATTAATTGTTTCAAATAGTTCCTAGAATTGTTTAA
>NC_134470.1:72196051-72333268 GCF_964194025.1 Convolutriloba macropyga
CGTCTGCGTATCCGTACGTTTTGTTTTCTGACAATAAAATATTCTTGATCTTATTTTCAAACTTTTTTCTCTTTCTTATGCAAAAAAAAACAAAAAAGTTCTAATAAATCAAATGGACGGAACAGTGAACCAAAACTCTTAAACATCGCAGCAGCTTCTAAAAATTTACCGCAAGAACGCACTGAGCTTCTTGCTTTCTTAACGCGCTTCCGTTATCAAAACATGGTTTTGACCTCACGAAGACTGAGTTCCGTGATGAAATAGCACTTCGCTACACCTGGGAAGCGAAGAACACGCCAGCTATATGCCCATGCAAGAAAGAATTTAGCCTCACCCATGCCCTACATTGCGCCAAAGGCGGGTATACGCACATACGACACTACAAAATCAGAGACTTGTTTGCAAACATGAATGGATGACTTTTGCCACGATGTCCAGATAGAGCCAAAACTTCAGTCGCTCGATGGAGAATTTTTCTCGAGAAATTCCACCACTACGGATGTTGTCGCTCAATTGGACATCAAGACAAACGGTCTGTGGGGCTCACGCTTTAATCGCACTTTCTTCGAAGTGAAGATTTTCAACCCTCAAGCGAAGAGCTGCACTAAGACCATAAAAGATGCATACAAATATCACGAGAGCATCAAGCAAAACAGGTACGAAAAGCGAATCCGCGAAACCGAACACAGCAGTTTCAACGCACTGGTTTTTGCTTGCTTGGACGGTGCTGAGCCGTCAGCATCGCGCGTTATGAAACAACTCGCAACCAAGATCAGCGAAAAACGCGGAGAGCCGTACGCCGACACTATAAGTTACATCCGAACGAAAATCAGCTTTGCACTTCTCAGGAGCTGTGTTCTCTGCTTGAGGGGATTTCGCGCCCTCAAGCCTTGTGTTCTCACTGAGACTTCGATTAGCGCCGTCTTGGAGGAGGGAAGGCTGCAGTGAGCGTTTGGTCGCTTAACTTTATTGCTTTGCTTATTCCTTGATATCCTGATTTTGTTTTAATCCTTCATTACCAGTTCCCTATGTGTGCTATATATATAAATATATATATATATATATATATATATATATATATATATATATATATATATATATATATATATAGGTGCTTTCCTCTCCACTTTTTTTTGTGACTGGGCCGTCTTTACTTACACTGTCTGGATGGGAACAACTTGGAGTGCAGCATCCGTCTATGTGCTACTCACCATCTTTTATGTTCCGACCTACATCCATCGTTGCCGGATGGTGTACACGGTCCTTTTTATACTTTTTTTTAAATAAGGCACTTTCCAGGATAAATTGTGTAGAGAGCGACAAGCTCCGAGTGTCGTTTATGGTTTTGTCCTTTGATGTCTTTTCATTAACTGTCGCTAAAGCATGTACTGTAATGTTTCAGTTTTGTTAGATACAACCTCGCTCAGATTTGTGCAGACTCTTGCTTTTTCATGTCACTTTGATTGAGTACTGAATTGATTGTGAACAGTTGATTGGGCACTACTCAATAGATTGATAAGTAGTGGAGCCCTCCCTGTGGATTTCAAGCGGTCCTGTGCCAGCGAGCACAAACAAAATCATTCGTTAGGTGAAATGAAAAATAGATTATAAAGAAGTAATCAATACAATCTTCACGTGATCGGGTCTCTCATAAATTCTCAGGGTCCTCCATGCATAGGCTGACACCTAACCAGGCTCCTCTCTCGTTGTTCAAATTTAAGTTGATTCTTGTTTACAATGTGTCACCATCAAAGAAATTAACTTTTTCTTCTACTGTTGATTCCAATTCGTCTGCGTATCCGTACGTTTTGTTTTCTGACAAAAATAAATTCTTGATCTTATTTTCAAACTTTTTTCTCTTTCTTATGCAAAAAAAAACAAAAAAGTTCTAATACATCAAATGGACGGAACAGTGAACCAAAACTCTTAAAGATCGCAGCAGCTTTTAGAAATTTACCGCAAGAACGCACTGAACTAAAAAAAAAACAAATAAAATTCATTTTTTTTTCAGAAGAAGAGGTGCACAGTTTTCAATTAAAACTCCTGAAACAGGAAATAAACCACCCCGAAAGAGGCGTAAAAGTTTTCACGAAAGAACTTGATACAGATATGAGTATTTTTAGGAAGATGGTGAGATCAGAACTGATGCCAACCGTTGTTAGCAGGATCAGGCGTGAAATAAGGAATGACCTCGCAATGGTTCAAAGTAGACTTAATGGAAAACTTGACAAGCTGTCAGAGAGACAGGAGAAACTGCTGCAGAACGGATCTCATTGTAGTGTTGTGATAATGGATGGCCGTAGTCTTCCTAAGTTTTTAGTTGACGTCCTAGCTTTTAGACCAAAGCACCCTGTTAGAGACAAGTTTAATAAGGTTGACATGTTTGTATGTTAATTAGAAATACGCGAGACTAAAACGGTGGGCGAGAAACTTGGTGAAATTGAGGCGTCCGCAAAATGAAATTACGAAAAATGTACGGGAAACCCCGATGGGCAGAGGGGTCAAAAAATCCAAAAAAACATAAAACCTAAGGATTTGCTGGCGTTACCGTTTCACAAAGACTGTGGTTTCTGTGTTACGAAGAAGTCAACGTACAGAAAAAGAATTGATGATGCGCTAATCTCTGATCAGTTCAAAAACATCAATAGAGCAAAAGATAAAATTGCGATCAAAAATGAAAAACAGATAAATAACCATTGATGAAGCAGTAAGTGACAAAATTTAGCAAAAGCTGAGATGAACTGGTTCACCACTAGCAAAGTTTTATGGCCTCGCAAAGATACACAAAAAGATACATCTCCCCAGCCTGTTCCGTTGATACCTGATAGCAATTATGAAAATTTATACAAATTTTTGGCACCGTTTTTCCTGAAACTACCGAGCGCAAACAATGAAACCAACAAGAAAAAAGCTAGAAAGTCATTAGAGTCACTCTCTTTTTTGGACAACGAGCAGATAGTATCTTTTGACAAAAATTTTGTAAATTAATGTGCCGGGTGAGGAGGCTATAGAAATTGCCCCAGGAGAACTCTGTTTAAGCAGCATAGCTCCAGAGATCCCAAAGTCCAGAATGAAATGTTTTTTAGGGCTAGCAGTGACAAATGTTCATTTTAAATGCAATGGGATTTGGTATGTAAAATCAGATGATCTAGCTATGAGTGCATCACTGGCTGTAGTTTTAGGAAACGTGTGGATCAAATCGTTTGAGGCACCACTGCAAACAACAGATATCAGTGAAAATATCCCTTAATCTGATCAAAACAGGAATTTTCAATAGTGCAACCGGAAAGTGACTTTCCGAGGAAAAAGAGTAGAATTTGAGTCATGCAAAAACCTGTTTCATGCAAAATTCTAAAAAATAACAAATGAAGAAAACGCCAACATGCAGGATATTGTTGGGATTTGTACATATTGCAGCAATCAACAAACAAAAGGGCGGGTTGAGGGGATGAAAATGTTCAAAAGCTATGTGGATGGCATTATCTGCACAGTTCGTGTGGAGCCGGACAACAACAAAAAAAATCGCAAATTTATTACACAACAACCTGCAATTTACCTTAGAAAAAGTGAACATGAAGGATGATTTGGTTTTCCATGATATTAAAGAACTTTGAGCAACAGAAAAAAAAAACTGTCAGTAGTACCAAAAACCATCTGACCCATGAAGAATACTGAAGTTTCGCAGCTGTGCACCACTTCAGCATAATAAAAGTGATCCAAGAGACTTTGTTTACGGTGTTTTAAACGCAAAATCTAATTGCTTGGTCTCATCGATCAAGCGCTTGAAAATAACAAGAAAAGCTGGACCAGAAGTCACTATCCAGATGACTGGTCTTGAAAAATAGTTAACCAGATCTTAGAGGAAAAAAAATTGGCGTTAAAATTCAATTGAAACAACACAAAAAAGAGCATCTAAAAAGCAAGACAAGAACTCATGACAAACCAGCAACATTTTTATACAAAATAGAGACAACTTTACTCAAAACTTTGCAAGCAATTTGAAGGAACAATGCAACTTGCAAATGGTTTTCCAACGCAAAAATTAAGATCCCGCCTTCCCATTCTAAAATTATCTTTTTATAGAGACCGTAAAATTATCTTTCGATAGAAATCCCACGTGGTATATGAGATAAAAGGCAAGGGATGCGTATCCATCTACTTTGGGCATACAAGCCGGAATGCTACCACTAGGATACCAGAACATCAAAAGAAGGATTCGCACGTGGGTCAAGATCCTGTTGAATGTAGGGTCTCTACGAATGAGATTGAATAAACAATTTTGGATGCCTGTCCCACAGTGTAGAAACTCATGACCATCAAAACTATATACATCAGCAAGTTGAGGCCGGGACTAAAGACACGCGATTAATATAAGGGGCGGGATATTACACTAAAATTTTGGTTCATATCATCAATTTAACTTGGGAACGAACAATAGGTCGAAAAATATTTTGTGCATGACAAAACGAAATTTGCAAAACCCCAATAAGAAGGATTCTTAGGGTTCGGGCCATTTCGGATTTACCACAGAAGGAAGAAAACATGGTCAAGATCAAGAAATCTGGAATAGGAATGCTCTTAAAGAAAATGAAAACAGCTGTAAATATGAGTTGTAAATAGACTAAGTATTGTATAAATTTTCAAATAAATGTTTTAAGATAGTTCCCAGAATTGCTTAAATTGTGGTCTCAGACCAAAGTAATTACATATTCATTTTATCTTTTATCAAATTGTGACACAGTTTTAACGTGACGACGAACGTAAAGTTCGAAAATGTTTGCTTTAATTATCAGAATTCAATTTAATTTGACAAACTATTTTCTTCAACAAATCAACATTGTTACCCTCCTTTCGTACATAAAGGATTCTGACTGTTGTCTCGGATATTTTGCGTTTGTGCCCCCCAAGTACATTTCGCGCCCTCTAGCTAAAGAGCACGAGACATTACACTGTAAAACCTTATGTTAAATTATGGCACGTGCATCTGGGGTCTGGAAAAATATGAACTCACTAAGCTAGGGTGAGACACAAACAGAAAAGGTCCCGAATTCATTTTATCGAATAAATGTATATTGCCAAAAAACCCGTCTTAGAATATTTTTGAAAGCCCTATTGAGGCAATCTAGTGATCAATAACATTTCTCACTGATTTTTTGCCTTCATTCAGCGTTGGAATTAAACCTTGTTTTGAGTATGATACAAAAAAATTTTTTGGAGTCAGTTCCAATGAATACTTTTTCTTTATTTAAGTAAAGCTAAATTGTTTTCTCAGAGGATAAGATTTCCAATCTAATCTCCACAAGTGAACCAGTTTTAACTCGAAACAAATTATCGGATTTATTTCTAATATTAAAAATCAACTCAACCCATAACTGATATATCAAAATTGCCTCACTTTTCACTTACTTTTAGGTTTCTTCTCTGATTTTTCGTTTTCATTTCAAATCACGAGTGAAAGTTCATTTTCGTTTTGAGTTTTTTTTCGTCGCCTCAAATATTAATCAATTTTCACGGAGCTAAAAAACTTGCAATCAAATGAACTAGTTTTGTGCCATCTTTTAATAATAGGAATTTTTTCTTGATTGTTTGGATGAGTTTATAAGCAAAATTTCTTTTCTGTCGTTTTCTAGTTTCATTGAAATTGGTTTCTGTTCTGAGAATTTTCAATGTTGAATTTTAGCTCCTTATTTTTCATTTCCGTGAGACAACATCATTTAACAACGCTGCATAATTATTGAGAACACTGTCTTGTCAATCTTTGAAAAACTGCTGTGTATTTTAGGTCAATTTTTGTCCTTTAATATATGTTTCTTTTTTTTTGTTTCTATACGCTGAGCCAATTTGTGTTTGCCAAAGTTTTAAGTCCTTCTGTATTACTACAATAGATTTGATATGCAACAACATGGGTTAACTCATGAGCCTATGTAGTTCATTTAAATTCAAATAACAGGAACTGAAGTACAGCGCCTTCTAGATAATTAAAACTAAAAAAGGGACACTATCTTGTTTTCACAATTACTTTGATTACTGATGTTTTCAGCAATGTTTCATAATACCGAAATTTTGAATTCATTCCAGCAATTATTTTATGGCATTAGTTTTGGAATATACATACGCACTTGACCTTTTATATGGGTGGAAACTGAGAAAAATGTCGGACTAATATTAGCTATAAAACTCTCAAAAAACAACCAAATCAAGCAAAAACTCTTTGAGCTATTTCTTCATTGATACTCAAATTTTGGCGAAATAATACTATGAGAAAAAACAGATAATTGAAGATCTTGTGTCTTCGACAAATTTTACATTCAGGGAAACAAGGTTGACAGCAGAAAATGACAAAAAATTTTTGGAAATTAGGTCAACGTTTTAACTGTTTCTTGAAAAAAGGATTCAATCTCATGTGAAAAGAAGGACGTGGACTTATGTTCTTGACTTCTAAATCGCTTAAAGCTTTGGAACCCAACAATCCAATTCAAACGAAAAACGTTTCATTTCATCATTTACATATTGAGTTTGAGGATTCAACAAGATATGAGAAAACTATACATTTCTCAAAAAAGCTCCTAGTGATCAGTTTTCAGATTGTTTGGCAATTAGTTTAGACAATGCAATTGTAATAAACAAAAAAATTATTCTAATGAGAGATCTAAACATCTTATTGTTGAACACAAGCAATCGTAAAAGAATTTTGAGTCAATCCATCTCCATTACGGTATGTTGCCTTCAAACGTAATCCCATCAAATTTTCTAGTTATTTAAGTTTTATCGACAATTTGGTATCAGGTAACAAATTTATGAAATGGTGTTTCTGATGTCAGTTTTGAACCCGTACATATATGTACAGTTGATATTCCTAAAAGTTGTTTTGCAAAGTCGTCTGCCATCCCATCATTAGTTCATAATAAAATTTGTTCATAAAGTAGCTGAAAAACCTTCTTTTGAATCAGTTGATTAGGATTTGCTCTATGAAGACAGCACTGTATTTTTTTTTAAAAAAAATGAAGGCTTGAAACACTTATAGAACAAATTCTCCTTGTGCATGCCACTTTCTTGAAAGATACACAGAAGACAATAAAGTTTTCAACTGAAGCCCTACAGGAAACAGATGAAAACCAAAATCTGAAAACAGCCAAAAACAAAGCTTTTCAAATTTAAAAAAGTACTTCACATATGGATTAATATATTTTCAAAACATTAAATAATCGTTCCTCAGCTAACACAAAATTTGAGTTATACAAAGTTTAGTAACATGTTTCGTTTCAACATTTGAAAATATAGAGAAGTAGATTGGATTTACTTTACAAGATCAGGGATCCTAGTGGGTAACTGAACGAAACAACTATCTTAAGATATTCGTTTCGCAACTTAATCACAGAAAAAAAAAAGAAAAATGAAAACTGCTAAAGTAACTATTTTAATCTTCGGTTGAGTTTTTTGGCAATCTGGTTTATCCCAACACATCAAATTTGAAAGAGAGAACTGAATATACTGCGAATCAATTCTCTTGTCGTTAATTTCAAGAAATAACACCTATAGGTCAAAAAGAAAGCCTTCGAAAGTGAATCCAGGCCTCCCAATGTTTCTGCTAGGCCAGATATTGACGGAAAATAAAAAAAAACGTGAAGTTTTAACTTATTTGATGAACACCTCCATTAGGCATCAGAATTTCCCATCATGCCTAAAATATGCAAATATCACACCTGTTTTCAAGAAAGGAGGTGCGTTGGATCCAATTAACAATAAACCTATGTCAATTACCCCGGTTTTCGTGAAGGTGTTTGAACGTTCCAAGCAGATATTTGATTATTGAGAAAAAAAGCCAAATTTCTAAACGCAGAAAAAGTTGGCTATAGAAAACGTTTCTCCATCACTGATGCTCTTTATATACAACAGGGTTTTGACATATTCTTATGGCTCAAAATCAATTTGCTGAAACCCTTGTTTCAATTTTGTCTAAAACATTTGACTCAATGTTGCATAATTTGTCATGAAAAAACTCAAAAATCTGCACTTCAGGAAAGACACAGTAGCTTTAATACAATCTTTTTTGCAACAGATAGCAACAAGTAAAACTGATTAACGCCTTCTGGGACTGGATTTATTTAAATATCTAATTTTTCTGCTTTACATAAAAAGACAACCACTCAAATATCCATAAAGACTGTAGAATTGTCCAGTCCGCTGATGACGCAACTATATAAACTGAAAAAAAAAATTGAACTTGCCGAAGAGACATCGAAAACAAGAACGCTGATGCTAAAAAACTGTTTGATTCAAATAGGCTATCCTTAAAAATGAAAACTGAAAACTTGATCTTCTGCATACATCATAAAAGGAACGAATGTATCCTTAATGATGTGAAAACTGAATTAAATACATTTATTTTTGAAAAGTCTTTAACGGATCAGTGTCTGGGCGTTTAACTGGACCCATTCCTCCATTTCCTTGAAGAGGTAAAAAGTCATTTTCAGAAAAATTGAAAAAGCCATTAAAACTGTCAAAACATTTTCAGATAGAAAACTACTAAATTCGCGACAATTAAACTTGATTAAACAACTTGCAATAAAAAGGAAAATATGCCTGTCACCAACTTGAAAATAAAAACAGAATCTCACCAGACAAAAATCAAAGCCGAAAAAGCTGCTTAAGTGTTTTTGCAAATACAATAAAAAAGCTCAGTGCCAATTTTTAGTAACTTAGTATTTCGTGAAAAAAGTAAAAAATAACTCCTCGAAGACATGCTTGCCTCCAAATCAATTTCCTCAAAAAGTTTTACTTGGTGGAATGTTTTACTTCTATCTTTGTAGTCAGAAAACCTAAAGCAAACCAGTTTTTTTAATCTTATAGATGACTAGCTGATCAAATTTTTACGAACATCTTGTTAGTCAAAAGATGGATTGTCGCTAGAAGGTCTTCCACATTCTGAAGGACTTCTATCACTGAAAGTTTTTGTTTAATACCTAATTTTTTGCAGTGAAGTTTGCTGATATTCACAACAATTTTATTTGCATACAATTCCATTCTTGAGTGCGCATATGGTGTCTGAATGTACTAATAATGTATTCTCTCGTTCTATCTCTCTCTCTCTCTCACTCTCCCTTGTTTTAGTTGATATTTTGATGATGGTTAACTCCAACTTCACAACCTGAAGATCGGTTTGATGCTGAGAATTTTGAAAATGTCAACAAAGATGATCCTCATGACTTATTTTTTTAATGCTGTTTGTAAAAAACTTAAAGTTATTGGTGTTAAGACTATTTGCATTAGCCGTTCTTATGATTAGGTTTGAGAGATTCTCTAAGTTGAAAGCTATCCTTGATGTGAATGAAAGTCATAATCTCTGTTTTGGTTACTTGATTCGATTTTGCAGATGGAGCACATTTCAAATGGTACTTAATTCTGTCATTTTAAAAACTTGCAGTATGAAACTAGAAAATCGTATTTCCTCCTTGCTCTCGTAGCTTTGCAGCCGAACTGATTTGTTTCAATTACATCGACTTTCACTGCTTTGACTGAATTTTGCAAATTTTCTATTGAACTTTACGATACTATTACGATACTTTTACGGTACTATTGAACTCTTACCTTTTTCAATGATTGCCAGCCTTCCGTAGCCCAAGAAAGTTTTTCAATTCGAACTCAGTTTGATTTTGAATGAACGTGTCTACTCTTGCAGTTCTGTTTTTAGTTTTATCTATTTTTTGGCATGCAGCTGTTGCAGACGGGGAAAAAGTTTCCAATGATTTTAATATGAACTTCAATAGTCCTTAAATCAATCGGATGACACTTAAAAGTTAGGTGTAGATTGATTGTTTGATTGCAGATACAGACAAATGATCTGTGCAACTTTATTTGCACCTGGCGAGTGTCTGAACTTATTCTAGTTCATTTAACTTTTCTTCTGAGTTTCTGAGCTGCTGTTAAATCTTAATTATGTGGTCAGCGAAATAATTTTTCTGATTTTTTCGTATGATGGAAAAAATTTTTATCCGCTTTTGTTATATCGATTTTGGATATACGTAGCTTAAGTGTTCTCCGCTGCTATTTCAATCATCAGTGAGTATCACCATTACATTAGATTTATTTTTATATCAAATTTCATCGTTGCATCGAATTGAATTTCATCAGTTGCTAACGGGCGCAAAGATGATTTTTTTTACAATATGTAAAGAAATCCCTAATAACTTCAAGGTAGTCTCAGTTTTTCATAATGTCAGCTGTCACGAAAGAGTTTAAATTCGAGCTGCATGTATCTATTTCTGTAACCAATATACAGAAAGCCAACTCTTGAAAAAATGATTCCAAGAAAAAAAACCAACATACCACAATACTTTAGAGTGAGGTTTATGCTTCAAAAGAGAAAATAAAAAGCAATATCTTTAAATAACTAACAATTCCTGGGTACGTCATTGGGATTAGTTTTTCAAACTTATGTGTCTCAAGCGTATCGGATTTTTCCAAAGGATGCGCTCCGTACATTTTGTTACTTTAAAATGCAGAAAAAGGAAGCAAAGGAGGGTAGACTTTGATATATTCATCCTGTTGAGGGTGCTGATGCACACTGTTCGTTGTTTATTTGGAGAGAAAAACTAAGATTTTGTCAAAAAATGGGACCTTTTTAAATAATAGTTACGAACTAACACTTATAATGGTGTACTTATGGTAAAAATGTTCTAAATAGGCCAAAATTCCTATCAGTAACGTTTGCCAGGGAGACATTAATTGGGAAGCCAAACATCTCGAGTTCAATTAAGTAATGTGAAGTTTGATGGGAAAAAACTGATGGCGTGACAATGAAAAAATAGCAGCGAATGCGGTAAGACTAATGATAAGACTATAAGACTGAGAATAATATGTGTGTTCAATGGCTCGCAAGCGGCTCAAATTAATGACCTAGGTGGCAACAGTTCATAGAAAAGGAACATATCCAGCTCCAATCTGATCGCGGGAAGAAATTTTATTGTCATATGCAAGATTTGAACTTAAAAACAAAATAATGCCAAAAATGTGCATACGATCTAAAATCATTAGAAAGCAATGAGCGAATAGTATATGCCATTTTTTAAGTCTACACTCCGATATACCATTAGGGGAGGCTATCTAAAGTGTTCCGACAGAATTCTTCCACCGATAAAATCTCTAAAATATCCCGATTAAACTCGGAAGAGTTTTGTTAAAACATTTTTCAAAATGGGGGAATATATGCAAGGCTGTTTTTTTCTCTTCGGTCAAGTGTTTTTGTTTATGCATCTTAGAGAAAAATATGGCAACCATTTTCAGCCCTCGTGATCTAGTTTTGATTTCAATAACAATGTCAGAAAGTTATTTTATTTGAATAAAGGGCAACACTTTAAAACCTCTAAAATTTCGAAGGAATATGCAAAAAAGCTCGGGCGGGGGGAGTGCCAGATTGCGTTGATATTTAAAAGCAGAAGCAAACTTCTGTAATAAAAAAATTTAGGCTAAAAAATTGACTGTCACGAGTAATTTTTCTAGTTTCAAATCTAGAAATTAACGACTTTACCTATTTGACCAAAAATGGCAAAAAAAAAAGAATCAATAACGTTTTATCCAAAAAAACTCTGTGGACAGTTTTTTCCTTTTGTTTTCCCACGTTTAAAAACTATTGCAAGAACCAATGTTTTCTAACAGATTAAATTTTTGTAAAAATGGAAGACTTATGGCAAACTAGACATCTCAATACAGCAGTAATCAACATTAAAATCTAAAAACTAATTGTAGAAAAATTTATTGTCTTCTAAATTCTAGAGATGCTTTTGCAACTGGCTCTTCTTATTTCGTTAGAACTAAAGATTTATATGTTTTTAAAAACCAAAGAGAGGTGAAAAGTCATTTTGTGCAATGAACGTCCCATCAATCAAACTGTTTAAAACACTAAATAAAAAGTGAAGATTAAAATCTTACCTCTTTTTTTTATTTGCATTCTTTTTGTTTCTAGAGCAGACTGTTCGACATAAAGTTCTCTAGTATACTGCAAAACTGAAAAAAACACTTTTGGTTATCTGTTTTTGATTGTGCTCTTCAAAATAATCTTTTCGAGAATATGGGAAAATCTGGAAAATGAAACGTGGACGGGAACTAGTTCATTGGTTGTGAAAGTCCTCACAAAAAACGAAGAATGGGTCACGAGGAGAAGTTCTGTTTTAATTAACATTAAGTATTTCAGATTTCAATTTCAGTAAAAAGTACATCGAATAGTAAAAAATCAAAGTTTTGAAGTTTACTGATAGCCAAATACTAAGAAGAGTTCAATACTTTTAAAAAAAATTCCAGGACAGTCAGTATGCGCCCCTTACATATTTGACACATGTAAATTCAGAGTTAAATACTGTCAAAAATCTTAAAACTTTACACAAAATTACCTGGTATTTCCAGCAAACTTCCGTTTTATATTTATTCAAAACCGCAGATTTGTGTACTTAAATTAGCTGGTAATAGATTTGCGAGAATTTGACGATTTCAAACTAATTGACCCATTTTTCTCTTGAAATATCAAAAGTGATATAAGTTTTGGAAAATTATTTTCGAAAAAGTTATTTCTTTTTGATTGCGTCTTTAATTATTGTACAAAAACGAAATTCGATGATTGAATCTTGCTGGTAACACATACGCGAGATTTTGAAAAAAATATTCTTAAAACGAACTCATGAGTTAGCATGAATGACAAATTGTTTTGCAAAGATACAAAAGCTTCTTTTTCAGTTTGATAACAAAAACACAATTACCGACAAAATTTCCCCAACCCATTAGGCCATAGCCAGTTGTTTAGAAAAACGGAAAAATCCTAGTTGATCGTGACAAACTTTGATCACAGATCAGTTGCCTAATTTTTTTTTAAAAATTTTTGCCGTTGGTTTTCGTTTTTGTAAGCAAATAATTAGTGTTGGGTGTTTTTTGTATAGTTTTTCTGTGTCTGAGTCTTTCAAATGGTGTAATAATTATATTTCTGAAAAATGTTGAACAGGTTTTGTTTTTACTCTGCCTGCCGAAAAGCGGTATATTTGTTTGTTCAAACAATTAATTTCATCCAATGTTTACAATTGCTTTCTAAAATTGCCATCGTTAGCTCTGAGAGGCTTCAGCAGTTTTTTATGTAGCCTTGAGTTACTTTGGATTATACTGTTACGGGCACATACTCGCACGAGCCAGATTTTTTTTGTCAATAGCAAGTCTCTAAAGAAAAAATGACAACTAAAGTCCGTAGAACCATAGGAGGAAGCTTGAGTCCATTTTCAATTAAAACCCAACAAATGCTTCGTGCCGGGAGCCAATGTTCTGAATTGCGATTTAAAAAAACTGCTCATAATTGAATTATGTCCTATTTGATCAAAAAAAGCCAGAAAAAGAATCAATAACGTTTTATCCAAAAAAAAATTCTCCGGACAATTTTTTCTTTTTTGTTTTTCTACGTTTTAAAACTATTGCAAGAACCATTGTTTTCTGTACAGATTAGATTTCTGTAAAACTGAAAGAGTTATGGCAAATTAGAGATCTCAAAACAGCAGTAATCAACATTGAAATTGAAAACCTAAATGAAGAAAAATTTATTGTCTTCTAAATTCTAGAGTTCCTTTGCAAATGGTTCATCCTACATCGTTAGAACTAATAATTTATATGTTTTCAAAAACCAAAGTGAGGTGAAAAGTTGTTTTGTGCAATGAACGTCCCATCAATCAAACTGTTTAAAACACTAAATAAAAAGTGAAGATTAAAATCTTACCTCATTTCTTTATTAGCATTTTTTTGTTTCCAGAGCAGATTGTTCGAAATAAACTTCTCTAGTATACTGCGAAACTAAAAAAAACTTTGAAAGTTAGAAAAAATAGTGACCGCTGATTGGAGAACTAAAAATGTTGAGAATTTTGAAAACTGGAAAAACACTTTGGTTCTCTGTTTTTCAATGTGCTCTTCAAAATAATCTTTTCGAGAATATAGGAAAATATGGACACTGAAACGCGAACGCGAACTAGTTCGTAGCTTGTAAAATTCCTCACAAAAAACAAGGCAAGGATGCCAAACAAAAATCTGTATCGATTCTTATTAATTATTACAGTTTTCAATTTCAGTAAAAAGTACTCCGGATAGTAAAAAATTAATGTTTTGAAGTTTACTGATAGCAAAATACTAAGAAGAATTCAATACTGCTAATAAAAATATTCAAGGACAGTCATTAAATTTCTCTTACTTGTTTGACACATGTAGATTCAGAGTTGAAAACTGTCAAAAATCTTAAAATTTTACTCAAAATTAATTGGTATTTCCAGCAAACTTCGGTTTTATATTTATTCAAAACCGCAGATTTGTGTACTTAAATTAGCTGGTAATAGATTTGCGAGAATTTGACGATTTCAAACAAGTTGGCCCATTATTCTCTTGAAATATCAAAAGTGATATAAGATTTGGATAATTATTTTCGAAAAAAATCACTTTAAATTTTTCTGTCAATTCAACAAATGACAATCAAGCTGACTCTAGAAATCCACGCCTTATTCTGCAAAAGGAACAAACGATGCAAAAAACTAAAAGCGAACCATGGTTAAAGATCAGTTGCAAAAAAGGGAACTTTTCTGGCGGTTTTTTGTTGGTATGAGAGTTTGTATGCGTTTGTGTGGGTGTCTGTATATAAATGATCTTGTATGTAATGTTTGTGGAGTTTATTTCCAAAAATGACAGATTGAGTATGAGAAATTCAGTTCACTTATTTGTTTAACAAAAGTAGAGGCGGAGTGCAAAAACTGTCAGAAGTTATGAAAATTGGAAGAGACTTCAGCAATTTTTTTTGTAACCTTGAGTTACTTTGGAACATACTGTACTACTCACATACTAACACGAGCCTGATTTTTAGAGTCACTAGCGGGTCTCCGAAGAAAAAATGATAAATAAAGTCCCTAAAACCATAGGAGGAAGCTTTAGTCCATTTTCAATTAGTAGCATCCAAATGCTTTGTGCCAGGAGCCAATGTTCTGGATTGCGATTTAAAAAACTGCCTTTTTGTTTACTTGTAGGAATTAGCTCATAATGTAATTATATCTAACCCCAAGTGAAAGGGAAAAATATAAGTTGTGCCAAGATGCTGAAAAGGAAGCATAAAAGAAGCTGCAGAAAATAACATATTACATTACTTTTTGAAAATAGTACAGTTAAATATTGAGCGCTGGGTGTAAATGATTTGAGTATGAAAGTGCATTGAACAACATCGAAACAATCTTCTCCTAAAACAGCCACAGATTTTTTCAGCCCCATGTTGTCTTGATTACGTTGACAATTGGAGAAAATTTCAAGTGTACTGGTAGCAAAGATTAACAGATTCATAATTTCTCTCAATTTGCTGTAACTTAACGCGCCTAGAGAGAAGGAAAACAAAGTCATAGTAAAATTTCAAGTTTTTATTGTGAATGGTTTTTTGTTTTTGTGAAAACATCTCATGCTATCATCTGTCATTAAAGAGAAGGGCAATTACCCCAGTCGAGACCAGATGGTTATCTTGCAAGATTCTGCCAGAATCTTGCAAGAACTGCCTATCTTGCAAGATCTGACAGAAAAATGGTTATCTTGCGAGATCTGGCAGAAAAATGGTTATCTTGAAAGATTCTTGCAAGTTCGTTCCGGTCGAGCTGTCCTCTTATTGGCTCTCATTCAGGCAACACATTTCTTTTCGACCAGAAATTTACTTAAGAATCAGTTGCGTGTTTTTAAGAAAAAAAATAAATTTGATTAGATTTTAAATCTGGAAATATTAACTATCTGAAGAAAACAAATTAAAATCTGCCTTTGAGAACTGTTAACACAAATTAAATTACTATCAAAAATTATTTTCCTTCAACTTTATCAAGATTTACAGAACTACACGTCTATATTACCTTTTCTGATGAAAAAATTATGTGTTATTATTCTTTGCATCTTAAACAGCTTTATTTCGTTTAATTTAGCTCCTTACGCTTAATTTTTCTTGCCAATGCCCAAAAAATTTGATGCTTAGATTAATACTTTTCTGATTTCTTTTTAATAGTTGTCTTTCGCTTTTTTGTCGATGCGCAAAATATGTGTACATTCGAATCTTGCAACCGTTTTAGCATTTTCTTTCCAAGTGTAAGGTCTTTTCAAGTGTAAGAACGTTTTTTTTGCAAACGGCTATCTTTCAAGATTCTTGCAAAACGAACGGTTATCTTGTAAGATTCTGGCAGAATGAATGGTTATCTTGCAAGATTCTTGCAAAAAATGGTTATCTTGCAAGATCTTGCAAGATTCTGGCAGAAATTCTTACAAGACGATGTATCGTCTTGCAAGATTCTGCCAGATTCTGGCAAAATCTTGCAAGATAACCATTCGGATCCGGCTTGGGTAGCAACAGATTTTTTTTGAATTCGAAATCTTATCACAGCCACCGTCAGTGAGAAGAAGGGTGACTGACAAATATTGCAATTCGTTGACAATAACCCTGCCACGATTGACGTAAAAAGGAAATCTTTTGCTGTTGACGATGAAATTGTTTTTTTCTTTTGTCTACCCGTACTGAGCCTCCAGAGACCATCAGGCCTGACTCAGAAAAAATCAGGCAAAGTCCCAGACCTGATTCAGAGTCTGATCATGTCAAAGACAAGTCTGCTAAGAGAACACTCCAGAGTCGATCTCTGAGCTTTCTATTGACAGAGAAATCCCAAGTCTTGGGTCTCTCTGCCAAGATTGTCCATCTTTTCGTTACTTTCTTATCAACTTTTGGCTTAAGTTTTAGGATCTATTTTTCAGCTGTGTAAATTGTATGGACTGTTTATTGTTTAAAAAAGTCCACAAGGTAATTTGATTCAGTTAATCCGCAAACTTTTTTTTTGAACTTCAGTTTGCAGCTAATCTTTTTTGAGACCTAATACATAAGCATGGGTCCTATTAGGAAATAAAACACACTGTTTTTATATCTATCATGGGGATACTTTGTAAATCAGTGAACGTCAAGAGAAGAAACCGATTCTAAGACTTGGCAGAGAAACCCAGGACTTGGATTTTCTCTGCCCAGAGAGGCCCCAAGTCTTGGGGTGAAGTTCACAAATTTCACCTGCAAATGATTTTTTTTGACAGAAAACGTATAATTGGGCGCCAAATTTATGAAAAAAAGTTGCCCTCATTAAATAAAAACATCGGATCCTCATGATGTCAACCTTAACTCTGCTCAGAGAAACCCAAGACTTGGGGTCTGCGCTGCCCAGAAAAACCCAAGTATTGGCCTCTCTCTGCCCAGAGATATCTCAAGTCTTGGCTCCGCTACCCAAGTCTTGGCATCTCTGCCAAGACTTGTCCTCTGGAAAATCTCTGAATCAGGCCTGATGGGCTCTGGGGGCTCGGTACGGGTATTGCTTTTAAACTTTTTTTTAAATTTGGTGTTATTGTCATATGGAACAATCTACTTACACGCAGCAGAAAAAACCCGTCTTGATCTTTTTCACCTCACATATCACAATACCAGTTATTCTGAGTTTTTTGCAGGTAGGCCAGATAAAAACGAACTTTTTCACTTCCTTAAACGGTTTATGAGTTTATAAGAATATAACAAAATAAAATTTATCTATTCTAAAAATTTTATTTTTACTTAAAAATAGCCAATGTGATTTGAAATCAAACCTTTTCAGTTATTTCTCAAAGCAAATACAGTTATTTCTCAAAGCAAATTTCCCAAAAACAACGGTGTATTATAATAACTTTTGTTGGATATTAAAATTATTGTTAATACTACACAGCGCCCTTTTGCAACATTGGGTTCTGAAGATCTTTAATTATTGATTGAACTTGTCAACTCTGCTGTGCCTCAACAGTATTTGTGAGAACTGCTGTTGACTGCTTCTACTAACAATGCCATCGCCAATTTTTGAAGAATCAATTTGGTTTCAGAAACGCTCTGTCTACCGCACGCTTCAATTACTGATGTTTCTCGTCACTGTTTATCGACAACTTCACATATGCACGCTTCACGCTTCAACCTCAACATGGTTCATTGACAGTGCTCCTCTTTGACATTAAAAAAGCATTTAACACGTTGGAACATTATAACCCAGGTTTAGGTCCAGACCCAAATTGAGCTATGATCAGACTATGCAGACTGAAATAACCGCTGATCAGACTCTCCAGACCGAAGTTACCTCTGATCAGACCATCCAGACCAAAATTATCTCTGATCAGACTTTCCAGACCAAAATGTCCTCTGATCAGACCGAACCCAGACCACTGTCCAGACTATAGTGCGCTTATGATCAGACCCAAATTCAGACCATTGTCCAGACTATAAACAGACTATGATCAGACCATCTTCAGACCATGGTCCAGACTCAATTTCAGACCATTGCCCAGACCTTAATCAGACTATGATCAGACTCATGTGCGCTCAAAATAGTCTGATCAGAGAAAGATTTTAATAATGAACAAATCTCTTAATTCTGCTCTAATATATTCATTTCATAAAAACTGGTGTGAACTTAGACAGCTTTCCACAAGAAACGTCGTGGTCTTCAGTTAATCAAAATTTCCTCTTGAGGGGACCGGCATTTGCTATCAGCTGGACTCCTTGTTTCTGATCAGAGTCATCGGACTTTAGATGAGTCTCTGATCGGAACGCTGCTTTATTGTTGCCTCTTGGCAGAGCCAACATCCCTCAATAAAAAATACAAAAAAAATGAAAAAAAGCACTCAGTATCAGACCTTCCAGACCAAATTGACCTCTGATCAGACCGCACCCAGACCATGGTCCAGACTATAAAGACTGTGATCAGACATTCCAGACCGAATTGACCTATGATCAGACCGAACCCAGACCATGTTCCAGACTATAAAGACTATGATCAGACCGTCCAGACCGAATTGACCTCTGATCAGACCGAAATCAGACCATGGTCCAGACTATTGTGCGCTTGAACCACTTTCCAGACCCTGTAATTTCGGTCTGGGAACACAGGGGTGTGCGATCGATTGGGTCTGATCATAGCTCAATTTGGGTCTGGACCAAAACCGGGGAAGCTAGAATAAAAATACTTTTCAGCAGGTATTGTTGAAGCTCAATTTGTTGTCATATCCGATAGAACAATAAAGCTTAGATAAATCATACGCAACCGAAAGTGAAATGAATTTTTTTGTTATGTCCAATCTTAAATTGTAAAGCTCAACTACAAGCATGTATAACTCCTAAGTTTTGTTGGTCAGAGTCGACCTGGAGAGCGGATGTCACATTGAGTTCCAATAAACAGCAAAATCCATCTTCTTGACGATTTTATTATAAAAAATACCTTATCTTTCGGAACTGTACGCCTCTCTTGGAACAAAGTACTGGAGATAACGTAACGATCAACTCCGTTAAACTAAGATGCGTAGGCTATGCTACCGCCGATGTTACAAAAACATCTGTGTGATGATAAGCGACGGAGTACGTTGGAAGTTATACGGAGGAGTTTCTGATAAGAGCTATATTTATCAGACAGGATCTTTACATGGTTCCCAGACGCGCTTGGTTCCTGATGCAGACAAAGCTGAGATTCTGTTATCTTCTTTTACCTTAATTACATCCCAGAGATTGATGTTATCTGCGCTTAATAGGCTGTAGTGAAAAATGCCTAGTTCTTAAAAAGTCAAGACTTCTCACAGTTCCACGGGATTGCTTTTGTAGAAGATGTTTCTCCGGAAAAAGATGTTACTTTAGCTGCCCGTGGAGCAGCCCCATTGAGCTACTTATAAGCCCTTCCTGGCTTATTCAAGTTAACTTTCGCGTGGTGCGGTAAGTAGCACACACGGTCTGAGCAAGTTTCCACCTTGTGGGCATGGAGAACTGTTACAACATAAACATTGTCTAAGGCCACTTTGATGTTATTAGTGTAGTTTTTTCTCTTGGTCTTTTTTGAGGCGCTTTGGAATTATTTTATTCGGACAAGCAACGGAAAGTAAACAATTGAAATAGCTATTGGATGTCTTAGGTCCAGAGAAATAGTATATCATATCTTTCTCCATTATGCAATGTGGTGTTCTCACTGATCTGATGCGCACGTGAATTCAAGGCTTATTGGGGAATTACTTGATTAAGTGTGTAGTCTGACTCGCCCCGGAAAAGGTTACTTTGGCCCTACAGCGTTAAAAACATACTGGAAGCTATCACCAAATGAAGACCGAGATGATTGAGAAGTCCTGACAAGGAGTTTCCTGGTATTCTTATTATAACCAGCTGTGGAAAGTCAACGTACTATGCGAAGGACCTATTAGTTGTATCTTTTGTGACTTTAAAATCCCTATGGTGTCCACTAATGTAAAAATTGTAACACACGGTAAGAAGTGCAACAAGGCAAAAAGTGTCGAATACGTGATTCAATAACTAATACCTCACCTTGCATTAGAAGTTCTCTTTGGTGATGTTGATGGTGACCCTGCTTGACAATAAATTACTGGTGTTGGTCTCCCACTTAAACCCGAGCCCAGGTGAGAACTCTTTCTTCGGTGAAATGTTATATTTCAATTCCGTGGAGGGTGTAGTGATGCACCAAAACATTTGATGACAAACCGTGGAATATATCTGCCCATTGAGCAGCCTACGAACTTTCCTGGTTTACTCAGATTAATTGACTGGTGGTGAGGTGTGTAACAGACACTATATGAGCAAGTTTCCAATCTGTGGGTATGGAGAATTGTAACAACATAGCCCTTATCTAAGCCCTCTTTGATTGTATTAGTGTAATTTTAGTGAGCTCTTGTTTTCTTTATTAGTCTTTATTAGGTCGTTTTCCCAAGGATATTATTTGCGCCAACAACGGGAAGTAATTGTTGGCCATTTGGATGTCTTGCTTTGAATAGCTTTGAATCAAGTTGAGACCAAATCGGTTGACAATGGCAACGGAACGTTCTGAATTAACCTATGGGCACTTGAAAATCAAACGTTGAGCAGTTTCATCGTGAGCGGAGCACATTAAAGGGCTGATAGGGTCAAACAATTCTAGTCCAAGTATTATGTCGATTTTTCTGGATCAATTTGTTATAGAGTCTAGAACTCCTCGGTAAGGGTACATATACTGCAGTGCGTTGAGGTTAGTGGTGTCTGAAGAAACGTTATTATTTTTATCATTTTAAATGCTTTAAATGCTTTGCAGTTTATCTTTTTGGTAGGTTTTATAGTCAAACTTTAACTTCCATGGTTTCTAATATGTCCTCGTTTTTTTAACCTTGTCTCTTAGCCTGACTGTTTTACCTTGCACTCCGAGTTTGTCTTCATTACTACTGGCCACGCAAGAGTTACTGCAAGCGGCATCGCCTGAAGCTAAAACCGTGATGTTTGTAGAAACTTAAGTCAATTTTAAATTGGTCAGATGACAGATGACATTACATTATTAAACCCTGTGGTATGACTTTGTGACTGCCCAAATCATGGTTTACTCAGAGGTACATCGATTATGTTACAATTAATATTTGTGGAACGTTTGGGTGGATAACTCTACTCAGTTGGATAAAGATTAGTTTTATGTGTTGCGTTGCAACCATTTTTTGACTTTCTTTTGGATAAGGGCACAGCCTGAACAAATATTTACAGCTTAAACATGAAAACCAGAGCTTTGTCCTCTGCCACTTTCTTAGCTCATTGTGTGCGTTTTATTACAACCCCCCCCCCCCACAAACTACCATTATCAGCAATGCAATATGATAGAACGGAAAGATTGCCGACGTTGAGGCAGATCAGTAAGTGCCCATAATTGGTTGTAATTTAGATTTTTAAATTTTCTGTTTCCATATTTTATTACGGAAACAAATTTGAACAGTTTATTGTTTTTTACGCTTAAATTTAATTTTCAGAAAAGTTTTTTGTTTATTGTTGAATAAAAATATCATGTCTCTTCCTAGTTTCTGTTTTCATTGCACAGTTTTTGCAATGGCTTCCAATGTAATATATGAATTGCTCCCAGAGTCATGGGTTTTTATGGGCCAGTGTCAGTTTTCAATTATACGCCTTTCAAACGCCTTGATGTGAGACAAGTTTCGTTTCAAGATCACTTGCACTCGATTTTATTTTTGAACGAGTTGTGGTCCGCGTGCTAGTGTGTCCGCAATTTCCATCGACAGAGTTAGAATTCCGTACACTGGTTAATATTGCGTAATTTTAAATGCTCGTCAAAACTGAACTGTTAGGATGGTAATTCTGTTTTGAGATTCCTTGTCGTGCAGATCCCTGAGAGAGATACTTTTTCAGTTTTCATTCAATCTTTCGTTTCAAGAGCCTCTAATTTGGAGAAAGACTGGTGGTACTAATTTCTGGTTAAACATGCTTTTTTTTTCTTTCTAGAATCTCCTTAAGTGTTTCTAATTTTCCCGTTTATAATGCCCTCCGATCAGTTGTTCATATATTGATTTTTCCGACATCTGTTTCTGTTGATTGTTATTGGTCTTTACTGTTGCTTGTAAAAGACAAAGCCTATGGATGATATCCTCCACAATATTTTTAAAGGCGTGCTTAGTTATGGAGTTTCACCATTGTTGTTTTTTTCTCTTGGCTCTCGATATCTTTTACCGGAGACTTTTTTAGTTTATCAACGCAGACTAGCATTTCTATATGGGTAGATTTTTAAACACTTTTTATGGTAAACTCTAGTTCTTTATTTATGTTTTTTGCTATTTGCAGCAAATTTTCATCTTCATGTTATGTTGAGCAAAAATTGTCAGCTACGTAATTTTATAATAGTGTTCATTTGCTATTTTGGCAATAAAATTGTGTTTTTCACAAACACAGCAATTTTGAAAAAAAAACCGCAGCTTTTTTGTATTGCTCCTTTTATATATTTTAACATTTAATGTGAACCAAGACAGCTTTTATAACAAGATATTGGAAAGATCTTTGAACCAAGTGGGTCATCAGCATTATTATTTATATCAGATTGAGCTTTTGTGTCTGGTTGTTTGTTCCCAAATTCATTGAGTAAAAGGTAACTAACATGAAAAGGTTAAAAATCTATAAATGGGTGTCTGTATCCCTCCATTAGTTTAAAAATCTGAGACCCTTATCTTGAAACTAAGGAATTGGTTTATCAACTCAGCAGTGTTTTGATGTGTTGCTGGCGATATGAAGTGCTATTGGGCGGAGCAGTTCTAAAAATCCGAGGTTGAAGTTTCCTTCGTTGAGCTATTTCCAGTTTTTATAGTACTGTTTTCTTCTAAAAGA
Organism: Convolutriloba macropyga; assembly: GCF_964194025.1. Classification (NCBI taxonomy): domain Eukaryota; kingdom Metazoa; phylum Xenacoelomorpha; order Acoela; family Convolutidae; genus Convolutriloba; species Convolutriloba macropyga. Next base: position 72,219,240 of record NC_134470.1, read on the forward strand.
TGAAAAAATACAATATTTTTAAGATTTTGAACATTCGCTTCCTCACGCCCGAAAGCGAAGTACATTTTAAGAACAAAAGTGTCTTTTTTAACTAAAGATTTGACAATACGACCGAATGTTTGTTATGAAGATGAGCTGAACAGCAATGCAAAAAGTAGTATAACACAACAGATGGTCAATCTCTTTAAGAAAAACATTTTTTTTAATTTTTCAATTGTCTCTGATTTCCTTTTCCTGACTCCATTGAAAAATTATACAATAGTCATTAACTGGAATTTTTTGGAGGAAACAAAAATTCGAAAGATAGGCTGGCGTCATGATTGTGATTCTTGATTCGATTCGAAATCAGTGTTTTAAATAAACTAAAGCAATCTTCAAGGAATTTGTAAATCCAGTGAACGATCTCCTAACTAACTTTGACAACCCGCTCTATTTAGACGAAACATTAACTGGTTTGAAACCCAAAAAAGTAAAACTAACTTTAACTTTCCAGTCCTAGAGACGCTATTGAAGATCAGTGTCACAACTATACGATATGTTTCTATCAATGTGCGATACAAATTATCTGAGGTCTTCTCGGACTTCATTATTGGGAGCATTAAAGATCCCAATACAGAACTCAATTTGAGAACATTGTTGGTCTAAGCTTATTGCATCATACGCGCTACTAACAGAAGAGGATAAGGACACAAAAGAAAAAACGACTGGATGATTTCTGGAAAGAATAAACAGTTGGAACAACGGTGGATTTGGAAAGCAATGAAGTGAAGCCTGCACTATAAAGCAATCAAAACAATTGATTGAAATAAAATTTGAAGAGTTCATCAAAAGTAACAAAAATTGCTTTCCGATGTCAAATTGGCAGAGCAAAAGAAAGCATGGCTTTCAGATTTTCTGGAGTTATTCTTGATTCTCGTAAAAATGCGCTTTTGCACTACACTGAAATATGCCTAGTGCTGCTCAAACTGTTTCATCAAAAGCTTACCAGTTAAATTAAGAAAATATTATGGCATAGCTCAGTTCGTTTTCCAAATTTACAACAGCAATTCCTTAAAAAAGGTATCTAGGACATCTTTAGCATGATGTGCAGTGTACTGCATCAAATCAATGAAAAAGAGCTTTGATAATACTGAGCTTCTAAAAACAGGTTGCCCCGATGTGTTTTGCAAATTTGCGTTACGCGCTTTGTGCAGTTGATCTCTCTCAGCATTGTTGAATAACAAAAGCGCTGTTCTCCCGAAAGCTATGGGGAAAATCTTCAGGAAGCTGTAAGCTAGTTGCTTGGCTAATTGTTTTTCTTCGAACGCATACATCTGCGGCTGGGAATGAGCGATGGAATAGACACCATTTTGTATAAGATTAAGCGTTGTTGTCATAAAAAAATCGACTACTCAAGTTTCTCATATGTCTTGAGTTTGATTTTTGCAATGCATTCAAATCCAGAAAAGGTAGCGAAATTTTGAAAGTAGCTTCTATTTCAATCCCTGGCATTGCCGTTTTTACCAGTTTTTGTCATAATCAAAACTGTCGTATATTCTCTGACAATCTAGTTTTGAGCACAAAGAGAGGACTCAGTCAAGGGAAATCTTTGGGCACGGTGCCTTTTTCTGTGACAGTCTAGCTATTTTAGAGAAAATTAAAAAAATGTCGACTAACCTCCAATAATATTCCTGGGAACTAGATGATGCTGTTTTGGTGGGCTAAAATTGCAACCTCATTAGATCCTAGAAAATTTCTTGCAAGCTTTGACCAGTTTGCATCTTTTATCTAAAAACCAAAAACAGTGAGGTGTGGGCTGGAGCCCACGTAAACAGACTTGAAAAATGAGTGCAAAAAAATGACTTTTGGGATTGGAGATTCTTGGATTTGAAAAAAGATCCTCAGAGTCTGTCTGCAAAAATTAAGCGAAAAGAGATTGAATTTGATCAATTTAAATCCCTCGATGAGCCTTAGGCACTCGAAATGTATCCATGCTTTGTCAAACGCCCTTCAATTCAATTATTCATTTGCCGAAAAAATATATTCCCAACTTCCGAACAACCATGATACTTTTCTTCAACAAGAATCTTGAATTAAAGCGCACTTGCCCATAAATCTATTAGTTTTGGTGTTCAAAAATACCAAGACATTTTAAAGCGCCATATCTTGGTTCTTTTGACCCCTGAAAAATTCGTTGAAAAAACCCGGCAGAGAAATAAAAAAAATTGGACTTTTTTTAGGACGTTTACGCCTTATTATTACTACTGGTTTTCCAGATTTTTCATGTAGAACAACCCCTGAAGCTCTTCATAGCAAACATTTTTAAGATTATAAAGGGAATGTAGCTTACTCAAAATAATCGAATCGACTTCTTTCATTGTATGTTCGACCTGCTGGAACTCGGTTGTTTGTGCCCCCATTCCAGCCACGGGGCTTCCTGTTGCACTGAATGAGATAAGAGTTAGTGTAAAATTCTGGTTGGATGTACCTGTCAACAACGCAGAAATGAGGTGCCAAGTACGTACAGCAGAATTTCTGGATACGTATTGTGATCACGCACTTTCACGGGCGCGGTGACACAATTGCAAGTCACGACTAAGTTTGAAATAGACAGCGCCTGCTTGCTCATTTTCTCTACTCTCATTGGTTATTGAAGAAAAGTCAGCTTCATACTAGAAGCTCAATCAGGCCCAGGAAAAAAATTTCGTCCCAGCTGCAAAGCAGGCACACCTCTTGCATTTGATTTGCCTGTTTTTTGTTGCTGCAATCTTACTCTCTCACTTATGCAGTTATAAAGGTGGGTTAAACTTTGATTCCCCAGACAAACAAAAATTGCCTTCACAATCATAAATGCTGACTTACGGGTATAAGATATTGCGAAAAACCTTCAAAAAAACTCAAATGGTTGGCTACCGCTCTTTCCAGGCAAAATTGTTGTCTTGCATTCAGTAAATTCTTTTAATTGTGGAAATGAAGTGTGGATATGATGAGACTCACAATAGTCGGTGGTTGCTTCCTCGAAATCATTCTTGATTACCTGTATGGAAGCGGTGAGCCACAGGCGGTTTTAAGTGGTGTCCAACAGGGCTCCCTGCTCGGTCCCTTATCATTTCGCATCCTCATCAATGACCTATCTGACGTGTTGAAATTCAGTGAACTATTCATCTCTGCAGACGACCTAAAGCTCCTTTTCGCAGGAGAAACCGGTTAGCAAATTCAAGAAGACTTGAATAGCATTCAGCACATGTTGAAGACAAACAAAACGGATCTGGCAATTGAAAAGTGAGCTGCACTAAAATTTCATTACCACTCCGGAGACCTGCACAGCGTTGACTCCATCAAAGATCTTGATATTTTTGTAACTAAGGACATGACCAGACACGTAGGAAAGCCAACAGGGCTCTTTAACTACTCCGAAGAAACGTTTCACCGAAAGTCAATGTGTCCGTCAAACTCGGACTATAAAAATCCATTCTTCCGCCAGTACTGCTCTACGGAATGAACTGCGTACGGTAGTTCAATAAGAGACTTAGAGAGCTTTCAAAAACGTGCCTAGAACTGCGTCTGCTATGAATCCGATGGAAGCTACGTATCCTCAACGTACTACTACTCCCGCTCCATGCGGTGCAACAAAATTCTTTTCATGTGCAAACTATTTGTTGGAGGAGAACATAACATCAACATTCCCGCTTGCAACTCTGAATCTGGTAGCTCCACAATGTTTTTCAAGTTAAAAAAGGAAGAAAAAAAGGACTCGTGGAAAATTTGTCCACCGGACTTGCAGAGTCATTAACAGAATAAACGAAAAAATCCAGTTTGACAAACCTTTCGGTCTGAAATTGCGAATAATCAACCTGATGTGAAAGCTTGTCGTCAACAGATTCTCTGATTCCAACCCTTGCACATAACAACTATATTGCGACTGCTGTGACTCGCAACATTTGGACATCGTTGTAATCAGAAGTAATCGGCTTTCATCAATTTTGTTGCTGGCAAGAGGCCCCTAGTTTACTAAACCAGAAGTCGATGGCTATTTGCTTTCTACAATATAGCGGAGAATTAAGGATTAGAGCAAAAAAAAGCTACAATTGACAACGAATTTCCAAGCGTTTTACACCACAAGAAACCTCAAAATGCGTACCACGTTACAGTCGAGTTTTTATCTGCATCTTAACTGACATATGGTGTACGAAATAACTTAGTGGATGCAATTCCACCTACTTCAGGCAAGCAGATTTTCATGCACGAGGATAGCACAGAATAAAGAAAAATACCTCGCTTGTATGTCAGCATGTAAGCGAAAGCGGCAGCTCACGTGAGTTTTATTGGGGTTTGATTTTTCTGAGTGACCAAATTTTGACAATCAGGTTGATATAAAGTGTATCCCTTTCATAAATTCTATTATTTGCTGTATTTGGGATATGAACACCTTTTCATTGGTCTTAATTATTATTGGTCCTTATTGGTTTCAAGTGGGTATCAATTATATTAGTCAGTGGTATTTTTATGCACTTTTTGGCCCATTTTTTGTCTGACCAATTTAACTTCTGATAGTTAAACGTCTGGTCAAAACCGTGATATACAGGTAAATCCCGCCGCTAAAGGACTCGACTTTAAAAGAAATTGCTTAGGGACTGAAAACTCCCATGGACTTGACCCTAAATACTGATTTATTATTATTATTATTCCTTACGCCCCGCCCTCAACCATTACGTACACTACGTCACGCACTCTCACTACAGCAAGCAACTAAAGCTTGCTGGTCGTATGAGAGGAATTCGCCGATGTTAGTCGGTTGTGATCTAATATTGTTTTGAAGAAAAAATATCGCTATTTGGATAGCGGTTTTGAAACTTTTAAAACTGTAACCAAATTGTCAGTCAATAACCAAATTTAATTGTTTAATTGGATCTCGATTTTAATTACAGTGAGTTCATATTCTTTAATGTGTATATATATTTTAATTTCTGAGTGCAAATTTTTCTGCATGGTTTGGTCACTAAAGACACAGAAATTTTTAAATACATTAGCTTTTTGCCCGTTTTTTATACGCAAGCTAATGTAACAAACACAAAGGTAATCGAAAGTGTTCAGAAAAGGAGTTTGAGATGGATCAACAGCACAAGCAATAACAATTATAAAGAACTACTTTATTGCAGTCGTATCTTACCGCTTTCTTTATATCTACAATTACAGGATTTAATTCTTTCTAAATTTCTTACGGGTCATTTCAACTTCAACATTGATCAATTTGTCTACTTGAAGACCACCACAAGTTCATTATGGAGTGACAACGAACTGAAATTCGATCATTCAAAACCACGCCTTGAAATCTGCCAGCAAAGCTTCTTCTTTAGGACTTTTGCTCTCCCGAACAGAATTCCACAGTTTGAAAATGCAACGGGTTTGAAAAGTCGTTCACTCAATTATCTGTGGCATCATTTGGAAACGAATTACAACGAACTAGTCAGCGATACGTGGAAAATTTAACAGCAATCATGGACAAAGAGTAATGTCTAAACTTTGATTGGATTTAAAGTTAAGCCATTTCTATTTAGATTTAGTTAAATCTTATTAGTGGAGAAAATGTATGAATTATACATTGAGATGGATCAACAGCACAATTGGCGCGGTGACACAATTGCAAGTCACGACTAAGTTTGAAATAGACAGCGTCTGCTTGCTCATTTTCTCTACTCTCATTGGTTATTGAAGAAAAGTCAGCTTCATACTAGAAGCTCAATCAGGCCCAGGAAAAAAATTTCGTCCCAGCTGCAAAGCAGGCACACCTCTTGCATTTGATTTGCCTGTTTTTTGTTGCTGCAATCTTACTCTCTCACTTATGCAGTTATAAAGGTGGGTTAAACTTTGATTCACCAGACAAACAAAAATTGCCTTCACAATCATAAATGCTGACTTACAGGTATAAGATATTGCGAAAAACCTTCAAAAAAACTCAAATGGTTGGCTACCGCTCTTTCCAGGCAAAATTGTTGTCTTGCATTCAGTAAATTCTTTTAATTGTGGAAATGAAGTGTGGATATGATGAGACTCACAATAGTCGGTGGTTGCTTCCTCGAAATCATTCTTGATTACCTGTATGGAAGCGGTGAGCCACAGGCGGTTTTAAGTGGTATCCAACAGGGCTCCCTGTTCGGTCCCTTATCATTTCGCATCCTCATCAATGACCTATCTGACGTGTTGAAATTCAGTGAACTATTCATCTCTGCAGACGACCTAAAGCTCCTTTTCGCAGGAGAAACCGGTTAGCAAATTCAAGAAGACTTGAATAGCATTCAGCACATGTTGAAGACAAACAAAACGGATCTGGCAATTGAAAAGTGAGCTGCACTAAAATTTCATTACCACTCCGGAGACCTGCACAGCGTTGACTCCATCAAAGATCTTGATATTTTTGTAACTATGGACATGACCAGACACGTAGGAAAGCCAACAGGGCTCTTCAACTACTCCGAAGAAACGTTTCACCGAAAGTCAATGTGTCCGTCAAACTCGGACTATAAAAATCCATTCTTCCGCCAGTACTGCTCTACGGAATGAACTGCGTACGGCTGTTCAATAAGAGACTTAGAGAGCTTTCAAAAACGTGCCTAGAACTGCGTCTGCTATGAATCCGATGGAAGCTACGTATCCTCAACGTACTACTACTCCCGCTCCATGCGGTGCAACAAAATTCTTTTCATGTGCAAACTATTTGTTGAAGGAGAACATAACATCAACATTCCCGCTTGCAACTCTGAATCTGGTAGCTCCACGATGTTTTTCAAGTTAAAAAAGGAAGAAAAAAAGGACTCGTGGAAAATTTGTCCACCGGAATTGCAGAGTCATTAACAGAATAAACAAAAAAACCCAGTTTGACAAACCTTTCGGTCTGAAATTGCGAATAATCAACCTGATGTGAAAGCTTGTCGACAACAGATTCTCTGATTCCAACCCTTGCACATAACAACTATATTGCGACTGCTGTGACTCGCAACATTTGGACATCGTTGTAATCAGAAGTAATCGGCTTTCATCAATTTTGTTGCTGGCAAGAGGCCCCTAGTTTACTAAACCAGAAGTCGATGGCTATTTGCTTTCTACAATATAGCGGAGAATTAAGGATTAGAGCAAAAGAAAGCTACAATTGACAACGAATTTCCAAGCGTTTTACACCACAAGAAACCTCAAAATGCGTACCACGTTACAGTCCAGTTTTTATCTGCATCTTAACTGACATATGGTGTACGAAATAACTTAGTGGATGCAATTCCACCTACTTCAGGCAAGCAGATTTGCATGCACGAGGATAGCACAGAATAAAGAAAAATGCCTCGCTTGTATGTCAGCATGTAAGCGAATGCGGCAGCTCACGTGAGTTTTATTGGGGTTTGATTTTTCTGAGTGACCAAATTTTGACAATCAGGCTGATATAAAGTGTATCCCTTTCATAAATTCTATTATTTGCTATATTTGGGATATGAACACCTTTTCATTGGTCTTAATTATTATTGGTCCTTATTGGTTTCAAGTGGGTATCAATTATATTAGTCAGTGGTATTTTTATGCACTTTTTGGCCCATTTTTTGTCTGACCAATTTAACTTCTGGCGTCAAAACCGTGATATACAGGTAAAGCCCGCCGCTAAAGGACTCGACTTTAAAAGAAATTGCTTAGGGACTGAAAACTCCCATGGACTTGACCCTAAATACTGATTTATTATTTTTATTATTCCTTACGCCCCGCCCTCAACCATTACGTACACTACGTCACGCACTCTCACTACAGCAAGCAACTAAAGCTTGCTGGTCGTATGAGAGGAATTCGCCGATGTTAGTCGGTTGTGATCTAATATTGTTTTGAAGAAAAAATATCGCTATTTGGATAGCGGTTTTGAAATTTTTAAAACTGTAACCAAATTGTCAGTCAATAACCAAATTTAATTGTTTAATTGGATCTCGATTTTAATTACAGTGAGTTCATATTCTTTAATGTGTATATATATTTTAATTTCTGAGTGCAAATTTTTCTGCATGGTTTGGTCACTAAAGACACAGAAATTTTTAAATACATTAGCTTTTTGCCCGTTTTTTATACGCAAGCTAATGTAACAAACACAAAGGTAATCGAAAGTGTTCAGAAAAGGAGTTTGAGATGGATCAACAGCACAGGCAATAACAATTATAAGGAACTACTTTATTGCAGTCGTATCTTACCGCTTTCTTTATATCTACAATTACAGGATTTAATTCTTTCTAAATTTCTTACGGGTCATTTCAACTTCAACATTGATCAATTTGTCTACATGAAGACCACCACAAGTTCATTATGGAGTGACAACGAACTGAAATTCGATCATTCAAAACCACGCCTTGAAATCTGCCAGCAAAGCTTCTTCTTTAGGACTTTTGCTCTCCCGAACAGAATTCCACAGTTTGAAAATGCAACGGGTTTGAAAATCGTTCACTCAATTATCTGTGGCATCATTTTGAAACGAATTACAACGAACTAGTCAGCGATACGTGGAAAATTCAACAGCAATCATGGACAAAGAGTAATGTCTAAACTTTGATTGGATTTAAAGTTAAGCCGTTTCTATTTAGATTTAGTTAAATCTTATTAGTGGAGAAAATGTATGAATTATTGAATGCATTAGTTGTAGATAACTTGCCATTAGAAGGATTGGATTTGTGGAATTGGAGTAGTAGAAAGATTTTGAATAGTCGAAGGAGAAGATGTAGAAGGAATGAAGAAGAGTATTGATTGTTAAAATTGTTATTGTTTTGGGATAAATGTATTTTAATTATCAACAGATACTAGATAAAACAACCAGAGACAAGAAATAAAAGTTGGTGACAGGAGAAATAGCAGTTAGAGATAACGATAACAGTTGCATTTTTCGAACACAAAAGATTGTTTATCTTCTAAAGTTTCGATGGAAATCTAATTATGTTTGACAATTCGAATTTCAATACTTTTAACGTTCTTGACAAAAATATCAAAGTTAGAGTTCACAAAGACATTGGTCCCAGTTTATCTTACTCAATAAATAATTTCGAAATAGCAATTTTCATGTTTTACCAAATCGACAGTCGACCTGGTATTCATATATTTTACACTAATGAAATTGAGAATGACTTTACTGAAATTAAATCAACTCTCACCTCCAACACAAACTGTATAACTAATTTGCACCCCCGAATTTAAATGAATTTTGCTTTTTATACAGTATTGAACAAATTTGATGATATTCAAACGGCAAAATGACAGACGTTACAGCAATGGCTACGGCAATTACGACTGCTATTCAAACAAGCATCACAGGAACAAGTTCAAGACAAACTGTCGTTCGCAATCCATTTTCCGGTGGCGAAACAGAAGTTTTTCGAACTTTCAAGGAACAGATCAGAAGCTCAGTGTCACTTGCGCAAGTACCCAACAACGCTAAATTGGATTACCTGAAACAGCATTTGACAGGCGGTGCACTAGCTTTCTTCTTGGAAATTCCAACAGCAGACAGAAACACATTTGACAAAGCAATCCAAGCTTTCGAAAACCGATATCTAAATGCAAACAGAATAGAACTGTTCAAGCTGAATTTTCAGGAACGAAAATTCAATTTATCAAGAGAGACTCCAGAAGATAATTTAACAGATCTGACGAGATTGACGAATTTAGCATTTCCAAATCCAACAGGCGGAGATAGATCACAGGAGAGAACCAGACGGATACGTGATGCATTCATAAGTGGCATGCCTTCCCAACTACAGCCTAAATTGTTGATGGAGCTAGATACAAAAACAGCTCAAGAACTTTGCACATTTGACTCCAAGAGGTTAGCTTTGAAAAACATTCTACCAGATGAAGAAGCAACAAGTAAAGCTTTTAACGCCCTTTCTTTTAATGAGACAACAAATTTAATGACGGAAGCGCTTAATTCGATTGCTGCTACCAATAGCGAATTAATAAAAATGCAGAAAGAACTCAGAAATAATATGCAAAGATTCTCGAGGGGCATTATCCAAAGAAGGCCATATAGGGGCTTCATGCGTTCAAGGGGAAACGCCAACAACAACAACTGTCGCGGACAAAACTCATTTGCTAACCGGCCGCACCAGAAAAGAGGAAGTTGGACTAATCGCGGACAACTGTCACAACGCTTTGAATATTCCTATCGAGGAAGAGGTAACCTGTTTTGTCACTTCTGTGGACAACCAGGACACAAAAGAAGTGACTGCTGGTTTCGACCGCTACCAGAACGTGGGACAAACATACTATTCAACAGATTTGACCCCTCAAAAAACTGAAAAAAACACATTATATAACGGCTATTGTCCCAGCATGAAAAACTAGCAAAATTTCTTTAATAGAAGAGAAGCTTTTCTACGTACCGTTTATTTTTGATACCTTCCACATTAACGCTTTATTGGACACGGGCGCATTTTCAAGCGCATTGCCAATTAAACTCTTCAACTTGATACTGAATAAGGAGCCAAGCAAGATCCTCAAATCGTCAAAAGTATTTCCCGAATCAGTCAAATTGGCAGATGGTAGAGTTATCGGTGTTGAAAAGTGCGTTTAAGTTCAAATAACAATCGGGAATTGTCAATTTACAGAAGAATTCTTAATCTTAAAAAATATGACTTCAGCGTTACTCGGCCTTCCATTCTTTCGCAAAAACAATATTGTAATACATCCCTTTAAAGGTCTTCATTGTTTACCGGAACTAACTATCTCATTGGCCTTATCAAGAAAGTACGATAGAAAGTTATCGAAACAACAAATTTTACATACATTCTCAAAAATTACTATACATCCGAATCAAAAAGCTTTGAAAAACATTCTACCAGATGAAGAAGCAACAAGTACAGTTTTTAACGCCCTTTCTTTTAATGAGACAACAAATTTAATGACGGAAGCGCTTAATTCGATTGCTGCTACCAATAGCGAATTAATAAAAATGCAGAAAGAACTCAGAAATAATATGCAAAGATTCTCGAGGGGCATTAACCAAAGAAGGCCATATAGGGGCTTCATGCGTTCAAGTGGAAACGCCAACAACAACAACTATCGCGGACAAAACTCATTTGCTAACCGGCCGCACCAGAATAGAGGAAGTTGGACTAATCGCGGACAACTGTCACAACGCTTTCAATATTCCTATCGAGGAAGAGATAACCTGTTTTGTCACTGCTGTGGACAACCAGGACACAAAAGAAGTGACTGCTGGTTTCGACCGCTACCAGAACGTGGGACAAACATCCTATTCAACAGATTTGACCCCTCAAAAAACAGAAAAAAACACATTATATAACGGCTATTGTCCCAGCATGAAAAACAAGCAAAATTTCTTTAATAGAAGAGAAGCTTTTCTACGTACCGTCTATTTTTGATACCTTCCACATTAACGCTTTATTGGACACGGGCGCATTTTCAAGCGCATTGCCAATTAAACTCTTCAACTTGATACTGAATAAGGAGCCAAGCAAGATCCTCAAGTCGTCAAAAGTATTTCCCGAATCAGTCAAATTGGCAAATGGTAGAAATATCGGTGTTGAAAAGTGCGTTTAAATTCAAATAACAATTGGGAGTTGTCAATTTACAGAAGAATTCTTAATCTTAAAAAATATGACTTCAACGTTACTCGGCCTTCCATTCTTTCGCAAAAACAATATTGTAATACATCCCCTTAAAGGTCTTCTTTGTTTACCGGAACTAACTATCTCATTGGCCTTATCAAGAAAGTACGATAGAAAATTATCGAAACAAAAAATTTCACATACATTCTCAAAAATTACTATACATCCGAATCAACAAGAAATTATTGAATGTGAACTGATTAACCCAGACAAAGCTTATGAATATGCTTCAGGATTGATAGAACCTTCAATTCAATTTGAAAGTAAGTCAGGCCTTTGCATAATGCCTTCTATTAGTAAATTGGATGGAAATTGCCGAACTTACTTTGGAATCATGAATCTCAATCCAAACAAAATCAAAATTACAGCAAAACCAACAGTAGCAAAATTTGAAGTTTTAACATCAAAACAAGCGTCATTTATCAAGCCAATTCATCCCTCACTTTGTAGTCTGATTAAAAGTTATGAACAGGATAATAACTATCTTAAATCAGCACAAAACTTGCGTCAACAAGCATTTCACGAAAAGTCTGATGGCTTTTGGTTTCCAACACCTGAAAATTGCAAAGACGCCTCAAAACTTATGGGAGTAGAAAAGAAAAATTATGAGTCTCTAATGAAATTTAAGGAAGAAGAAATGCTTGATCCAACCATTAATGACACCAAGCGAAAACCATTTCGCAAAAAATTTAATTGGGATGAGTCAATATTCAATATCAGTCAAAAGAAAAAAATGGAAGAACTGTTGGTGCGCTTTCATAAAATTTTTACACAACACCTATTAGATTTAGTGAAAAATACCGACAGTCCAGTCAAATTGACACCTGAGCATAACCGTCTGGTATATTCCCCAAATGCGATAACTCCGATACACTTACGTGACGAACTAATTATTCAACTCGCACTTATGCAATATTATGATATCATAACAACGTTACCATTTTCGAAGTATTCGTCACCGATCTTCGCCCAACGAAAGTCAAGCGGAAAACTACGAATTCTGATTGATCTTAGAAAAATAAACCACTTACTTAGACATGATACTCGAATCATAATTTTTATATTCCGACAATGGCTGATGCCAGTGCTCATTTAGCTGGTAAATCATTTTTTGCAAAAGATCGCCTACGGCCTTCAGTGCTTGTGTAAACAAACACCTTCATGCATGCGTTGCAAGCGATAGATGCTTTGTTTATTTCGATGACTTGGGGTCAGGAGCAATCGATGGAAATGCATTTATTGAAAATTTAGAACACAGTTTTGTTGAAATAAGAAGTCTGGGATTGAAATTGGCAATGAAAAATGCGAATTCGGAATACCTGAAATTAATTTTCTTGGTCATACAATTACAGGAGACGGCATTAAACCTAAAAAAGATAAGCTAGAAAAATTTATGAGAACAGTAAAATCAACAAAATCTGTATAACAGACAAGAAACTAATTGGATTTATTCAGTACTTTCAGAAATTTATTCCAAACTTGGCTGAAAAACTGCAACCGTTCTTTAAGCTACTGCGAAAAGAAAGCACATTCATTTTAACTTCTGAACATCACATAAGTCTTGAAAAGCTGAAAGATGACCTAGAAAAAGCGTGTTCATTGTCACTAAAGATGGCAAAACCAAACTGTCAATTCGCCATCATGTGTGATGCAAGTTTCTATGCAGCAGGCTTTGTATTACTCATTGAATGTTACTCTATTCCCAATAATACCACATCAAAATCTTACGCACCAGTAGCCTTTGGTTCCCATTTATTCTCTCCAGCACAGCTGAAACATTCAATCTATGTAAAGGAATTTCTTAGTGTACAATATGCCTTTGAAACGTTTGAACATTAAATATGGGGAGTCTCAGACAAACCAATTATTGTGTTAACAGACAACAAAAGTGTAACACGTTTCTTTCAAGCAAAACGGCTACCGGGCAAACTTTGGAACGCTGTTGACTACGTATTCTCATTCAACTGTGTACTAGGCCATATTCCAGTCAAATCAAATGCAGCTTTGGATTACATGTCTTGAGTACATATAAATCCGGCAACAAAAATGAAAATGAAGCTAGAAGATCAAATACCACCACATAAAATCCAAACTGACGTTTTATCAAATACACCAGATAATTCAATAATGTCAGTATACTCTACTGAAGAAATTGCGCCACAAGCTACTCACCAAAAAAATCCAGAAATCATAGTTACAAATGCGGATAATGAAATAGAAGCAAAAATTACAGAGCTGAGTGCACTTCCCTGTAATCAAATATTTGCTGTTTCGGAAGAAAACCCGCTGGATAAATTAGACTTGAGTGAAAGCCTGTTGCCATTGAATGTTGAGAAAGAACAACGCAACGACCCAGACATAGTGAAAGTAAAAACCTGGATATTGAAAAAAATTAAACCGGAAACGACGTATTCAACGTATGACTTGAAGAATTACCATAAGTACCTTAGCCGACTAACATTAGAACATGGGATACTGTATAGAAAGTTCTTTGATCATACAGGACAAAATTACCATAAACAGTTTGTTGTTTCTAAACATTTACGAACAGAGTAACTGTACCGTTTTCACAACAGTAAAATGAAGGGACACTTGGGAATACAAAAAACAGTACGTGAATCCGCAAAAAGTACAATTTTCCTGGTTTCACTGACTTTCTAGTAGTGTATATTAATAATTGTTTAACGTGCGCACAAGCAAAATCTCCACAGCACAAATACTTAACACCTCCACTCAATCCAGTCAGTTCTAACACCAGCCTACCAGCTCACATGCTCCAAATAGACATTGCAGGAAAATTACCCCATAGTGGCGGGTTTTCCTATATTTTGACCGGAATGGACGTTTTTACAAAATATATGTTCGCGCAACCACTCACTTCAATATCGGCAGAATCAGTAGCAAAGTATCGTGTACAATGGTTTATGCGACACTCATATATACCACTTTTAATAATCACTGATCAAGGTTCACAACTTGTTTCAAAATTACTCCATGAACTCGCAAACGTTTTAGAAATGAAGCTCGAGCATGCTACAGTAAAGCACGCACAAAAAATTGGTGTAGTTGAGCGATCTCACGGACCACGGAGGCGCTATTTAAGAATACACGATTACAACACGATTGGCATAAGCAAGTAGACTTAGCAGTATTCCAACACAATACTAGCTACCATACAACTATCGGTTGCCCACCGACGATACTTTTTCTTGGCCGCATTCCAATGAATCCTATAGATATAAGATTTAACAACAGAACATTGTACCATCAAAGTATCAGGTTTGACTACATATCTGATTTACAGAGCAAAATGACGACACTTTTCGGGCATACAAAAGAATTATTCGTGAAATCTTTCAACAAATATAAAGAATACTATGATAGAAAAGCAGCGGCCACGCAACTGAAATTAAATAAATTTTGTGTCATGTTGAGCCCAAAACTGTCTAACGAGCAAAAGAAAATTAGCAACCTACAATGTAAATAGAATTGGCAATATCGAATTGAGAAAGTTCTTTCCAGAAGCAATTACCTAGACAGAAATGTTAATACAATCCATACTCAAATAGTCCACAGAGTTCGATTAAAACCTATCACACCACAGTACGAAATAAAAGACCTTGCTAATATTGACAGTAAACAGTTCACTCCAGATCCTTTAGTGACTGAAGTTTTACGAGAATCCGAAATTTTTCACAGTAGTTTAGAAGAAATGCTTTACAAACCATGGGATTTAAATAGAGTAACCAAAGTAGAAACAAAAATAACAAAATCGAAACAGAATAATCAACCAACAGACAATACCCCGGAAAGGAGAACAGCTGATTCAAGCTTCTCTAATAGCCAAACAAAATCAAGTGCTGACTCATCAAATTCGATCTTTAAAACTCCGGAATCAATTAGAAATGATCCAGTACATTCAACATCAAGTTCAGAAGTTTTAAGTCCAAAACCCCTCAGTACAAGAAAAGCGACCCCAACACCTGAACCAAACGCACCAGTATCAAATTTAGCAAAAATAGCAGATTAAAAAGGCTGAAAGAGCGGCACAATCAAGTAGTTATAACTCAACTCCACTTTCAACGGCTCAAAAACCAGTTCAACAAACTGTAACAGTGCAAGCTAAACAACACTCTCCGCAAGTCTCCAACACGGTTTCACGATATGGTCAAGTCAAGAAACAGACTCAGCATTTTCAATCTAGTTAGAGAATTTTCTACCAATAAAAATTTTCTATTTAAATTACCACAACATTATTTCTTCTATAAAAACAACGCATTGATATTCGAGTGTGTTTATGTTCATATAGATTACTTTCCTAACTTAATTGCATTACACACTGAATGAACACCAACCACTGCAAATTTGCCTCTGGCAAAACTGTAAAATGCACAAATCGAAAGAAAAGAAATGAAAATCTTTATCCCAAATTATTCATGTTCATAACAAAATTATGATTAGAAAAACCTACAAAAATGCAATTATTTCAAGTTACAATGAAAAATTGAAAAATCCGTCTGCATACGATTGTAGCTTAGGTTCTTGTGCATTGAATGAACCCATACTCATTATCAAAACTTTTATATGCTAGCAGCGTAAATTGTAATACTTTACAAAAAAGTACTTTTATTGGGCAATTTGGTCATTTGGCCGCCGTTGAATTTCAACTCCAGCCCGACATGTTTGATACGAGTTCCAGAGACTTGTTATGCTGTAGAAACTAATTGAATGCAGTTCATTCACCTGTGTCTCTGCAAACACCACGGTGCAATTTTAGCTGAAGGCTTTCTACAAATAATACAAACAAATTCTTATAATTATATTCCTATATTCCCTAAACTATTTCTCTAAATTTTTTATAACTACATCCTTTTTTCGCTTTTCTTCATATTTTGCTTTCTGACCAGGCAAGAAGAAACTCCGCTTGCGACTTTTACATGGACCAGCAGGGCGACCGCGTTTACTTGTACTAGTGGTAATAACAAATTTTGTCCACAAGAAGCATACAATTGTAAATGCTCCGTTATTCCACGGACTCTTCCAAGTTGATTATCACGAAAACTACTCTATTCAGCAGTTCCTTTTATGCCATGAAAGTTAGTCAGACTTTTGAACGCATTGTTTTGTAAATCATTGCCATATTTGCTGAGTGTTTCTTGTGCGCGACTAATATCATTTTTATTTTTCGCCTCCCAACCCAAGACAAGTGACGGACCGGTTGTGAATGTTTAAACTGAATGCGCGCATAAAGCAGGCTGGCAGAGGAAAAGAGATTTGTTTGGAATGTAATAGTACATGGAATGTTTGTATTTACCCGGGCCATTCTTTACAAATTGAATGAAATTCTTAACACTTCTAAGTTGCCTTTCCAGTAAAACACTTTGTTTGCCACGGTTACAAATTATTAATAATTTTTCACCAACAGGAGTATATGAAATTGAATCTTTCCACCAGTTTCAACGTGTCCATCTGTATAATATGGATTAAATTGAAATAATGCATCAAAATTAGTAAAATTGTACAACTCGAATAGTAAAATTGTAGGAATAGAAAACGTACATAAATTTAACAAAGAAGAACTTGCAGGAAATGAAAATTCGTTTAAATCAGAATCAGGACAGGAATGAGTTTGGTAAATTCGTGATTAACGACAACTGTTTGTTACAGTTGAAGGCAGAGTGTAATAATTATTAACAATTTCACGAAATTGATTCAAATTACTAATATTTTAAACATCGTCTATAAAGCTATTATGAATTTTGAACAAATTATGGTTTGTTATATCAACGGGTACCTTCATCCAGCTGTTATTTATTATATAATTAAACCTTTGATTGTTGAACTCCGCCATAACATCAGCCCAATTTGAACCACCTTGAACATTGATAATTGGTACAGGTTTCCAGCCAATGGATATTAAAGTGGAGTCATTATAGAAGCTGTTCTTAAATAATTCAATTTTCTCATACAATGATAACAAAAAATTTCGCGTATTTGGCATGTTTTATCTTAAATATAAACTACATCTCATTTCATTACGAATGGAGAATGTTTTAGTTGTTTACCTTTGAATCTCTAGAAATTGAGTTACACTGAAAAATTAAATTTCAGAGGTACTCAGCAAAAGTACAACAACAGAGCAGCAATTAAACACGGCCAGCAGCATACCCACAATACACAGGCCAGAGAGAACAACCACCAATGCTGAATAACAGAAGATTCCAAATCCTCTGAAACGCAGGGATACTCCACACTATCCGATGTGAAGACAACCACCCCAGACTCCAAGAAAATGGTTGCATCTTTGCAACACAAAACTTTTGTTTCAACGTCTACATTGATCCCATTACAGGCCGAAGCCAACACAAAGAGAAACACAAAGAAGCGAAACAAGTTTCAACTGAAAACATAATTACCATTAGTGATGAGTTAAATTATTTCATACATTACGTTACAACAGAAGATACTAAAAACAAACATTTCACTTCAGTTATCAGAATAATGCTAAAATTATGCAAAATTTAAACAAAAAGTTACATGTTGAAAGGTGGGGTCTAGTCTAGACCCCCCACTATTTTTAGAAATTTGCAAAAACAAAAATAAAATGCAACTATTAAACATTTACGACGAAACAACAAAATTACACGCTACAGTTCAACAAGACGGCTTTCGGCATGAGAAATGCAACAAATTAATCTTAGAGTTTTTAAAACAAAATTATTACTGCATGATATATTTTTTGAAGAACCTAGTTACCTAAAAACGCTTTTAGCAGAGCCCGCTGATATTTTCTTGAGAGTCTCAATGCTTGAAGCTATTATTTTCAAATACAATGGATTGATGAAAACTCAGTAGGTACAAATTATTCTTAGCTTGGTCACCTAAGGATAAAAACCAAATCCTACCAAAAATCTGTCAAATTCTCACAAAATTGTTTTGCTACCATATCTTAGTCTAATAGTTACAGTAACTATTTCATCGAGTTATTGCGAATAGCAAAACAACGGCATAGAATTTGTTTACCAACAAAAACTTTTGTTAGCTGAAAAGTTTATCAACGTTCAATTTTTGGTTCCTTTACCAAAACTTAATGAAACAATTGACGAGCAAATCAACAATCTGACAACTACTTTATCAACAGCATGGAGCAAATACAAGTTCGATTGCGACTTGTCAAATATGTCAACGAATGAATCATCGCTGAATTTTGAATTGTTTTCAAAACACGTTGAAAAACAACTACAAGCAGCCAAAAATGACATACGAGAACTTCAAGATGAACTAATTGAGACAATGGGTTCAACAACATCAGTGAGTAATTACTCATCTTACAGAAGCAAAAGAGGAGCTGGCTCAATAGCGTTCGGAGCATTAACTGCTTTATCAGCAGGGGCAGGCATTGCATGTACGAGAAAAACCAAAGCATAATTTTAAACAATGCTATTAAATTGCTAAATGAAAATACGAGACGCTTAATTGCATGTATATAGTATTTCTACGCATGAGACGAGCTGCTACAAGTGGAAACAAACTTAGCAGCTTCACTGCTCGCAATTAACAATGAAATTAAAGCCTACAGATTCGCTGTTTACGCCTACAAACTCTATTTACTGAATTCTGTCGTGTCAATGGTTAACAAAGTTATACCGATGTCTCTACTACCACGATCAATGCTAATGAAATTCTTCAAAGGTAGCTTTAACTCAAGTTCAACAGACAGATAGATTAACACTTTTTATTCCATTGAACCAAAGCCTTACATATTACGAGACAAAGATGTTGAAAAATGTAGCTGTAGTCATTTCAGGAATGATTTTCACCCTGACAGTGCCCTTTGCATCTGGATCGACAGCTCTCAACTATAGAGCAACTCCAGTACCAATGCCAAACGTAGGCGAAGATGGATACGCCTCTCAATATGAATTGGAATCAAATTATATTGCAATAGCTGAATCTACAAACCGCATAGCATTACTCTCACAACCACAAATTGACAACTTGGTGGGCTCCAGTAGCTTTTCTGTATGCATAAATGGATTCTCATTGGAAACCACAGAAAATGCGTGTCTTGGTTCACTACTAATTGGTATTCAGTTCTCAGCATTACAGAATTGTAAATTCTTGACGGTCCAAGTTCCGATTAAGGAAAAAGCGAAAAATCTTGGTAATGGTAAAGGGCTGATAACATCATCCAGTAAAAATTTCGATCTTTTTCTCAGTGATTTGAAACATAAGGACCATCTTAAACGAACGAAACTTCCTGGGTGTCAGGTATGTGTATTAGAATTAAAATGCGGACCAAAAATAGAGGCTAGCTCAATGGAATTGAGAGCGGATATGTTTTCTTGCAAAAATGAAAGCGCAAAAAAGATTGACATCAAACTAGCTGATCCATTACAGCACCTCTTTAGTAAGCTACCAGATTTAGCGGAACTACCACACCTCTCATCAACATCTGAAGCTCGCAGACAAATTGTCGAACAAGTACATTTAAAAAAAATGGTAACGATGCCTAAATTCACAGAAAATCACTCGATAAATTAGACGAGAATTCAGAACCTATTATTCTCAACATGAAAAACTTGAGACCAAGCATTCAGAACAAATTTCGAGAAGCTGGAACTATGAAAATGTCAGTAACGATTGGAATTTGGAATTTGTTCTTTTTTTATTTCCTTACTATTGCATTTTTGACTAACATATGTTCTCCAATGTTATCGTCAACGATATGCTAGAGTTCTTACATCAGTGGTTGGTGAAAAGAGAATTAAATCGAAGCCGATGTTGGTTGTGTCCGCTACAGATTATCAGTATCTACAACTACATCCAATGAGTAAATTTGCAAACAAAAATATTGTTTTGATTGAGCAACAGTTGATGCAACACTTCAACCTGACGAATCAAGCGAGTGCTCCAGCAGATATAGACAACATGCAACTTGTTTGTAAACAAATTGCGCAAAACCTAAACACCCCATTTTAATTAATTTATATCTTAAAATTGGATACTCATTGCATGCAAAACTGCAGTATACCAACTATAATACCAAAAGCCGTCCTGTTGATGTGGTATTGTTTAAATGCTTCAAAGAATCAATGCTTTATGATTGAATGCTAAGTAGTATAATCTCTAGTATTGAAGAAGCGCAGAGTAATATCTAAACTTTGATTGGGTTTAAAGTTAAGCCATTTCTATTTAGATTTGGTTAAGTCTTATTGGTGGAGAAAAGGTATGAATTATTGAATGAATTAGTTGTAGATAACTTGCCATTAGAAGGAATGGATTTGTAGAATTGAAGCAGTAGAAAGATTTTGAATGGTTGAAGGAGAAAATTTAGAAAGAATGAAGAAGAGAATTGATTGTTAGAATTATTATTGTTTTGGGATAACTGCTAGACCTACATCCGAAGACCTAAAATATATTTTAATTATCAACAGATACTCGATAATATAACCAGAGACAACCAACATAAGTCAAAGAAACGGGACACAGTCTCCGCGCCTGACGACACCGAAGGGCCAAATCCCTACTACTACTACTAATACTACTGTCTTTTTTTCTTCAAAATGAACTTCTAGTGGAATATTTGGCTGATTCTTACACTACAGAGATGTGTTTGAATGTAAGATATAGTGTCTAACTATATAAGTTATAATTTTTTTAAATCATTTTCCCTTTTCAATTGATTGCAATTAGTGTTACCAATTTTTCTGGTCTAAAAGGGGGAAGAGCGATTGTCAATTGGAAAGACAAGACAAATTGGGGTCTTTCCCAGTAGAGCCCCTACCCTTCGCTTATGAATTACCATAAATATACAGTATTTAGTGCTACAGATTGAAAGACCCTCAATTTGTGCTTGATTTATTCTGTCCCCCATTACCTATTGTGATTGCACGTCACTATGTAAAATTAGAACTCGCGTCTGGCGGAGTGTGCATAAAAGTTATATGCCCACTAAGTTGGGGAGGGAGCGAAACAGAATGGATCCTTTCTTTTTGGTGGCAGCCGTATTGGCCAACAGGGGGTTTAGCCGACAACCAAAAAATGAGAAATTTAGCCAACAATTTAAGTAAAATGAGCAATAAAATTTATTCTGAAGCTGTGATTGGCCAATTTAAAACACTATTTTGTAAGCGGACAGATATACCGTAGTTTTTTTTTAAAGGAAACCAATTTGTCTAATAAAAATAACTTCCAATATTTAAAACAAACGTTTTCGAACTTTACGTTCATCGTCAGTTTAAAACTGTTTTACAAATTGTTAAAAGATAAAATGAATATGTAAAGGAAACCAATTTGTCGATTTAAAATTACTTCCAATATTTAAAACAAACGTTTTCGAACTTTACGTTCATCGTCAGGTTAAAACTGTTTTTACAAATTGTTAAAGGATAAAATGAATATGTATTTACATTTGTCTGAGACGACAATTAAAACAATTCTAGAAACTATTTTACGAAATCAATCGAAAATTTTTCCCCATATACAATATTTAGCCTATTTACAACTCATATTTACATCTGTTATCAATTTATTTAAATACATTCCTATTCCGGATTTTTCGATTTTGGCCATGTTTTGTATTTTTAGGGTTATTCCGAATTTGACCTAACCAGAAGTATCCCTCTTGTGGAGGTTTTGCAAATTTCGTTTTGTCATGCACAAAATGTTTTTTGCCCTATGTATTCTCATCTAGTCAAAATTATGATTTGAACTAATATTTTAGCGTGAGTTCCCTCCCCCTATATTCATCGCGTGTGTTTAGTACCGGCTTCAGCTTGCTGATAGCAACTAGTGTAACGAAGGTCTATCCGTGGTTGGACAGTATTTTACCGCATCTGGCCATGCCTCGCGGGCCATGGCCATGCCTCAGCGGCCCGTGGGACTTGATAGGATTCTATCACAACCGAACCACTGATTTATGGACCAATTATTGACTTTTATTACCAATTATGATAAAACTGTCGGCTAAATTTCTCAATTTTTCCTTTTCGGCTAAACGCCCTGTCGGCCAATTTTCCTAGCCCTTTCTTTTTATATAGAAAGGTACCACGTACATTCGGGGAAACAAAAAGAATCTGCCCACTAAAGACCAACACATTTTAATACCTCTACGTATTTTCAGAAGTAGCTGCTATGGAAATTATTGATATAACCAGTAGCGATGATAGTGAACATGAGGACAAAGAAGAACAATCAGCGTCAAGTAGTGTCCCTACCTCTCAACAAATAAGATCAATTGGAAGAAGTCGGAGGGAATTTGTTGCAAATAAACGCAAAGTAGTTTTACCCGAATCCCTAATTCCCTTAAAAATTAAGCCTGAGTTGAAGAATGCGGACGTGAATGTTAAACTTGAAAAAGAAAAACCGGCCGTTATTTTGAAGGATGATCAAAATACGTACCATAACGCTAATCCTTATTATTCAAACATAATCAAAGTAATGGTTTTTCACTGCTTAACAGACGAATACGAGGGCAGTTTAATTAGGAGTACTCAAAAACAGAAATTGGAATTCTTCACTAATGCTTCTGGTGATGCTCAGAAGCTTTCGATTCGATTGTTTTTGAGGAAGCATATCTGGTTACGAGAAAGCGCACTCAAGTACCCTGAGTTCGGTGATCAAGTTGGTGTTTTGATAGCAGAGCTTGCTGTTCGAAATGTTATTGTTCGGCCATCGGTGTGTGACATGGAAATAGAAGAACTGGTGGATTTGCTGAAAGCACCAGAGCTTTCAAGCATTGCCTCAAAGCTTAAGATCCCTAAGAAAACTGCAGGAAACATGAAAGAAGACTTGATCAAACTTAGCAATCAAAAGTGTGTCTTCTCCGCCAAATCATTGTTGAAGGAAAAAATCAGAAATTTATCATCAGTTTACATCAAAGACTGCTTCAGACTGTCGCATTGGTTTATAGACGCATTAAATACTGTTATTTTTGTTTACACGATGTTTACTCCAAATTTAATTGGGTCAGATTTGTTCGGTGCTTCTGACATTGTATATCGTATACTTAACACCAATAAGAACCCTTTGATCACAGTTAATCGAGATATCAAGTTATTTGAATTCGAGGAGGCTTTCCAAATGTACATGCATCTTTCCACTGTAATAAACGATTTGGACAATTTGATGGTTGTTGAAAAAGATTTCAGCAAATGCTTGTGCGTCATAAAAAGTGCAATCAATAAGTACAACAAGTTCTTGGAATCTAAAGGAAATGTTGAAAACAGTGAACCTGAGATTCCAAAGTATTTGAGAAGATACCAATGCGGCAGCTTAGTCCAGCGTTTGAAATACTTAGAAGTTGAGTGTCACTGCAAACTAAAAGGATACGCCGTTTCTGCAAGACTGATCGAGGAAATCATTGCCAGTAAAAAATTGAGCCGCAGAAAGCTCGGAGAACAATACGACAGATTAGCCCTGATTTATGATGCTCATTTATTTGATCGCAACAAGTGTGTACTAACCATTGAAGCTGCTTTGAAAGCTGATGTTTTGCCGTTTTCGCAATTGGCACTCGCGGAAAGAGCACATAAATTACTTAAAAAGGGAGCCAAAAAAGAAGGTACGAAAAGCAAAGCGGCTGAAAAGGAAAACTTAGTCGACTTAACGGCAGAAAAACAGAAGACTCTGTGCTGGGAATGTTCAAGAATTAATGAAAAATGCTGCGAAATTTTGGGAAAATTTTCTATGGTTAAAATTCTGGAGTTGAAAATTTTTGCACGTAGTTCTCCACATGTTAGGCGAGAACAACGAGCAAGATTTATTTACGGCTCTCGTGACGGTTCAACGACTCTCTGCACGGTCGAGGAGTACGTGTTGGAGTATGCGAAAGATAATTTTAACCTCAAGTATGGAGTACACAGAGAAGGGTTGCTGTTTGAGACTCTTTTCTTTGCTGTTATGGCTGACATTGTTTTCTCATCCGCTGTTAGTAATGTTTATTTTTCCGAGTACCAATCTCGACCCTTAGATTGGATGTCGTCTGAGTTCTATGATAATAGGAAGTATTTGATTGATGAGAGATTTGAAGAACTCGAGAGCAGAGATCGGATGAAAGAACTCGTAAAATCAAACTTAGAAGCATTTCCTGATTGTGTTAACTTAGACGCTCACGAAAAAGGAATTGAAGAAGTTATTGAATTGTTGAACAGTTTCGAGCCTTCACAACTTTGTGCAATATTCAACAAAATTTTGAGCGACTGCTCGATTTCAGGAGTGCCTGATTTAACGTTATGGGGCAGCCGAGGAGAATCAACTGAGACGAATGGACCGGGAAAAAAGTTGATTTTGCTAGAAGTGAAAGGTCCTGGTGATCATTTATCGTATAAGCAAATTGTATGGCTTCATTTTTTCAAAAGTATTGACGTGGATGCTCGCGTTGCTAGAGTCACAACCACTCAAAATGAACTGGATTGATAAAGAAACTCGTTCTATTTCTCTCCCCCTGTATGTTATTGGACAACCTATAGCATGTTTGAAAATAAATGGCGTAGTACAAAACGAGCACCTATAACAATGACACCCTGTTCTGTGATGGAGGAGGGTAAGGGGGTGAATGAACTGAAAACAAACATTGCTAACCGTTTTTGCTACATTTTTACAATTATTGATTGAGCTCATTACCTTTTATGAACTGAGTTTTGTAAATTTTGATATTTGCAACTGGTTTTGCAATTTACGTTAGATGAAAAAATTGTCTCAATAATATTACCGGGAATGTTTGGAATTGTTTTCAACCCTGCTTAGTTGCTCTGATAATGCACTGATTGGTTTTCAGATATTAAATTGAGATATTGTTAAAATATGGGTGGAGATGGAGGTACCATTATCAACAGGAGGGATTGTCTCCGATTCAACAAAGGGAAGAAAGGCAAAGACATCTCCAAGGATATGGAGCGCACGACTAAGTGGTTGCATTGTTCGCTGTCACAAGAGCCACTGAACAAACCTATTGTGGGCTGCCGGCTTGGGAGACTTTATAATAAGGACAAGATTTTGGAGTTCCTTCTTGATAAACACAGCAGAGGTAAGTTTGTATTCAGAATATTTCGACCTACTTAATGCAAATATTTTAGATATACTGGTCTTTTTATGCATTTTTTACTTGGTGATTTTTCATCTGGAGGTTTTTTCATCTGCCGGACTAGTAACTTTGTCTTCAGAAACGGTGTAAACTGGTTAACCGCGGGGCATTAAGTAAGCAATTCTGCAAGAGCTTTGTGTTGGCAATCTCTAAGTATGGGATCCACTAAACTGCTGAAATGACGAATTTATGGCGGGAGGAGCAATTGTCTAATTGCTCTTGCACGAAGTTTAAAGCAATTATTGTAAATGTGTGTCTTTATGATTCAAAGAGGTTATGGTTTTCTGTTTTTTAATTGGTCTTGAACGAAGTTCAAAGCAATTTTTGTAAACGTGTTGATCTTTTTTAAAGCAATTGTGAGCGAAAGGAAATGAAAGCCATTTTATTTGAGTGCTTAAGGTCTCAGACTGCTAATCTTGAGGCTATGTTTTTTTAGCAGAAAGCAAGTTTGTTCTTGACTTGAATTTTGACTTCTCTCATGACTTCTTTCTGTTCGAGCATTTACTCCGTTTTTAATTGTTGACTTCTGTTTTCGAACATTGAACTTTAACAGTAGCTTCGTTTGTAATGTATAGTAAGAAATAGGAACTGCTGGTAATGTTCAAGGTGAAGAGGTCATTTTGATATTTTTTGTTCCTATATAAGTCACCCCTAATTATCTAAACTACACCGCACAACCCCTCAAAACATCTACCAAACACCCTGTTTCAGCTCAGACTGTTTTGGAGACTTATACTTATGGTGTGAAGAGCGGTTCTTAGAGGTTAAAGACACCCCCGCTGTTGACACCCCCACCACTATTGCCCCCCATCTCACTGTTGCCCACCCCTCCCTCCCCCATCAGCTCCCCCCCGCAGTGCACCCCCCCCCCCCCCCCCCCCCCGTGGCTACGTTCGAACAACCGATCGCTAAAAACACGCAATTTTATACTAATTCTCACAATTTTTTTAGGCTTTTTGAAAATGTTTGTCATTTTTTGAGTTTTTCAGCCCTAGGTGTCAAGGAACCGTGTCTAGGGTTTTTTTAATAGGTTACTGCAAAGTTTTTTGTGGTAGTGGCATGGTTTCAACATTTTAGAATCACGATTTTCTAGCATTTTTTTTGACAAAACGTGCAAATTGTTTCAATTTTTGACATTTATTTTTCATTATTCACGTCTTTACAGACGCAGGGGCCGGAAAACGTCCTTCAGGTTTTGATATTAGGTTACTGATAATATTTGTTTTGTGGGATAGCTTTCTTTTTTTATATGACAGATTTTAGCGATTTTTTAAAATAAAACTTGCATTCTTTTCAAGTTTTTAAAATTTTTATCATTATATAGGTTTCTCCGGCCTCAAGAGCCACATAAACTCCTCTAGGGTTTGGTTATAGGTTGCTGCATAGCTTCTAGATGTAATGCAATGTTTTTCAGGATTTTTTATCAGCAATTTTTAAAAAATATTTGCAATTTTTTCAAGTTTTTTAAAAATCTTTTTGAATGTTTTTTAATTTTTTTTCGGCACCAGGGTCCTAGGGACCTTATCCAAGGCTTGATTATAAGCTATTCCATAGTTTCTAGAGTTCATGGAATGGTTATCAATATTTCGATGACTCCAGTTTTAGCAATTTTTGATAAAATTTAATTTTCAAATTTTCGGAAAATTTTCATCATGTTCCAAGTTTATGGATCTCGATGACCCAGTGAAGCTATTTAAAGCTATAATAGGGATAATGGATAATCTCTTGAGACAATGGAATGTTTTTGAATATTTTAATATCTTGAATTTTTGCAAGATTTTGTTAAAATTTGCGATTGTTATCAAATTTTGTGAATATTTTTGTCCTTTTCTGAGTTTAGCGATCATTACTGGCCAACGAAGCTTTTCAAGTCTTTCAGATGGATTACCTGACATAACTCCAGAGACATAAAAGCTTTGAACATATTCATTGCAAAATCTGGAAGCTTTTAAAAAAATTTTGCAATATTTTGCAAATTTTTAAAATATCAGTTTTTTATTCGATTTTTTTTTACTAAAAAGGCTAGAAAACTAAAAGTTTTTGAGTCAAGTCAAGCTAGAACTGACCTCATTAAACCGTGGCTAGCTGCTGATAGATTCAACCGCTCGCTGGTCGTTTGAGAGCAATTCGCCCGACGTTAGTCGGTTATGTTTTGTATTGTGCTTTGACTTTGTTATAAGCGCAATCTCGTTTTTTATTGTGTACGAATTTATCACTCTCACAAGAGGTTTTTGGTCACTTGTGAGTTTCTTTAGTCTCAAAATGGCTTTGCTTGCTTTAATTGGAGCTTTTTATGACTGCTGTGGATAATTCAAATCACCAGACAATTGTTTGAGGCAAACTTTTAGAAACAATTCTTTTTAAATACAGCAACTGCGACAGCCTCTTTTAATTGAAAATTTCTCTGAATAGGTATTGTTTTTTAAATGACAATTTAAGCTATATCTTAGAGAACTTTGCCTTTGACGCTTGGTCGATATTTATAAAAGTAATCAATATGCTTGTAGAGGAATGAGCAACATGACTCAACGTTTCTACATTTTGAGAGATTTTTGCTCTGAAAGTTATTTGAAAATGCTGTATTGAAATTCTCGCATTTTTCTGCCGTTCTTGCCTAGTCGGGATAGAATGGGAAATTGGATGAAAGGTTTTCAGGGCCTAGATGTATTTTATTGAAGTTTTGAATGGAATTAAGAATAGAACGTTTCAGATTCATTTCTTTCTGAGTTGTCGCTTGCTGCGCAATGGATCTCTTTGGTTTTTTGTGTGTTTGAAAATAATCGTATCGCTAGCACGACGCAGTTGCAAATATGTCATTATCAGGGTCAATTTTTGTTTTCCGTGACGCTTTTGGTCAACTATTCGCAAGAGAACTATTCTTTATTCCAGGTTCTTTGCCCAATTTGGCCCACATTAGATCTCTGAAGGACATCAAGACACTCTCTGTGCACGAGAATCCCGAGTGCAACTCGAAGGAAGCATTGAAGAGCGAGGCCGCAACTGCAGCCACAGTGTTCCCATTCTGCTGTCCTATTATGGGCATGGAGATGAATGGGGTGTACAAGTTCGCATTCCTCTGGTCATGCGGGTGTCTCATGGCTGAACGGGCGATCCGACAACTTCAAATGGCGAGTACGTACTTTTTGTTTTGATGCGTTTATTCGCATGAAAAAATATGCATATTACGTTATTTAATTGTAGAGTAAGTGATGTAAACTAATAGCGATGTCCACTAACTGTTATTTTTGTTGATTTTCTGTTAAAATTTAGCAGAACGATGCTTGCCGCATTTATCAATCTGCTAAATTTGAATTTCCAAGCAATTTCAAACTTTTCAGAGTGTCCCAACTGTGACGTCCCGTTCAAATCAGAAGAAGTGATACTTGTTCACGCCGAAGGCGAAGACCTCAAACTTATGCAATCCAGACTAGAAGCCAAATTATCTTCCGATGCAATCAAGAAAGAGAACAAAAAGCGCGCAGCTCAGAAAGCGAGTGATGATCCTTGCAAACAACCGAGCCCTGAATCTGCAGCTGATATGCAAGCAGCTGTTAGTAAAAAGAAAAGCAAATTATCTGCAACAGATGGTCCATTGAATTCACGAGAAATGAAGCAGAGTAACAGTTTTAAATCTCTATTCCACACTAATGACGGAAGACAGAAATTAGACCCGAACAGAGGATTCTGGTCAGAGACCACACACTCTTACTTCTTCAAAGGCACCTGAAACTGATTTTCATAAAAGCTATTATCGAAAATTTGATACGTAATTTAGTTTGTTAAGCACAATTTGAAGTATTTCTTAGCAAGTTTTATTCAAGGCACGCCAAAATGTGTGTCGAGGAATGTTAGATAAGAGAAACAGAGAATCCATGAAAATCTTAAGATGCATGTAGCTATAATATACCGATTGGCGTTTCAAATATCTTTGGTGGCAGTTTAGTGTATCATACAGCTGAATTTGACTTGATTGAGAGATATAATACCTATTATTAATCAAATCAAATTCAGCTGCATGATTAAGTCAAGCAAAACCAAATTTTGCAACCATTACTGGTCTGTTGACGAGATATTTTTACGAACAAATGTAACTTTTGAATGCCTCATATTACCCATTCACATTAAAACTTCCAAGGAAGCAAAATTGATTAAGAAAATAATCGGAATTATACAATAACACTACCTCAAACTAATTGTCAAGAAGACGGAACCAAAAGTTATAGCAACTACGAAGGGGAACCCGAAAACAGTTTTCTCTGTTATTATTCATTTTATTAAAAGGAAATTATATTTAAGAAAAATACACACCCGTCATGCCATAACAATTGAAGTTGCAAGAACGTTTTCTTACTGGCAAATTTCAAAACAATCCGTTTTTTACCGCAAATTAAGGCATGACATCAAACGAATCATTGATGCTCCTTACTCAACTCATTAGAGAGAGAAATAACCGTATGCGAGAAAAATACTCTCGCCTAGCAATAATAAAATTTGCAGTAACAGTTTCTTGGCTCGCAAATGTAAGGAAGAATTTTTGACAAGTTACTTTAACACTTGAAAAGCTCTCTGATTTTCTTTCTAAAAAATAATAGAAAGAGCTGCAAAATTCGTTGATATTATATGTACCCGTCTCCTAAAACTAATACAAGTTGCGCATTTTTGTGATGAGAAGAAAGTGATTTTCTCAATTAGTGACTAGGAGTTGGCCATAACACTGGTGACTGCTTTCTGATATTCAATTTACCAAAGATTTACAAAACTTATTGACGTCAATTATATTGCAAAAGTTTGCGAGAACTTTCTGTCGACTGAGAAAAATGAAGTGCTTTTATAGTTTTCTGATCTAAAGTTCGACGAAGACATGGAAACGGCATTTTTTTTCTCTCAAAAATGAGCCTTTTAGAAGGATACTCACTGATTTATATGAGAAAATATTTGGATTTGTCTAGCAAGTGTGGTAGCGGAGTACATAGCACTACTTTTGTTCAATTTTCGTTCGCTCCTAGTTTTAATCTTGTTCATACGTGATTGGCGTTGTAAATCAACTGTTCACTACTTAATCTTACTCCTGCCGGTTGAAGTAATGATAGCTTTGTATATTTTCCGTTTGTGACCCACAGCTGAGGGGGGTGCATATTATCTGCACCGACAGACCCACGTGCCATTTACAATGAGTTACTATGTTATGGCACGTGTGCAGTAACTGGGTTTTGCAAAACGTTGGAGAGGGGGGTGGGCTGGGTTGATCCATAACTTTTGTATACCTCAAAAAGACTTTCGAAAAAACTACAGCTGACAATAGAAAAACAACGAAGTGGTTTCTGTCAGTTGGTAGTGTGTTCAAGTATGAATGATTGTGTGCGTAGTTTGAGTGCGATTGTTTGTGTGTGTTTGTGTGTGTTTGTGTGTGTGTGTGTGTGTGTGTGTGTGTGTGTGTGTGTGTGTGTGTGTGTGTGTGTGTGCGTGTGCTTGTATGCGCGTGCGTATGTGTGCATGTGCCTGTGTGTGTGAGTGTTTGTTCCAGTGTGTGAGTTTGCGTTTGTGTAGGTTTGTGGATGTGCGTTTGTGTGAGTGCGCGCGCTTGTGTGTCATTGTGTTTTGGTGTTTGTGTTGGTGTGTTAAACATCTTCAGAATAAGTTGACAATTTTTCCTCAAATTTTCACTTTACTTGAGAAAGCCTTCAAAACTCCATGTGCATTATGACTCTGGTACAAAAGATAAAGCAACTTAACTGGTGGAACAATGCAAAAAATACAAATGCTTTGGTCAATTTTAATTTAGAGAGAAGCATCAAAGAAATTTATCGCAAAAGACTATCAGACAAGAAATGTTCACATGCCTCTTTTTTTCCGTTGAAGCATTCTCAAGTAATATTATGATTTTGCCATGCGCATTATTGACAGGTACAAAGAATAAAGCAACTTAACATGCACTGACTAGATCCCGAGGCACAACTAGCGAAAGGAAATATATTTGAGGTACTCCTACAAGCACCAGCAGAAGCAGTAACGTTGCCCAAAATCCTTTTTATGAAGAAACTGTAGTAGGCTTCGACTTCTCAAAAGATGAAGTAGAAGCATTGTTTAACCTACTGTACATGTCCAAACCAAGCTTTGGTCGGTCTTTTTTCACTAATTATAAAGGCTGATCTAATACATATTTTTGCCTTCCTTTACATGCAACGTTTACATGTCCGAGCCCAGCGTTGGTCGGCCTATATACACTAAATGTAAAGGCTGATCAAATACATATTTTTGTCACTCATTATCAAAAAACACTGTGTTCAATCTTTGACTCCTGCGTATGTCTGATTACCCCTCTTTCCCTGACAAAATACTAGTACTGAAATTGAACTCCTTAGAAAGTTCATCTTGACTCCTTCAAGCGCGGACAAAAAACATTTTAAATTTGCAAATTCAAAAATTTATTTGAAAATGATCTCTTAAGAACGCACTCCTTGCTGAATTGCACTACAAAGTTACAAATTTATTTGTCAGCAATAACATGGCTGTTACAAAACAGAGAAACTGAAGCAAAACGTCAAGAACTGTTAATACTGAAAAAAATGGTAAAATATTAAGTCTTTTTTCTTGACTTTATTTTTCAATTTTATTGCCTTGAAAACTTTCAGTTGATTCATAAAATCTGTCTCATGATAAGTTTTTGAGTTTGGCCCAATAAGCTCCAAAAACGTAAGTTTTGACAATTTTAACAAAAATTGGCAAAAACTAATCTATTTTTGTGTTCAAAGTTATGAATCACACATTCATACACCTCAAAAAGTCTGACTTTTGAAAACGCTACGGCTGACATTAGAAAAAAACAAAGTAGTCTCTGGCAGTTGGTAGTGTGTTCAAGTATGAATGTGCTTTATTGACTCTAGTGCAAAGTAAAAAGCAACTTAAATGCAGGGTAGAACAATGCAAAAAATACATATTTTGTGAGTCATTTTTAAATTAGAGAGAAGAATGAAAGAAATTTATCGAGAAAAACTATTAGAAAAGAAATGTTCACATGTCTCTTTTTTTGTTGACGCATTCTCAAGTAATCATATTTTGATTTTCTTGCTTTTTTGAGTAACTCAAAAAAACATTATATTTTGTGTATAAAAATAGATTTTACGGCCTCTGAATTTTTTCTGTTTTTTCCCTAAGATGCCCTGACTAGATTCGAAAGCACAACTACTGTTTCATAACTAAAGTGCTAAGCTAAGATTAATTTTCTAAAAAATGGTTGGTTTTTGTTTCTCAAATTTTCAATTAGTTGCGATTTGGTTTTTACATTTTATTCATCTAAAAGTGTGATGACATTTTTAAAAGTTTGTGTACACATAAAATAATTGCAAAACAAAATGATTTCTTTGCAATTTGAAACTTGTTGCAAATTTCTCATCTAATTTTTTTATTAACTGAACACTATTATACATTGTTTAAGATTTCTAAAGTTCTTTCCAAAGTCTTATCAGAATCGTAGCAATTTGCTATTACTTCTTGTCTGAGTAAATCTTAGTTTACTCATAAATTTTGCATTATTGGGAAAAACTTTATTAGTTCTTATGTGTTTCGATTATGTCTTGTTGTCGGGAGCCACTGAAGGAAATAAATGACAACAAAAGTGCAACAAATTGTTTCAGAAGTTGGTTTATAAAACCCCTTCCTGCCTTGCGAATGAACTTGTTGAAAGCAGAAAATAAATTAAAACTGAGCTCAAACCGGGGCGCTTGTAATGCCAAACCAATTTTCTCAGTTTTTTTTATCAGCGTAACATTTATACCTGGAAAATGATTTCACATGCTGAATGATTTTCATATACGTATCATATCAATGAAAGCTTTCATAAGCTTTTCTTTCATTTATTCAGCCTTTCGTAATGAAAGTCTAACATTTAGTTTTAAAGTTTCTTGAGAGAGCATATCAATAAGAATCGGATACTATAGCCGCTCATCAAAAACAGAACTGTCAGGTTTCTGAAAGCAATTACAATCTCGTAAAAAAGAGAATTTTTCATCACTGAAATTAGGTTGCTCTCAGATCAATATATCACCAGCCTTAGAAATTATATCTATTGTTCCCTCTAAAACTACATGTACCATTCATTTAAAGCTCGAAGTTTTCAACTTTTTGCCATCGTTAAAGGAGACAATAGTTGAAAATTATTGGAAAATGATTTTTGTAGCCGTTTTTGTTATAATGATGCAGTTTGCCTCAAATCAGAGGAACAACTTTTGCACTCAAACATCAAAAGCTTATTAATTTCAAATTTCTGAAACTTATTTCTTTTATTCTTGAAACTCACTCTCTAAACTGTAAATCTGTTCGCGTTCACTAAAGTGGCGTTATAGATATCAATCAGCATTACTAAACAGCTCTTTAGCATGATGTATAAAATAGCATCTACCATTGTTTTCAGGGAAGCAAGTTAACGTGTTTGAGCAGAAATTTCACTCTTTTTACTGCTTCGAAGTTTCTTTGAGGGCCGGCTTTTAGAGCCAAATTTCAATTTTATAAACTTTTTTTTTCATTTAGGGTATCATTGTTTTCGGTGTATCTTGGCTTCTGTTTTCATTTCTGTCCGCTTTGTTCTGTTTTTTGATGTAATACGCGAGTACCCACAATTTTCTACCTATTTTTCCATGTTTTCATGTGTACTCATTTTGAAAATGTCATTTAAATAGGAGATACTGATATAACTCAATTTAATGTAGAAAAAGATCTGAAATGCACCATCATCAATAACCCAGTTCGAAGTGCGTGTTGATGATCGCAAACCCATCCACTTTTACCTTTTGATCCGCACATGAGAAACATTTGTACCAACATAAATTCTTATTTGTTTTTTGCAAAAAGTTGTCTCACGAGTGCTATTAGTTTTGGTCTGAGTAAATTTTAATTTATTCATAAATTTTGAAATATTGGGACAAGTTTTAATAATTTCTATTAATATTCCATTGTGTTTTGTTGTCGGCCGCCACTCATGGAATGATATGACAACAAAAATGCAACAAACGGCTGAAGTAGTTGGATTCTAAAAATTCCTCTAAGTGGAGAGCATTTCCATTCTCATGTTCTCCAATAATATTTTGAGTAGTCATTTGATCTCTATTTTGTGACTCAATGGGGAATATTGATACCCTCCACACTTTTAGAATTGTGTTAACTCGTTCTGATGGCAGCTTTTGAATACGATACTCTAATCAGAGGGAAAGGGAAGGTGGTTCAACCAGGTCATTGTCCAAACCCTCGTTGGACTTTGGAATGGAAATCTGATTTCGTAATTGTGACCGCAAGGCGGACCGCTTCCTGCCTTGCGAATGAACTTGATGAAAGCAGAAAGTAGATTAAAACTGAGCACAAACCGGGGCGCTTGTAATGTAAAACCACTCTTCTCAGTATTTATGTATCAGCGTAACAATTGTACCTGGAAAAAGAATTCACATGCTGAATGGTTTTCATATAAGTGTCATATCAATGAAAGCTTTCATAAGTTTTTTTTTCATTTATTCAGCCTTTCGTAATAAAAGTCTGCCATTTACTTTCAAAGTTTCTTGAGATAGCATCTCATCAATAAGAATCGGATGCTATAGCCGCTCATCAAAACAGAACTGTCGGATTTCTGAAAGCAATTACAGTCTCTTAAAAAAAGAAATTTTCATCACTCAAATTAGGTTGCTCTCAGATCAATATATCACCAGCCTTAGAAATTATATCTATTGTTCCCTCTAAAACTAAATGTACCATTCATTTAAAGCTCGAAGATTTCAACTTTTTGACATCGTTAAAGGAAACAATAGCTGAAAATTACTGGAAAATGATTTTTGTAGCCGTTTTTGTTGTACTGATTCAGTTTGCAGCAATTCAGAGGTACAAATTTTTGCTCTCAACCTTCAAAAACCTATTATTTTTATATTTCTCAAACTTATTTCTTTTATTCTTGCAACTCACTTTCTAATCTGTAATTCTGTTCGCGTTCACAAAAGTGGCGTTATATCAATCACTACACTGTCTCATGCCATTATTTACTAAACAGCTTCTTTAGCATGACATATAAAATGGCACCTACCATTGTTTTCAGGGAAGCAAGTTAACAACATTTTCACAAATTGAGGGACAAACTTATTGGTAGATAGTTTAATAAAATCCCGAGAATTACAAATTAATTTTTAAAAAACTGAATATCAGTCAGTACCTACTGATTTTTCTGCTTTAGTAAATATTTGAGGTGCCAAACACGTATAAAGCTTTCGAAAACAAATTTCGCAAAAGAAAGTCATGTTTTAGGCTAACACAACGTGTTAGAGCACAAATTTGATTGTATTTACTGCTCCGACGTTTCTATTCGAAGGCCGGCCGTTCGAGTCAAGTTTAGATTTTTTAAACTGTTTTTTATTTTGTCTATCTTGGCTTCTTTTTCATTTCTTTTGATGTAATACGCGAGTACCCCACTTTTTTCTACCCAATTTTTTCCTTGTTTTCAAGTGTTATCATTTTTAAAAAATGTCTTTTAAGTAGGATATATCACTTAACTGATATGCATAATTTAATGCAGAAAAAGTGATCTGAAATAAACCAATAATAAATCAGTTCGAAGTGCGCGTTGATGCTCGCAAACCCATCTATTTTTACCATTTGATCCGTTTATGGGGTCGTAAAAACCAATAAGGACATGAAGCCTCAAGAAATATTTTTTGTATTTAATTTGGGTCCGGCAGGACATAGTTACATTGACTAGGATTGATAGAATCAAAACAAAAAAGGAATTCTCTTCATATCTGAACTCAGCATTAGTAATTTTGACTACACAAAGGGTTATCAAAATTCAACTTTCAGGTTTTTGAAAGAGAAATGCATCCTGAGAACGTGGTCGACAGGTTTTTTTAAAGAAAATACCATGATTTAGCGCTTCTTTGACTTTCAGAGTAAAGTTCCTTGACAACAACGATGTCTAATTGATCAACTGCTGATTTCCTCCTGCTCAAGCAAAATGATACCTTACAAAAAGGGCTGTCTTAAATTTTAGCAAAACACTGAATTTGATTTTGTTATCAATTTGCCTTTAAAAACTTAATTTGTGGCAGTCAAGCTTACTGTAATATGAATAAAAAAGCTTTCATTTTCGTGGTACAAAATTTTCAGCACTATCTCCCCTATGACTCCCTTTTTAAGGTTTATCAAGTAGTGCTGGACTGTGCGAACCAAAATGTTTAACAGATGTTTGTTTGGGCATCAGAATCAGTTTCCGAGGGAATCATTGCAATGAAAACCTGACATTTATTTTTTGTTTCCACTATAGAATGTTATGCACTAGCTGCGTAAAGAGCAAAACCCATTCTGTGTAAATTAAAATGACTCTTCTCTGGAGAAATTGATTATTGGTCACAATTGTTTTTGTCGTTTTATTGAATAGTTTTTGTGCGACAAAAAATTTCCCATTGTTTACATTTGAAATAAAGGCTAATCTGTAGAAAAAGTTTGACGCTAATTTTGTGAGGAAGCTTGTAAGAGTACCTCATTTTTTTTTATCATACAGCACTTGTGTTAACACACAGGCGTTGCGCAGAATTGGGTACTAGCGTAAAGTTTTTTTAAGGCTTGGAATACTTGTCTAGCGACAAGTTTTCAGATCTAGTTAGTCCTCCATAGGGACTCAATTTTAAAGCAATATCAAGTTCAAGAAAGTTTAAGTGACTAAAATACTCTATTTCAGACCAGAAGCCATTATTCAACGGAATAATTTTTCTGGCAAGTTTCTGATACTGATAACTAATTTTGTTGAATGTCTCTTAAACATAGAAACCATTAGTTCATCCAAACTTCTGCCACGTTTTCGTTCAGTTATGTTGCATCCAGGACAAAACAAATACCAAATTATGTTTCAAAGTTAACTGACACAGCTACCATTATGTTATAATTTGATGTAAAAAAAACCTAGTTGCCCAAGACAGCAAATCTTAATTTGTCTTATTTGTTAGGCCAATTCATTTAAGTTAATAGCGAATCTGATTTTTAAAGATACAGAATTGTTATGAGATGAATTAAATTTGAAACTCTATAGCTAATTGTACCCTGTCCACTCTTTAGCATTTTTGTAGGTATTCATGGAAGGTACGGATGGTTTGAAAATTTGCACACCCTGACTTCTATAGATCGCAAAACTAATTCCACATGAATTTCATTTAGAGTTGGACCAGCAGTTTGTTTGATTTTTACTGCGACATTTATATTAATAGTTGTTTTTTAGAAAAATAAGTTTGAATATTGGCTCTGATGTTATTTTGGTTCAATCTTTATCGAAGTTGTCTCAAGTGTTTAAAAAAGTCATTATTTTGACAAATTACAATTGGAACTCTCTAAAGTGGTATTTTTGATTGGAATTAATGTTTCCAAATGATCCTGACTAAAATAATTTTGAGCTGCTAATCAGCGGTAGTTTTACTGAAACCTCAGGAACACTGCATTTGAAAAATGTTTACTGTTAAAAAACTTGTTTTTTTTTTTAATTTCGAGGAGAATAGAAAAAACCTTTGGATATATTCTTAGTTTTTCATTTTTTAAATTTGCTTAATTCATTTTTACATTTTAAACACTCTCTTTGTCTCGCTCAAAAATCAAAGAGACGTCGGTTGTGGCCTTTTTGACAAAAAACTAATCCTGTTATTCTGTTGGATAATTGTTAATCATATGGCGTTGCTAGTTGTAGACTTTGATTAAAACCTGTCAATTAGATTTGACACAGCGCTGATTAAAGTGAGTCACTGCACAATCGAACATGATCGGGGACTTTTTCTGAATCTGATACTTTGTCGAGATACAGTCTAGATCCGCAGTCTAAATACACATGAAAAGTGAGCATTCGCAATTGAAGAACTAAGAGCAGCCTGAGAACATACGAAACTCTTAATTCTTTGTATGTTATTAAAAAAGTTCATTGAGTTATTGCTCATATCGGTATCCAGTGCTCAATTTGATGCGATTTCAATGAATCGCAAAAAATGCGTCTCCTCTGGCTCAAGTTTTTTTGCAAAACAATAAGTTATTGAGAATTTTTAATTATCAGGAGTAAAATTTAAATTGGAGGACGTATTTTGATCTAAATAAAACTCCAAGTGACCAGACCAAATTTTTGTCTACTGTTTCGCATACATGGGTCCCACGACCTTCCGACAATGTACCCGGATTTGAGTCTCAGAGCTTTTCAGCGCTGAATCAGCTCATTTCAAGAGTAACATTTTCCAGGCGCAAACGTTTGTTTTTGGTACTACAATCACCCCTCTCGTTAAATAAGAAGGCGTACCCAAGCATTAGCTTGTTCGCTTGTTTCAGAACGTTTTCAAAACATAAGCAAAGCGTTTTTCAAAACACAAGATTTTTTAATGAGATTTCCAAAATTAAAACAAGCAAAGAAGGCGAATAGTCCTGTTGAGTAAATTTAATTAATTGTGATTTGGCTGACGTTTTGTAGATACCATTAAATTTGTCGCAGTAAAACAAAGGAAGCCATTTTCAAAACTTCTAACAGCAAAAAAAAAAACAAAATGCTCACAATATTTCGTTCAGTTAACAAGATTGATGACAATCAAGTCAAGTTAAAACCAAAACAAAAGACGAGCAATAAACATTGTGTCCTGAACTGAACCAAAACCAAAACTGTGGTAGGATTTTCTACTCTCCCCCACAAAAAACGCAAAAAAATTGACAAATTTTGGCACCAACTCATGTTGATAAAATGTTCTTCCCTGTTGATTTAGAACACCTCCTGATCAGAGAGCAGTTTTTTACGCATGAACAAAATTGAAAAAAGAATTTAAAAGCGTTAGTCCCCAAGAAAAACCGAGAAATATTTACAAGAATTTTTCCCTAACAAAATTGAGCGGTCAATTGATACCGCAAAGGTCTACAACAAAGGTTGCCACTTGTGGGGACGAGCCCGTCGTATACAAAACGTGAATTTCATCTTCCAACTAATGTCTACCCTATGATTACAAAACATTTTGAAATAAACCATTTTTATGAAAATTTGTCAAATAATGATACACTTTTTCACATTTTTTTAAACCTAATTACGGACCATTGCATTGAACGTACTCCAGAAGTCAATGTCTGATTTCAGCTTCTTAGATCTCGGTTTCTGTCCACTTAGTTCAGTTTCGAAATGTTTTTAACTTCATTATTGTTGCCGAAACCTGCTGTGGTGCAGAAGGTATTATTCTAATTTTTCAACAGCTAAGGATTGCGGAAATTTTTTGTGGGACATTTGCTAAAACAAAACAGAACGCTTTAAAGATTTTTTAGCCATTAAATGCAACAGTTTTAAGATCAGAGATTAGTCTGGTAAATAACAAATGTTTTTAATCTAAATGTGACCGAAACTCTTCACATATGTTAACATAGTCAATAATTTATAAATTGAAAAATGTCTTCGAAATTCAATTTATGGACATGTTGCGGCCTTCAAACTGGAGTCTTTTGATCAACACGGGGCAAAATAAACTAGGCGGGATTTGAGTGATTTTTTAAAGAAGTTTGTAACTTAGCAGTGTTTGACATATAGTCTTTAAACAAGAGACCATTATCAAAAAATGGACAACAATTTTTCCTTTCTTCCAAAAGCTCTAGTAAAAATAATGGTAGGCCAACCGGGGTTTTCAAACAGTGTTTCAGTCTTCCAAATTGAGTACATTGATTACAATCGGACAGACAATTGTAATAATGTACACCTTTGATGAAAGGAAATTCTACTTAATGAACGAAACGTTTCGTTTTGAAAGCAAGCTTTGACCTTATTTGTTTCAGAGCCCAATCTTTTGTTTACTTGTGTTTTGCTTCGTTTTTTACCCGTAGTTGTCGTATTTCCAACTCGAAATAAACGGATGCACGAATTTTGCCTCTACTAAGAAACCGGATTACTCTTATTTTATTTTCCGTTTATGCCTTAAAGTCGGACCGCGTAGGCCGCTTCCTCAAATCTCCAAAACTGCTCACATTAAATCTTAGATTTCGTCTTTAATAGTTGTAATACAATTGGAGAAACTTCACGTAAGCGCAAGGAAAATCCTTTTTGAAACGCAGTAGACCATTTTAGAGATAAAAAATGAATTCCGTTACAAATCAGAATCAATTCAGGCCCACCCAATATAAACGTGGCGTCGGATAGCAATGATAATAGTTACTACTACTCTAATCCTCATCAAATTTTGACACCTTATTATTCTGATAAAAAAATTCATTAGAACCTTAGAGCTAATTTTAGCATTCAGCATTTATACAATTTTGCATCTTTTTCTTTAAAAAACATGTAAATATAATCACTGTCAGGACTTCTATGGAATGATGTCGTTTGATTCAGAAAATTTTGTTCTGCGAGCAGTTCAAACGTACGTTTTTGGTGATACTTCACCAGTTTATTAGATAGATTGACTAAAAAACTGTTCTTCAGTTAGGAAAAAAATAACAAAGTTTCATCTTCTAGAAAGTTTAGAGTTCTAAAATTTAGACTTCGCGCTTTAAAATTTGTGCGTTACACTGTAAACTCATGGTTTTCATTTTCTTGTATTATGAATGAAATGTTGTCAAAAATTTAAGTTTTGATAAATGTTGGTGACAACCATTTTAATGGTTTTATGCAAATGGAAAATGACATTCTCTTCTGAAAGATAAATTTAGAATCGTTTACTCTTTTTTCCCGATTATTTACAAGGCGCTCGCACAATAACACAATTTTGGTAAGTTCAAAAGCAAGCTGACGTTGGTCTTTCTCCAATGCTACTATTTTTAAAAGCTAAATAGCTCTTACATCAATGTACGTGAGCTAATCTTGACAAAGTAAAAACTTAAAAATGAAAATTTGCGGCAAAATTTTTTTGTTTGTTGAAAATTTATAAACTTTATGTATTTCAGTAGACTGTTTCCTTATCTACTGGTATCTTATATCTATAATAGCGTATAAACAGTATAGTCTTTTATGGTCTTCAATGGTCTTCTGTGTGATCCACGAAGATTTGGCTCCTAAATTTAGCTCCTAGTGTACCCCTAAACGTTGGCCTGAGAACGGCCAAGTGTGTGCCTAAAGTTAGCTTAATTCATATCGGTCACCTAGTGACACAAACATTGATTTTTTTTCCACCAACACATTCGTTATCTTAAACTTCTGGACGTAACTTGTGATGTTTGTCGGCTAGATCTTGTTGAGATCACTTTTGAAGACAGTCCTGATGCAACGAAAACATATTTCCAGCTTTGAAAAGTAAAATATCAAAATTTTGGTTTTCATGTTTTTGTTACTATAAGCTAGGATCGTGGGACGTAAAGACCAGTTCTTTGCGGTAGATCAGTTTAACTTCTTCATTTTGCAATTTCGCAATCTTGAGGTTGCATCGACAACATCCTCCACAGCGGGCAGAAAGAACAAGCGGGCTAAAATAAGAATAAATCCACCGAATTAATAGTGTTTCCAATTCCAGATAGAATTCATAAACCCTACTTAATTTGAGTTAAAATGTACGAACCCCTTTTTTGCCTAAACCTGTGCGAGAAAAGATCTAAACAAAAATTAGCTTATCAGCGAAAACACAAGCAAGTCTGGAAATAAGACGGACGAAGGCGCTGTAAGCTGTTTTCTTTTTGATTACTCTTTTTTTCATCCAGGGATCACTTGTTCCACTCTTC
This sequence comes from Convolutriloba macropyga, assembly GCF_964194025.1. Taxonomy (NCBI): domain Eukaryota; kingdom Metazoa; phylum Xenacoelomorpha; order Acoela; family Convolutidae; genus Convolutriloba; species Convolutriloba macropyga. The sequence continues at coordinate 72,261,606 of NC_134470.1, forward strand.
CCGGAGACCAAAAACCACGCGGGGTGAAATCTTTGAGAACCCATACCACATCATTGACCATGTGTGAACTCCTTTTGCTTTCGCCCCAATTTGGTCTTTTCGTCAAGGTCGACAAGTAATCCCGGACCAGTCCCCCTACAAATGGGGTTGAGGAATTGTTCAACCTTCTTCCAAGACTTCATGTTGACTGGCTTGGTTGACGGGAAGACAACAGGTGGAAGGTAGTGTTAAAGAATCTAGAGTAGAAAATTGTTTGGCATCAACGATGGCTTGTTTTCGAGGGCGTCTGAGACATCTTTAGGCGGCTTGGTGTTCATCATAACTTCTGCTTCGATCATGGTCGTATGGCGCACCTCGAAAGTGAATCAATTTGACCATAGAATTAACAGCAATGTCCGCCTGACTCTGTGTATCAATCGCTCCCGAGCACCGCCATATTGAGGGCTATAAGATGGGTTGAAGTGCCGTTTTGCGCTCTGTGCTACAAGTTCCTTGTAATTTGTGTCTTTGTCAAAACTTTTCAGAAGTTTTTTGAGTTCTTTATTGACACCAACAAACGTCTTGCCGTTGTGACTATACGAATCGACGGGTTGGCATCTGCGCGAGGTGAAGCGGCGGTAGGCGTTCAAAAATGTGTCTGTTTTCAGATCCGGGCACGTTTCAAAATGAACAGCTTGTGTTACCAGACAGGTGAAGATGCGACCCTAGTTTTCCTTGAGCTTATCTTTACCTTATTCAATAAAAAAGCGGACAAAAATTCTACTTAGGCAAATTGTTTGTTTTCAGCAGAAAACGTAATCAGGAAGTGGTGCCAAGAAAGTCTCGAAGTTTTAGGTTCAAAATTGCGCTAATGAAGCCATTATATCTAATGCTTTGATGTGTTTTGCGGAGACCAGTTACATTGTACCTTTGTTAAACAATTGCCTTGGTTGCTTCTAGTCCTTGATATGCATAGACACGATAAGCATTTTTAAGATACAAACGTCAAATATTGTTTTGGCGTGGTGTAATATGGTCTCTTGACCAACTCGAGTTCATTAGGAGCATTAGATAGCTTTTCAAAGGCGTGTAATATCATTTTTTTATCAAGCATTATATTTAGTGACCTGTGTTTGCTTTTCGAGTCCAATTTACGGCAGTTTTTTTAAGCAATTTTACGACAGACGGGAATCTGTTTTCTTGATACAGTTGAATCATATAAAACTTTGATAATTCAGTGTCTTATAGAGTGTACTGATGTTGACTACCACGCTTTTTTCAGACTGTAAATTATTTTAAGAATAGTGAGCAGTGTTAGCAAAAGTTTTGTCCACGTCGAAAAACGATTTTGGTCAACTATTAGTGTGTTATCTATTTGCGTTGACCCTGTTGTCGCCGCAGAAATCGGCCTTCTGCTTGTATTTCTACCCAAGACATCTCGCCTAGAGCTAAAATCTGGTGGTTTAGACTTTTTTCTTTAAGTATTAAACACCAAGTACTATGATCGGCAGGTTTCAGATTAGTCTCAATACGATTTCTTTTATCAGGTTTGCTTTTTGTTTATATTTCTGAAATCCGGCTTGCAACAAACAGAGTTTGCTTCTTTGAAGAACAATCAATTCGAAGACAACTTGGGTATCAGCCCAGTAAAAAGTTCTACTGACTTCAACTGAGAGCTCTCGTTGGTTTCGAACACCAATGACAGGTTTCGAACACTATTGACAGATGCTTCTAGTTCCAACTTTGGAACACTCACTGTTAAACGGGAGCAACTTTGCATTTAGCAGTGACGAAGGAATTATGTATTTTACTGCTGGTATTAAACAAATTTCCAACGTAGATAACGGCGCAGGTTGCATCAATCGAACCATCTACAATGGCTTGTAATTGGTTCTTTTTATTCTGGTAAATTCTGTCACGTCAAGTTGAGAAATAGCGCGATAGCTATTAAAAAGCTTGTGCAAGGGATGTAGAAGTTCAAGTGGGATGGGCTGATCCCATTTTCTACCTAACTTTTAATATTGCTCGATTAGATTTTGAAGTTTTGTTGTAAGGGGCCAAGGAACCAAATTGGTTGACACCAAACAAGAAAATTTCCGTTTGGTATAAAAGTCAGGCTCCTTAGGAAATTCTTTTAAGGGGTCCATGAAATGTATCTTTTTTAATGTTCCCTTTGTGTCCGAGGACTCCTATTTCACTCTCGGTGTCCTCGAGGTCTTTTTGATCAACAATTTCAATAGCATCTGGCTGATTTGACAAAAATTTGGTAAGGCGGAAACTACCGGCCTTTAAACAGCTTTTTACTTCAGAAACCGTGGATTTGTTGTTCTCAAGGGTGCCGAAAGACTGGAAGTACTCGTGCGTATAAGAATAGGCCTTTATTGCGTTCTGTGCTTTCGGAAGGCCGTGTCTCAACGTTGCCTTCCGCGCATTTGCTTAAAACGAATTTTGCGCAGAAGAGTGAGCAAGTTGCTCCAAAAATAATCTGAATTGAAACTGTTGCCCATTATTGTAAAATAACTAGAGGAAACGTAGTGCAAATTGGTCCTCGTTACGGAAAACAACCTAAATGTACGTTGCCACAGTGTCTGCCGGGACAGCAATCGGTTTTTCACTGCATCCGACAGACATTTAAATTAACAGTTTTGGCCCTGTTGAAAGCTTTGGGTTTGTTTGCATTTTCAATAGGACTATGCGACAGAGACCAAATTCTTTCAGAGGCTGGCTTTGTCAATGCTAGTCATTTTTTTTTACTAGAACGCTTCTGTCAACTTGTCTAAAGATTGTTCTGGACTATTCTGACAAACGTGGTATACAAACACTTTCAACTTGTTTGAAGTTTCGGAAGACTGTTTTTAAGTGTGATCAGGTAATCTCCTGCAAGTTTTCATTTAAGTTTTGTTCCTGCGCTAAAAGGGTGGCTTTAGGTACATTGATTTACTTCAGTAGGATGCATGAATGCGAATGCATTATCATCGAAGTCTGCTCCAATCTTACCTTTGACATTGTCTAGAAATTATATATGTCCGAGTTCATTGAATGCATCGCACAGCCTTTTTTAGCTCAAAAACGTTGGTTGCATTAAAGTTCAAAGTAGGAGTTCTGGGTATTTGGAAAACGTTCCTGAAATGGTTGAATGCGCGAATTGTTATTGGTAGTATTATTTCCCACAAAGGCATTACATAGTTAACGCTTAGATATTGAACAATTGTTGAAGCTTGATTTTTGCGTGGGAGCTCCAGAAAGTTCGAAACAACATCCCACAAAAACGTTAATTGAATGCCAGGGTCAATGAGAGCATACGTTTCGAAAACTTTATCTTCTTTGATAGAGGATACTGGCAGTAACTGTTAAAGATCAAACCAATCTTTTTGTCTGCTGGATCGTAGGTTGATGTTGAAATGTTGGCTGGTAGATGGTCCGTTCAAGTTTGCACGTTCCGGCGAATACTTATTATAGTTAATGCCGAAATGTTTTCTTGTATGTGTTTTTGGCTTTGATTTGTGGTTTCCAACTATAGGATGCTTCGCTATTTTTTTGAGTTTCAGGATTGTTCTTGGATTTACAAGACAAAGATGGTTGAGAAGATGAATTATTTTGTTGTTGGACGTTTCTGGTAGTAAAAGCAGTATGCGTTCTGTTGAATTGTTTAGCAGGGTTTTGTATTGTTGTTTGGGGAAAACCATTACATGGTTACCATTACTTGACAACGTTTCGAGGATGTAATTTTGTCTCCACGATGCTGATTACTGAATCAGCTTAAGCAAAAGCTTTTTCCTGTATAATTTTGAATTGATCAATAGGAAAAAGTGTCTGGTAATCGGGACAGGCTGCAAAAAAATGAGGTTTTTTTTACATTGGACACAGTTTTTATACTTGTTTGTCAACTGTTGCACATTTTTCCTGCTGCTGTCATTAAGTTTCTGATTGATGATTTCGTTCTTTGGGGACTGCTTGAGAAGTGTTGGTTTAGGTTGATCTTGAACTGGTTGTTGTGATATCAGAGCACAAAAATAACGATTTATGTTTTGATTGAATGCGGTGATTCTATTTTCTTAATTTTCTTTGTCATGAACTCTGAATTGAACAACAAGCCATTTATGAATCTGAACTAGGGTAGTTGTAGTAAAATTTTCTGCTAATGTGTATTCAATCTATTCAAGAAGCATGTTTTGGGGCGTTTTGTCCTTCGCTTTCTTCTTAAAAGTAGAAAGTTGAAGATCGGCATAATAACCTAGGGTATGAAAAGCCTGAACTAGAGTCGCCAGGAAAAAAAAGCGCTATGAAGAATTGCTTATTGTAAACACGTTCTTATTTACAGTTTTTAAATGGTTGATGAAAGCATTGACGACTACTGAAAGGTCGCCAAATCGGCTAATTATCTCATTAAGTGTTGTGTTATAATAAGCCTGATTACATGAGTAAGCCTTGCTCTGCTCTTTTTCTTTACCTGAAACTGAATTCTTTAGATAAGTTATTCTATATGAGTCAGTGACTGACCGATTATAGCGAACCATAGAGAAAAAGATTATTGATCTACTCTTGACAGTTCTCGGGCTTATCATTAAAGTTTTGAAAATTTAAAGACGCAACTTAATCGAACACATTTTGTCGACGGGTATTGGTTATAATGCGCTATTGGAAATTTGGGGACAAATGGTTGAGCTGTTACATTGACTGGAGCCTGAAACTACATTGAATTTGGATTGCTGTTGTTAGGATAAAGGTTTGGTTGTGTGTGGGCTAGCATTGACGGATATTTTTCGTTTGCAAGACTTTGATTTTGAGGGGATTGCAAGACTTTGATGCAGCCTTGGGCTGCATCCAATGGTGAAGTTTGAGCAACAACATTGACGCTAGAGAAATGCTTGATAATGTCTTTACGGATTGTGTTATGCGTTTTAAACAGTGGTGATCCGCTCTGTGTAGGTGGTTGGAGGTTAGCTTGCTGCTCTGGGTTAAACGAATGGTGAACAGCGGACTGTTGATGAACAGCGAATTGTTCAACCTTCTTCCAAGACTTCATGTTGACTGGCTTGGTTGACGGGAAGACAACAGGTGGAAGGTAGTGTTAAAGAATCTAGAGTAGAAAATTGTTTGGCATCAACGATGGCTTGTTTTCGAGGGCGTCTGAGACATCTTTAGGCGGCTTGGTGTTCATCATAACTTCTGATTCGATCATGGTCGTATGGCGCACCTCGAAAGTGAATCAATTTGACCATAGAATTAACAGCAATGTCCGCCTGACTCTGTGTATCAATCGCTCCCGAGCACCGCCATATTGAGGGCTATAAGATGGGTTGAAGTGCCGTTTTGCGCTCTGTGCTACAAGTTCCTTGTAATTTGTGTCTTTGTCAAAACTTTTCAGAAGTTTTTTGAGTTCTTTATTGACACCAACAAACGTCTTGCCGTTGTGACTATACGAATCGACGGGTTGGCATCTGCGCGAGGTGAAGCGGCGGTAGGCGTTCAAAAATGTGTCTGTTTTCAGATCCGGGCACGTTTCAAAATGAACAGCTTGTGTTACCAGACAGGTGAAGATGCGACCCTAGTTTTCTTTGAGCTTATCTTTACCTTATTCAATAAAAAAGCGGACAAAAATTCTACTTAGGCAAATTGTTTGTTTTCAGCAGAAAACGTAATCAGGAAGTGGTGCCAAGAAAGTCTCGAAGTTTTAGGTTCAAAATTGCGCTAATGAAGCCATTATATCTAATGCTTTGATGTGTTTTGCGGAGACCAGTTACATTGTACCTTTGTTAAACAATTGCCTTGGTTGCTTCTAGTCCTTGATATGCATAGACACGATAAGCATTTTCAAGATACAAACGTCAAATATTGTTTTGGCGTGGTGTAATATGGTCTCTTGACCAACTCGAGTTCATTAGGAGCATTAGATAGCTTTTCAAAGGCGTGTAATATCCCTTTTTTATCAAGCATTATATTTAGTGACCTGTGTTTGCTTTTCGAGTCCAATTTACGGCAGTTTTTTTAAGCAATTTTACGACAGACGGGAAGCTGTTTTCTTGATACAGTTGAATCATATAAAACTTTGATAATTCAGTGTCTTATAGAGTGTACTGATGTTGACTACCACGCTTTTTTCAGACTGTAAATTATTTTAAAAATAGTGAGCAGTGTTAGCAAAAGTTTTGTCCACGTCGAAAAACGATTTTGGTCAACTATTAGTGTGTTATCTATTTGCGTTGACCCTGTTGTCGCCGCAGAAATCGGCCTTCTGCTTGTATTTCTACCCAAGACATCTCGCCTAGAGCTAAAATCTGGTGGTTTAGACTTTTTTCTTTAAGTATTATACACCAAGTACTATGATCGGCAGGTTTCAGATTAGTCTCAATACGATTTCTTTTATCAGGTTTGCTTTTTGTTTATATTTCTGAAATCCGGCTTGCAACAAACAGAGTTTGCTTCTTTGAAGAACAATCAATTCGAAGACAACTTGGGTATCAGCCCAGTAAAAAGTTCTACTGACTTCAACTGAGAGCTCTCGTTGGTTTCGAACACCAATGACAGGTTTCGAACACTATTGACAGATGCTTCTAGTTCCAACTTTGGAACACTCACTGTTAAACGGGAGCAACTTTGCATTTAGCAGTGACGAAGGAATTATGTATTTTACTGCTGGTATTAAACAAATTTCCAACGTAGATAACGGCGCAGGTTGCATCAATCGAACCATCTACAATGGCTTGTAATTGGTTCTTTTTATTCTGGTAAATTCTGTCACGTCAAGTTGAGAAATAGCGCGATAGCTATTAAAAAGCTTGTGCAAGGGATGTAGAAGTTCAAGTGGGATGGGCTGATCCCATTTTCTACCTAACTTTTAATATTGCTCGATTAGATTTTGAAGTTTTGTTGTAAGGGGCCAAGGAACCAAATTGGTTGACACCAAACAAGAAAATTTCCGTTTGGTATAAAAGTCAGGCTCCTTAGGAAATTCTTTTAAGGGGTCCATGAAATGTATCTTTTTTAATGTTCCCTTTGTGTCCGAGGACTCCTATTTCACTCTCGGTGTCCTCGAGGTCTTTTTGATCAACAATTTCAATAGCATCTGGCTGATTTGACAAAAATTTGGTAAGGCGGAAACTACCGGCCTTTAAACAGCTTTTTACTTCAGAAACCGTGGATTTGTTGTTCTCAAGGTTGCCGAAAGACTGGAAGTACTCGTGCGTATAAGAATAGGCCTTTATTGCGTTCTGTGCTTTCGGAAGGCCGTGTCTCAACGTTGCCTTCCGCGCATTTGCTTAAAACGAATTTTGCGCAGAAGAGTGAGCAAGTTGCTCCAAAAATAATCTGAATTGAAACTGTTGCCCATTATTGTAAAATAACTAGAGGAAACGTAGTGCAAATTGGTCCTCGTTACGGAAAACAACCTAAATGTACGTTGCCACAGTGTCTGCCGGGACAGCAATCGGTTTTTCACTGCATCCGACAGACATTTAAATTAACAGTTTTGGCCCTGTTGAAAGCTTTGGGTTTGTTTGCATTTTCAATAGGACTATGCGACAGAGACCAAATTCTTTCAGAGGCTGGCTTTGTCAATGCTAGTCATTTTTTTTTACTAGAACGCTTCTGTCAACTTGTCTAAAGATTGTTCTGGACTATTCTGACAAACGTGGTATACAAACACTTTCAACTTGTTTGAAGTTTCGGAAGACTGTTTTTAAGTGTGATCAGGTAATCTCCTGCAAGTTTTCATTTAAGTTTTGTTCCTGCGCTAAAAGGGTGGCTTTAGGTACATTGATTTACTTCAGTAGGATGCATGAATGCGAATGCATTATCATCGAAGTCTGCTCCAATCTTACCTTTGACATTGTCTAGAAATTATATATGTCCGAGTTCATTGAATGCATCGCACAGCCTTTTTTAGCTCAAAAACGTTGGTTGCATTAAAGTTCAAAGTAGGAGTTCTGGGTATTTGGAAAACGTTCCTGAAATGGTTGAATGCGCGAATTGTTATTGGTAGTATTATTTCCCACAAAGGCATTACATAGTTAACGCTTAGATATTGAACAATTGTTGAAGCTTGATTTTTGCGTGGGAGCTCCAGAAAGTTCGAAACAACATCCCACAAAAACGTTAATTGAATGCCAGGGTCAATGAGAGCATACGTTTCGAAAACTTTATCTTCTTTGATAGAGGATACTGGCAGTAACTGTTAAAGATCAAACCAATCTTTTTGTCTGCTGGATCGTAGGTTGAGGTTGAAATGTTGGCTGGTAGATGGTCCGTTCAAGTTTGCACGTTCCGGCGAATACTTATTATAGTTAATGCCGAAATGTTTTCTTGTATGTGTTTTTGGCTTTGATTTGTGGTTTCCAACTATAGGATGCTTCGCTATTTTTTTGAGTTTCAGGATTGTTTTTGGATTTACAAGACAAAGATGGTTGAGAAGATGAATTATTTTGTTGTTGGACGTTTCTGGTAGTAAAAGCAGTATGCGTTCTGTTGAATTGTTTAGCAGGGTTTTGTATTGTTGTTTGGGGAAAACCATTACATGGTTACCATTACTTGACAACGTTTCGAGGGTGTAATTTTGTCTCCACGATGCTGATTACTGAATCAGCTTAAGCAAAAGCTTTTTCCTGTTTAATTTTGAATTGATCTATAGGAAAAAGTGTCTGGTAATCGGGACAGGCTGCAAAAAAATGAGGTTTTTTTTTACATTGGACACAGTTTTTATACTTGTTTGTCAACTGTTGCACATTTTTCCTGCTGCTGTCATTAAGTTTCTGATTGATGATTTCGTTCTTTGGGGACTGCTTGATAAGTGTTGGTTTAAGTTGATCTTGAACTGGTTGTTGTGATATCAGAGCACAAAAATAACGATTTATGTTTTGATTGAATGCGGTGATTCTATTTTCTTAATTTTCTTTGTCATGAACTCTGAATTGAACAACAAGCCATTTATGAATCTGAACTAGGGTAGTTGTGGTAAAATTTTCTGCTAATGTGTATTCAATCTATTCAAGAAGCAAGTTTTGGGGCGTTTTGTCCTTCGCTTTCTTCTTAAAAGTAGAAAGTTGAAGATCGGCATAATAACCTAGGGTATGAAAAGCCTGAACTAGAGTCGCCAGGAAAAAAAAGCGCCATGAAAAATTGCTTATTGTAAACACTGTCTTATTTACAGTTTTTAAATGGTTGATGAAAGCATTGGCGACTACTGAAAGGTCGCCAAATCGGCTAATTATCTCATTAAGTGTTGTGTTATAATAAGCCTGATTACATGAGTAAGCCTTGCTCTGCTCTTTTTCTTTACCTGAAACTGAATTCTTTAGATAAGTTATTCTATATGAGTCAGTGACCGATTATAGCGAACCATAGAGAAAAAGATTATTGATCTACTCTTGACAGTTCTCGGGGTTATCATTAAAGTTTTGAAACTTTAAAGACGCAACTTAATCGAACACATTTTGTCGACGGGTATTGGTTATAATGCGCTATTGGAAATTTGGGGACAAATGGTTGAGCTGTTACATTGACTGGAGCCTGAAACTACATTGAATTTGGATTGCTGTTGTTAGGATAAAGGTTTGGTTGTGTGTGGGCTTGCATTGACGGATATTTTTCGTTTGCAAGACTTTGATTTTGAGGGGATTGCAAGACTTTGATGCAGCCTTGGGCTGCATCCAATGGTGAAGTTTGAGCAACAACATTGACGTTAGAGAAATGCTTGATAATGTCTTTACGGATTGTGTTATGCGTTTTAAACAGTGGTGATCCGCTCTGTGTAGGTGGTTGGAGGTTAGCTTGCTGCTCTGGGTTAAACGAATGGTGAACAGCGGACTGTTGTTCTGCTAAATGTGGATATGGAAAATTGTTCGCAATGATGGTGTTTTTCTCGATATTTTTTGAACTGATGTTCAAACAATTGATATTTGTCAAAATGCTGCATTCAGTCTTTTGCGTTGTGAGTCGAAGATCTTACAGTGCTTTTGGAAGAACGTTTACTTACAAGGTTTTAAACTAAATTTTTCGCTGCTGGATTTAGATCTTTTGCGAAACAATGTTCCAAAATCTGAATGTGAATTTGATTGAATGGCTGACAGTTTTGACAAATTGTCAAACGGTCAGGTCCTTGATAGAGAACTTTGTCAAAATTTGCGAGTCTCCGATTCTTTTTGATGAATTAAACACGGCATATTGGCTTTTGGGAGTTCTTTGACTTTCGGGGTTAAAAATAGGTTGAAGTGATTAACACTTTGATACTGTTTTGCAGTGTTCCGAAATATTTCGCCGTTAGGTTAGATGATTGTTTGTTCAAATGTTGATTTTAAATCTGATTTATTGAAATGTGGCAGAAGAGGTTTTGATGTGCCTCGTCATGCGTCTAAAAGTACTTTGATCTGATTGAATTGTACTGAATTACTTTTCGTGTTGAGTTGAAGTCAACAAACTAGTTTCTAGCCAATGGCTGAACATCCAGTTCAAATTGCGGGAGTCTGGATGTTAGAGGTTTATGTGTGTCGAGAATCGAAGTTGTTGTACTCTTCTAGGGTGTTGCCCTCGAGAGCGTTTCTGTCTTCTTTTCCAAATCCATTTGCAGCGTTTTGGCTCGGTTTTTGTGGAAGATTTGATGATCGAATGCTCCTTCGTTCTTCTCTTGCTTTCTGTATTAAATCAATCTGGCTTTACAAAGATTTTTCCGCTGATTTGAGCACGTTAACCGCAAAACTGACACTCTTCGATTCTCTATGCTGTGATCTTTGATGTCCTTTGTTGTTGATGTTGAGTTTGTAACCTTGTCCTTCAAGCTAAAATGAAAAGGGCTAGAATAGCGGAGCAACGAACTATTGAGGTCAAAATTTTGTGCTGGCTAATAAGCTTAGAATTTTTCTACCAAAATCAGGCAACGCATATTTTCGGTGAAATAAGAACCCCAAGACTGTTTTGATGCTAAATAAAGACCCTTTTGAACAAAAAAAGGCAAAAAAACTTGTTCGCACATTTTTGGTTTTTCCTAACAGGACCCAAAAATTGCTAGTTGCTTGATTTTCTCTCTTTTTTTCGTACACAATGCTTTTTCTTCAGACAATTGCTGAATGCTTAAGTTTGTGTTTTCTGTCTTAACCTCAAAAAAATTCTAGGCTATTACCTAAACAGAAGACAGCGAAAGAATTGCGAAATAGACTTTTTTTTCGCGGAGTGATGGTTAACGAGGTTTACAAGAGAAAAACTTTGATTGTTGAGTTGTCGCTGCGTTGAATTATAAAGTTTAGTAGAAATCTTTATGTGTTGAACTGCTTGAGATAATTCATACTTGAGATAATTAAAAACAAGCAGAAATCTTTTATATGTGGTGCCTATTGTGGCGAAAAAATAGAAGTTCCTCAACTTATAATGGCGAATACTGTAACTAGTAAAAAACATCTAACTTAATAATGGAACCGTTGAAGTCCTAATTCTTCTGTTTGGTGACAACTGACAGCAGCAAAGCGCAAGGGGACCTCTTTTTACTGATTTTCGCGACCGCGGAAAAAGAAAGCAGAAAGGGGTTTTAACAGTTAGCGTAGAGGAAACGGCTTTAATCCCGCTTTTTTTGTTTGGGGCCATTTTTTTTACGTTTTTCTTCTCCAGAAACCGACTATTTTACAAGGCCTCACGATTTTGGCAATTTTGACCAGAAATTAAATGAGCAGGCTAAATTGTGTTATCGTTTGGAAATTCGATGGGATATTCTGTCAGATGATCGAAACGGGGATTTTGTTTTCTCTGATTTCAAGAAAAATTTCTCTGACATTATTTTATGATCCTAATATGATATATCGCCTAAAATGGTTTTCTGGCTACTTCAAACACTAACTCAAAAGAGGAGTTTAAATGTTTATTCGGCAATTTAATTGGACTCGCACAGAAACAATAAGAATGTGTTTTTTGGACTTTCTGAATTCAAAAACGTTTTTTAAATACTTCCTACTTTTTGAACCCAATATGAATATCGATTCAAACGGCTATCTGGATATTTCACAACTACCTCAAAGGAGTGTTTTAATGGTTTGCTCTCTTAATCAATTGGATGTGTTGTTAGAAAAAAAAATGTTTTTTGAATTTTCTGATTTCAATAAATTTTTCCAACATTTCTTGTATTTAAGAATCCAGAACGACATATCGGCCAGAATAGTTTTCGGGTTAATGAAAAGTTCTATTTCAAAAAGGCTGATTCAAAAAACTACTTGATAAATTTTTCTGGTATGTTAATAAGATATGAGGTCAGAAAATTTTGACTTTTTCTGATTTGAAGACCCTTTCTCTGATTTTTGAGTTATCTTCGCAAGTTTTTCTTTCAAAGATAGAAAATTAATTTAGCTTGCTTTGAAAATGATATAGCTAACCAATGTTTTTCAATCGAGGTGCTATAGTAACAAAAACAGTTTCTCGGGACAAATTTCAATTTTTGGAGGAGGTTTTCTTGTCGAAAAAAATAGATTTTTGGATGGATCTGACCGGGGAACAAGACATCAGAGGTAAGATCTAAGAACTCGGGCAGACTTCTGCTGGTGACGCCTGAAACAAGTAAACCAACTAGATCTTTTCTGGAAGACGTCTGAAACCCAATTCCCAAAAAATCGTCTTTGGTGACCTCTGGTTCAGTAAAATTCCAGATCCAATACAGGAGATCATCATCTGCTGTTGTCACGATCAAGTAATCGTTGACGTCTATAAGTGTAACGTCAGAAGAGTGCTTGAATCTCGGGTAGTTAACATTAATATGTAACCAAAAATTTTTCTAGCATTGAAAAGTCAAATTTCAAGATTTTGGTTTTTATGTTTTGGTAACTATACTCTAGCATCTTTGGACATGAAGTCAACTTTTTTGCTGTAAATCATCTTTAACTTCTGTATTTTGCTATATTGACGTTGCAACTGCAACACCTGACAATTTTTTGAGAAAATGACTTGCTAATTTCAAAAACAAAATGCAAAGATCTTGCAAAGGTGTATACGTTAGGGTACTTTTTAATGGAAAAACTGGAAAGATGTTTTTAAGATGTTTCCAGCACTCAAATTGAGAATCAAACACAAATTGTCTCTGTTCAGACACATTCAAGACCATCGTCCAGATCATTTTCGATAAATTTCAGACCCTTGACCTGACTATCGCGTGTGCTCTGATCAGAATCTGTCAGCTCGAAATTCTGTACAATGAGAACAATATTTATTTTACTGGAGCAAAAAATTCGATTTCCGTAAAGTAATCTTTCGGAAAATTTGTGTTACCTCATTCATAATTGTTGTTAGAGTACACACTCTAGAAAATAAGTTGTGATCATAAGATGGAGCTTGAAATGATTGCTCAATATAAGAGAGCATAGTAAGACTCTCGCATTGTGGACCAGTTGGCTCAGTGTAGAGCACAGGATTGCAATCAATCAAGAGATTGTGAGGCCGCAACCCGCAAAGTTCCCAAACATTACTCTCACTATAATGGTGTTGTTATATAATCAACATTACGAGCAAAGAGTTGCTCTAACAGGTTATGGGCACAGCTTAACGCCCTAACCAGAAGTTGAAAGTGAGGAGAAATGATGCACAGCTTAAGGGGGTTTGTTAGAGTACACACTCTATTAAGTAAGTTGTGATCATAAGATTGAGCTTTAAATGATAGCTCAATATAAGAGAAAATAGTAAGACTCTCGCAATGTGGACCAGTTGGCTCAATGGAGAGCACAGGATGGCAATCAATTAAGAGATTGCTGTGTTGCAACCCGCAAAGTTCGCAAACTTTACTCTCACTATAATGGTGTTGACATAGAATCGACATAAGGAGCAAAGAGTTGCTCTAACAGGTTATGAACCCAGCTTAACGCTCTAACTAGAATTTGAAAGTGAGAAGAAATGATGCACAATTTAAGGGGGTGTGTTAGAGTATACACTCTAGTAAATAAGTTGTGATCACAAGATGGAGCTTGAAATGATAGCTTAATATAGGAGAGCATAGTAAGACTCTCGCAGCGTGGACCAGTTGGCTCAGTGGAAAGAGCAGAATTGCATTCAATTAAGAGATTGTTGGATATCCACCCGCAAAGGTCCCAAACTTTACTCTCACTATAATGGTGTTGACATAGAATCAACATAAGGGCAGAGAGTTGCTCTAACATGTTATGGGCCCAGCTTAACTCTCTAACCAGAAGTCGAAAGTGAGGAGAAATGATGCACCACTTAAGGGGGCGTGTTATAGTATACACTATAGTTAATAAGTTGTGATCATAAGATGGAGCTTGAAATGATAGCTCAATATAAGAGAGAATAGTAAGACTCTCGCAATGTGCACCAGTTGGCTCAGTGGAGTGCACAGGATTGCAATCAAATAAGAGATTGTGGGGTCGCAACCCGCAAAATTCCCAAACTTTACTCTCACTATATTGGTGTTGACATAGAATCAACATAACGAGCAAAGAGTTGCTCTAACAGGTTATGGGCCCAGCTTAAGTCTCTAACCAGAAATCGAAAGTTAGGAGAGATGATGCACAACTTAAGGGGGTATGCTATAGTATACACTATAGTAAATAAGTTGTGATCATAAGATGGAGCTTGAAATGATAGCTCAATTTAAAAGAGAATAATAAGTCTCTCGCAATGTGGACCAGTTGGCTCAGTGGCGAGCACAGGATTGCAATCAATTAATAGATTTTGGGGTCGCAACCCGCAAAATTCCCAAACTTTACTCTCAATAAAATTGTGTTAACATAGAATCAACATAACGAGCAAAGAGTTGCTCTGACAGGTTATGGGCCCAGCTTAACGCTCTAACGAGAAGTTGAAAGCAAGGAGAAAGGATGCACAACTTAGGGGGGTGTGTTAGAGTATACATTCTAGTAGATAGTTGTGATCATATGATGGAGCTTGAAATGATAGCGCAATATAAGATAGAATAGTAAGACTCTCGCAATGTGCACCAGTTGGCTCAGTGGAGTGCACAGGATTGCAATCAAATAAGAGATTGTGGGGTCGCAACCCGCAAAATTCCCAAACTTTACTCTCACTATAGTGGTGTTGACATAGAATCAACATAACGAGCAAAGAGTTGCTCTAACAGGTTATGGCCCCAGCTTAACTCTCTAACCAGAAGTTGAAAGTGAGGAGAAATGATGCAAAACTTAAGGGGGAGTGTTAGAGTATACACTCTAGTAAATAAGTTGTGATCATAAGATGGAGCTTGAAATGATAGCTCAATATAAGACAGCATAGTAAGACTCTCGCAGTGTGTTCCAGTTGGCACAGTGGAGAGCACAGGATTGCAATCAATTAAGAGATTGTGGGGTCGCAACCCGCAAAATTCTCAAACCTTACTCTCACTATAGTGGTGTTGACATAGAATCAACATAACGAGCAAAGAGTTGCTCTAACAGGTTATGGCCCCAGCTTAACTCTCTAACCAGAAGTTAAAAGTGAGGAGAAATGATGCACAACTTAAGGGGGTGTGTTAGAGTATACACTATAGTAAATAAGTTGTGATCATAAGATGGAGCTTGAAATGATAGCTCAATTTAAAAGAGAATAATAAGTCTCTCGCAATGTGGACCAGTTGGCTCAGTGGCGAGCACAGGATTGCAATCAATTAATAGATTTTGGGGTCGCAACCCGCAAAATTCCCAAACTTTACTCTCAATAAAATTGTGTTAACATAGAATCAACATAACGAGCAAAGAGTTGCTCTGACAGGTTATGGGCCCAGCTTAACGCTCTAACGAGAAGTTGAAAGCAAGGAGAAAGGATGCACAACTTAGGGGGGTGTGTTAGAGTATACATTCTAGTAGATAGTTGTGATCATATGATGGAGCTTGAAATGATAGCGCAATATAAGATAGAATAGTAAGACTCTCGCAATGTGCACCAGTTGGCTCAGTGGAGTGCACAGGATTGCAATCAAATAAGAGATTGTGGGGTCGCAACCCGCAAAATTCCCAAACTTTACTCTCACTATAGTGGTGTTGACATAGAATCAACATAACGAGCAAAGAGTTGCTCTAACAGGTTATGGCCCCAGCTTAACTCTCTAACCAGAAGTTGAAAGTGAGGAGAAATGATGCAAAACTTAAGGGGGAGTGTTAGAGTATACACTCTAGTAAATAAGTTGTGATCATAAGATGGAGCTTGAAATGATAGCTCAATATAAGACAGCATAGTAAGACTCTCGCAGTGTGTTCCAGTTGGCACAGTGGAGAGCACAGGATTGCAATCAATTAAGAGATTGTGGGGTCGCAACCCGCAAAATTCTCAAACCTTACTCTCACTATAGTGGTGTTGACATAGAATCAACATAACGAGCAAAGAGTTGCTCTAACAGGTTATGGCCCCAGCTTAACTCTCTAACCAGAAGTTAAAAGTGAGGAGAAATGATGCACAACTTAAGGGGGTGTGTTAGAGTATACACTCTAGTAAATAAGTTGTGATCATAAGATGGAGCTTGAAATGATAGCTCAATTTAAAAGAGAATAATAAGTCTCTCGCAATGTGGACTAGTTGGCTCAGTGGAGAGCACAGGATTGCAATCAAATAAGAGATTGTGGGGTCGCAACCCGCAAAATTCCCAAACTTTACTCTCACTATATTGGTGTTGACACAGAATCAACATAACGAGCAAAGAGTTGCTCTAACAGGTTATGGGCCCAGCTTAAGTCTCTAACCAGAAGTCGAAAGTGAGGAGAAATGATGCACAACTTAAGGGGTATGTTATAGTATACACTATAGTAAATAAGTTGTGATCATAAGATGGAGCTTGAAATGATAGCTCATTTTAAAAGAGAATAATAAGTCTCTCGCAATGTGGACCAGTTGGCTCAGTGGCGAGCACAGGATTGCAACCAATTAATAGATTTTGGGGTCGCAACCCGCAAAATTCCCAAACTTTACTCTCAATATAATTGTGTTGACATAGAATCAACATAACGAGCAAAGATTTGCTCTGACAGGTTATGGGCCCAGCTTAACGCTCTAACGAGAAGTTGAAAGCGAGGAGAAAGGATGCACAACTTAGGGGTGTGTGTTAGAGTATACACTCTAGTAGATAGTTGTGATCATATGATGGAGTTTGAAATGATAGCGCAATATAAGATAGAATAGTAAGACTCTCGCAATGTGCACCAGTTGGCTCAGTGGAGTGCACAGGATTGCAATCAAATAAGAGATTGTGGGGTCGCAACCCGCAAAATTCCCAAACTTTACTCTCACTATAGTGGTGTTGACATAGAATCAACATAACGAGCAAAGAGTTGGTCTAACAGGTTATGGCCCCAGGTTAACTCTCTAACCAGAAGTTGAAAGTGAGGAGAAATGATGCACAACTTAAGGGGGTGTGTTAGAGTACACACTCTAGTAAATAAGTTGTGATCATAAGATGGAGCTTGAAATGATAGCTCAATATAAGACAGCATAGTAAGACTCTCGCAGTGTGTTCCAGTTGGCTCAGTGGAGAGCACAGGATTGCAATCAATTAAAAGATTGTGGGGTCGCTACCCGCAAAATTCCCAAACTATACTCTCACTATAGTGGTGTTGACATAGAATCAACATAACAAGCAAAGAGTTGCTCTAACAGGTTATGGGCCCAGCTTAACTCTCTAACCAGAAGTTGAAAGTGAGGAGGAATGATGCACAACTTAAGGGGGTGTGTTAGAGTATACACTCTAGTAAATAAGTTGTGATCATAAGATGGAGCTTGAAATGATAGCTCAATATAAAACAGCATAGTAAGACTCTCGCAGTGTGTTCCAGTTGGCCCAGTGGAGAGCACAGGATTGCAATCAATTAAGAGATTGTGGGGTCGCAACCCGCAAAGGTCCCAAAATTTACTCTCACTATAATGGTGTTGACAAAGAATCAACATAACGAGCAAAGAGTTGCTCTAACAATTGTTTTACTTTTTTATTGATAAACTACCAATTTTAATAGGACACAAGTGACCCTAAATGTTGTACAGTTGTTATATTTCTTTTCCTTTATTGCAAAAACTTCGTCACGCTTCTTATTGGACACTGTACTCAGAAAAAAAAAGTAATTTTCATTGACTGCTGCCAGATAACGATCGCTCTCAATCTAAATTGATTTCCTGGCTGATCACAAATGAGACGAAATAATTCAAATTGTGCTTTAAATTGGTTTAAGAAATTAAGAGGCAATGTTAATTGATTAATCTTCCTATATTTTGAATACAAGCATACAGCATGCGCGTATAAAGTCGACATTATAATAAATAGGCCACAAAATGTATTGTTTGCGGACATCTATATCGAAGCTCGGGTGTCCCACGGTCGGTTTAAATTCAGCTCAAAACAAAAATTTCATTAGATAAGCATACCAAAAAGCGTGAACTGAAATTTGTTAACAGAAATGGAGATTTTCAGTTGTCTTACTTTCACAAAGTGGCCAGTTCTAATATAATAAATCAACCAACTCATCGAGTATAATGATCACGACTCTATGTCTAACGATTCTAATCACCTCTGGTCAGACCGTCCCAGACAAAATTAACCTCTGAGCCCTATATCATGTTCAAAGCGTCCTCTATCGTGCGTTCAGAACGGACTCTGTTAGAAGAACTCGATCAGACTAAGTGTGCGCTCAAAATCACCTCTAAGTAGGCCATCCCAGACCAAAATGACATGTGACCAGACAGGTTTCAGAGCATTGTCCATACTTTTGTAAGCTCGAAGACTTTTGCCATGTAATTTGACCGCAAGATGGGCACCCGGGCCGAGGTGTCCACCCGTATTCCACCGTTATTAAGCGAGAATAAGCAATTTCCACTATTAAATAGCCAGAAAATGAGCGCAGGAGTGCAATTTTGAGGAAGTTACACTTTTTTTACACTCTTTACTCCACTCTTCACACTCTTTATTCCACTCTTTTTACACTCTAAAAAATTCCTCGGCCCGGGCAGGCATGCGCTCGATGAGAGCCTGGTCACTTCCGTCTGGACACCTCAACCTTGGTATCGTTTCCAGATATCAGAGCCTTGTAGGAGATCATATTTTCAGCTCTCATGTGACAAAAAGGGCTCTCAAATCTCCTCCAGCACTAAATGTGAGCTCCGCACAATATCCATTCTATGCTGAAATAACAGTAACTCATCTGGATATTGAGAACTCTGAAACATATGGGAAGTATTTCACCTGTGGATCGACATTGGTCCATAGAGCGTACTTGGTTACCGCGGCCCATTGTGTAGTCATACGAAACAACGATGATGAGTTGGGTATGTTACATGAACACATTTAATTTCAAAGAGGTATGTAGAAACTGAAAGTCTCAACCCAGGCTGAGGTCCGGACCTAAATTTCTGTCTGATCAGATTTTCGAGACGGAAATCGCCTCTGAGAAGACTTTCCAGACTGACAGGGTCTCCGATCAGACTTTCCAGACCGAATTAGTTCTGATCAAACAATCTCCAGACCGTGGTCCAGAGTTAAGCTCAGACCATTGCCCGGACCATAATCAGACTATGATTAGACTTTTCAGACTCAATTAACTTCTGATAAGACTCAATTTAGACTATTGTGCGCATAAGATCAGATAATACATTTATCGCTATAATATATGAAAATTGATGTTTTCAGTAATATATTCAATTAAGGCAAAATCAATTCTAAAAGTGTTGCTAATGAAAACAGAACCCAAGTTCCAGAAAAAAAATTATTGAGTATTCTGTTGATTCGTCTTTTTGACATAGATGAAAATAGACAGCTTTGGATAACGTCTTTATCTACATTTATTCCAAATCTTTTCAAAAGTGCACCGCAGTTGCTATCAGCTGGACCCTTTGGTTCTGATCAACCCCATCATACTCTCCATGAATCTCTGACCGGAAAGCTGTATTGTTGACGCTTGGCAGAGACATCTGTCAGAAATAAATGCTTGAATAATTATTTTGCTCGAACCAGCCTCTGATCAGAACCAAGTGCGCTCAAATCAGCTATGACCAGACTTTCCAGACCAAAGTGACCTCTGATCAGACCATCTCAAGATCATGGTACAGACCGTAGTGCGCTTGAACTGCCGTACAGACTCTGTATTTTTCCTCTGGAAACACACGGGTGTGCGATCGAGTGGGTCTGATAAGAGGACCAATTGGGTCTGGACCTCAACCTGCGAAATAATCTCGTGATTAACAATCTGCAAGTAGAAAAGATTTTTTTTTCGTACAAAATAATTAACCAAAGCAAGGAACACTTAAACGTTTCGTTCATTCCTAATCTATACCCTATATTATTCTATCGGATCTTGCAGCATTCCAAAAATAGTTATCTGGCCAGTAAAAATTTATCTTGCAAAACAGAATTTCTAACAGTGAATTTAATTATCACGATATTGGAAAATAGACGGTTCTCTTCAAAAGAGTTTTTTTATATAGTGCTTGCGAAATTATTTCTCTCAATTTGATCTTTTTATCTCGCTTAATTCATTTTTTTTATTCTTTATGAAATTTCTAAATAATTTTGTTTCTTATAAATGGAATCCAAGGACCTTAAACAATATCGTTATTAATTTAATTTAAAATGTTTAGCTGATTTAGTGACCCGTCGCGTCGTAAAGAGTTACAGAGGCTCAATATTGCGCCAAGAAATTTTGGAGCTTAGTCTTTTGGTTTGTATTCTCCTGCAAACTTTTACAGAAGCATAAAAAATAATGCAGAAAAAGATTATTTTGGTTGGTCATAAACTTATTTTTTGATCCTTGTCCCAATATCTCTTCCAATTGTAATCTGGAAATACAAGGCAATTCAAACTAATTCAAAATGTACAGTCCTCGGTTTTTCGAGGAACATCTTTGCATTACCTAAAAGTAACATTTTTTAATGCCGCTCGAACACAACATTTAGTCTAAGCTTGCTTTTGGGAAAAACCGTTAAGTTTTAAGACATCTTTACCATGCCAACATTTCTCAAAAGCTAAAGATGTGAATATAAATGCTAGTCAGCAATTTTATTCTTAAACTACCATTAACATCCCCAGTGACTTTCATGCAATTATTTACAAATAACAACACAAGTAACTTAATAACTACAAGTTACAGGCTTGATAACATATACAAGCGCAATAGTTTATATGAGCAACACAAGTGGGGGGAGGGGATTGAAAGGCGTACCCATGTATAAAGGTTATGCATAATCTATTATGTATAATTTTATACGTATCTATTTGGTAACAATTCAATGCATTCCGCAAAACTCCCTTTCCACCTCAATGTATAACTAGCAGCATCAGTCATAACAACTTGGACAAAATCACATTTCAAGAAACGTTTATTTCAAAATTTTTTTGTCACATCTTTCAATTTGCCCAAAATTTTAGCCAAAGTTTATCAGAATTAATCAATTAATTCCAATTTAAACGCAATTTAATCAATATCTTCCCTATTTTACTCAATTTTTTTTTTAAAAAAACTACTTTTTTCTACACAAGGTCAACGAATAAGTACCCTAATTTGTTTATCAAAATTAACCATTTTTACCCATTTTTGAACCGATATACTCAAAGTGTCTGCAACTTTAAAACATTTCAGAAAATTCACCATGATTTTATTGTATTTTATTCATATATTTTAAACATAAATTAGCGAAGTCAGAACAACTTTACCCCATTTTGCTTTAAATTAGCAGTTTAGTCACAGCGCAATTCTTTAAAAAACGACTAGATTTTTCACGAATTTACGAAAAGATACAAATAACTTCTCAAAAATGTTCACAACTGTTTTCAAAAAAGACCATATAATTTTTCAAAAGATACACAAGGTCTCACTAATGGTTCAAGATTAAAAAGAAACAACAATATAGGCTTTATCAATATTTCTCAATTGATTCACAATTCTACCCAGTATAAATATAGCTCAATTTTTCTTCAAAATTTTATAAAGATGGTCGAATTTAAATTTCATTCAATTCCTAATTTACCTAAAATTAAAAATAAAAGTCAGCTACAGTTTCCAAAATTTTACCTAATTTTTCACTAAGTCACTTATCTCTAATTTTCTAAATTATATCCATGAAAAATCTATCACAATTTATTGGCAACCTCTTCCCAAATGTTATCCAAAATGAATGACTTTCATCAACATACCACTTTTCTTCACCCAATTTTGTTTTACCACACTTGGAAGAAAAACACCCAAATTATCCCCGGTTCACCATAGATTTGAAAATTATTTGCCTCGTATCCAGCTAAAACAGAACGATTTGACCTATTTATAAACTTATCGTGACAAAACTTTAACTAGTTCAGGAAGCCAGTTTTTCACAATATTATTGAATCAGATCTAAATTGAGATATGTTTAACGAAATAATTGTTTTCGTTATATTTAAAAAACTGCTAAGTTATGTCAACATTTGAGAGCACATTACTCACGCGCTCAAACTTTTACCATCAAAATTTTTATTTCGAATTGAAAAACAGTTAGGTTTACATGATAGCTTTGTCAAGTAATCATAGCTCTGCAGGGGGTAGCGGAACTCAGGTGAACACCATATAGCCCATATTACCTCCGATATGTCAATACATATGACTGCTTTACTAATAGAGATTTCTGAAACAATGATTTCGTACATTTTGATAATTCTGTATTAAAGATTTCCCTCCAACTTTGGAGATTTATGAAGTTGACGAAATGAAATTTGAGAGCACAGAAAAAAATTTCAAAACAAAACAAAAAACCTTAGTTCAAACCAGCCTAAACGGGGATCTCTATTCTTAAACACACAATTCAGTGATTAAAAAAATTCATAGGTTTTACCATAATAAAAGAGTTGATCCTAAGTGGCGGTTTTTTGTGCCTACAGTATATTCTCTGCTGCAGGTTTGAGCGTGTTCGAAACCGCTATTTTTGAAGAGATAAACAATTAGCTTCTTTCAACAAGTGATATTTTTGTTATACATGAGGACGTATTGGATTATCTTCTCTATCTAGAAATAACAACAGTTTTTTTCTGCTTCGACTGAACTAATGAAAACAATATGTAAGTACTTCGGATATGTCCTTTGCCGTTTTATTTGAAAAATTTCTAAGTGTGTTTTGCTTGATATGCACCAGAAGCAAATATATTGGAATTATATTTCTTGGTTTGATGAGTTTGGAAATTTTGAGTTTCCAGGGGAGAGCCTCAACTCTGGTAAATTTTTTTGGGCTCATGGAGATTGCAAGGAGAAACCTCTTTTGCCCTAATAGATGGCTTCATGGCAGTGAAAACGACTGTCTCTCAGCTGCTTACCTTGGAGAGTTTCTGGAGCGAGTTCAAAATAATAACGATAAAGGAAGCTAATTGAAAAACTGTCGATCTAATAAAAAAGCAATTTTTAAGAATTTGAAGCGAAAGATTTTTAGGCACGAATGCTGTAAAGAACTACAGGAAATGGCAAAACGCCCAGTCAAATCCAAGCATGCAGTATTTACGTGACTTCCTTCGTGGTTGAACATCCAAATGTAGAACCTACATTTGATGCCATGAATGAAATGATTGGATTTTGAGGCCTCAGAAGAAAAGACATTTGTCAAAAGCAGTCTATTGTTTGAATGAAGACAGGAAACGCAACAACTGTTGATACATAGTTCAATGTAGGATGGTCAATTGTTGTCAAGCAATTGACATAAGTTGCTGAAAGAAAAACAGAGTCATTGAATTTGCTAGTCAATCTCCGAAAAGGATGCCGGTCAATTCTACCCTCTTTCCTAAAAAAGGAAAGAACAAAAATTTTATAAAACTTTAAAACACAATGGAGAAACTGAAAAAAATCACTGCAAGATGAATCTGAGTTTTTGAGGCCTGATTATGCTCCTTCAATTTTTTATCCGTGGCACAAAGAAAAACCGGAATCTCTGAAGATATGGAAAAATGGGTTGAAGCAGCTAGAAAAAGACATTGATAGAAGTGATCACTTACAAAAATCAAGAAGCCACAAGATTGCAAAATTTGGAAGTGTCAGTAGAAAAGTTCCAGAATTAAAAACAAAAATGGGACTGATGATTTTATCAATTCAAGTTTTTCATTTCAGAACAATTTCTAAACCCCTCAGGAAAAATATCAATTGCAAAGGCGTAAATTATGCACCCGACAGTTATTGAGAAACCACAGCGGATTTATAATTTTACATGGAAAAGTTCCATCAAAGTTTGGAGATTTATAAGGCGGACCAAATGAAATTGGAGAACACAAAAAATTTTCAAAACGAGACAAAACATTCATCCAGCCAGCTTAAATGGTGATCTCTATTCTTAAACTCAATATTCAGTGATTAATTTAACTTTATAATTTGTACCTAATATAAAAGTTGATCCTAAATGACGCTTTTTGTGCCTACAGTAGATTCTCCGCAGCTGGTTTGCGCCATTTTTGATACTGTTAATTTGAAAGAGAAAAAATACTTTTTTCAACAAGAACTATTGTTGTTTTACATGACACTGTATTTTATTATCTTCTTTATCTAGAAATAACACCAGGTTTTTTCCTGCTTTGGCCACTGATATAACAAAAACAATGTAAGTACTGAGGACATGTCTATTCGTGTTTTTAAAATGTTTCATATATATTGGAATTATATTTCTTGCTTTGATGGATTTGGAAACTGTTAGTTTCCAGGGCAGAGCTTCATCTCTGTTAATTTTTCTGGAGATTGCGAGGAGAAACGTTTTTGACCCTATAGATGGCTTGATGGCAGTTAAAAATTGAATGGCTCTCAGCTGCTTACCGTGGAGAGTTCCTGAAGCGAGTTCAATACAAGAACAGTATTTGTATTTTTGATAAAGTAAGTCAATTGGAAAACTGTTGTTTTGAGAAAAAAAGAATTTTTAAGTAAATGAAGCTCAAATTTTTTTCGCACACAAGTTGAAAAGAACTACAAGAAACTGCAAAACATGTGGTCAAAGCAAAAGTTGCAGGAGTTACGTGACTTCCTCGGTTGGTTGAACACCAAATTGTAGATTAGAAAGACAATTAAGAGACTGAATTAAGAGTTTTTTGGGCCTGATTATGCTCCTTGTTAGTAACTAAATAAATCTAAGCGAGAGAATATTAACCAATCAGATTCAAGTATTTAAATACGCATAGAAATCGTTCCAATTTACGTACAAAGCTCGGAAAAAGTGCAATTAACATAATTTCAAGTAAATCTAATCATAAGACCTATCAAGTAAGACATGATTTGGCTCAATAATTTTCGGCTTTTTTGATGCATTGGTACAAAATGGTGACTGGCATTGAACTAATGCGTTATTAGACAAAATACCGGCCAAATGAGCATCAAAAATTGCCGTCTAAAAAACCACTTGTTGCTATGATCGTACGGAGCTTATACGTTGCTATCATCGATGAGTTATAGACTGACTATAATACGATGAGCTTATACGTTGCTTGATAATAACGAATTTATGACGTTGCTTTATAATCTTTGCTTTGTATAGACGTTGTCATAATGATAAATGACGCAATTGAATTGCGCAAGTGTGGTTTTACACCTTTACATTGGCGCCCCACAAGGGACCTCTGTTAGTGGACACTCTATTCGTGGACACTCTATTTGTGAACACTCTATTAGTGGACACTCTATTAGTGGACTTGGTTAAAGAGGCTTGGCTCAAACTGTACAGTGCAGTTGGTGACAAGTGTTTCATTCTGGGAGAGAGAAGTCTGGGCAGGATGGACCAGCTGAAAACACTACTCGCCCAACAACGACTACAACAGTCGGCCAACATCAATAACAACAACAGTGGTATTTCGAAGTCGACGGCACCGGGGGCGGGATTGGAAAGCACTCTGTCTCGGCATGGGTCGGTGTTACAGTTCAACCACAGCACAACAGTCACGGATATTGTGCAAATCTCAAACATGATTAAAGAGCGGAAGTTGAATCTAGTCTTGCCTGCTTCTCCTGGTGACACGAGGAAACTGTGGACCGGAAACAGAATGGGACAGCTATGAAGACAACCGATTGGCTATAAAGAGTATTGACTAGCACAAAAAACTGTAAGACTGACTTGAATTGAAATAAAAAATTGCAAGTCTTAAATTGATATTGAATTTTTTTGGACGGCAAAAAACCATCCCCTAAACAATATCAAAACTTCCAATGAAGTTATATTTGGTTTAACATAGTTACCGGTCACCAATATCCCGCACAGTTGAATTTTTTAAGAGCAAAAAACTTTGATTTTGAAAATTTTTGGCCGAAAGTTGGGAAATTCGGACAAGTTGGCCCATTATGGTTATATAGCAAAAAATTACCTCTGATATAGAGAAAATAGAGAAAACATTATGCTAAATTGTTCAATTTTTGAAAATTTTTGGTCAATTTTGATGCAATTCAAAAAACTTTAGAAAATCAATACCGAATACTGATAAACCGTATTTTCAAGCTTAAAACCGTACAGTTTACTGGATTATCGTTCCGTAATTAAGAATTTGCAAAAAAATTGACCAATTCTTGAAAACATTGGACAAAAGCATAAAATTTTGACAAATTTGTCAAATTTTTGATTTTTCAAACAGAAGGTTCGTCAATTGAGTGAAACTCAATACACACAGCAAAGTTGTGAACAAATTTCACAACCTCTGGCCTAAAGAAAAAAATAATCGATTTCTCAGAATTATTCCTCGTCGCTCATGTAACGTTTTTCGTACGCGTCCTTTTGTCCTTTCACTCGTCAATTGTCCGTGTTCCGTTTTTTTTCAATAACGTCGCTCTCCCAAAACTTTTCGCTTCCGTTTCTCCGTCTATTTTTCCGAATTTCGATGTAGTATGTTGTCATATATGATGAAGTATGTTGTGTTTTGTTGCAGTATGTTGATTAAGCTAGAATGCTGGTTGGTTGTTTTGGTCTTGTTGCTTTCTAGGGTGTGACTTAAGTTTGTTCTAGAGTTACGGCTAGTTGGTTCCTGGACTTTTCCAACTCACTAGTTTACTAGCACCCCTGTTGTAGTATATTGATTTTTGCTGTTGTATGTTTGCGTGTAACTTTTTGATTGTTAGTTGGTTTGGGTTTTTGCCTTCTAGGGTGTGACTTAAGTTTATTCTGGAGTTACGGCTAGATTGTTTCTTCACTTTTCCAGCTTTCATAGACTACAAAAGCGCTGCATATTAATTAATATTTGAAATAGTTTGTTTAATATTGTTGGTAGGCTGATCGGTTGTTTAGGTTTGATTATTGCTAGGGTGTGACTTAAGTTTATTCTGGAGTTACGGCTAGTAATTTTCTTGCTCTTTTCATCCTTTTAGTGTACTATTGTTTGCCGTAATTTAGTTTGTTATTTTCATATGTTAAGCCCCATAATGACTTGTGCTAGTTTGTCTCTTGCAGTAGCATCTCTCCTTCTTCCTAGGGTGTGACTTAAGTTTGTTCTGGAGTTACGGCTAGTTTGTTTGGTTGAGTTTGCTGCTTTGGTCTACTAGCATAGTGGTTCCCGACCTCCCCGCTCCCTGCTTTATCGTCTCCCGCCCGTTCTGACCCGCCTTTCCGTTTCGTTGCGCGCTACTCGCTGAACGCTTCCGTTGTGTCCGTCTCGTTTCACGTATCTTCGTGCGGCGCTTGTTCAGCGTTTCCGTCCCGTCCGTTGCGTCACCCGTTTACTACCCGCGTTTTCACCAGTTCCGTTCCGTTCGCTGTTGCGTTGCGCGCCGTTCGCCCGTCCTTCCCGCCCCGTCCGCTTCGTTTCCCGCTTCGTCGTGCTTCGTCCACCCAGTCCTCTTTCCCCGGTTGCCTGTGTTCCTGTTTAGTCCCTCGTTGCTTTCAAACACGTTAGACGCACTCTATAATTTCTTACTCACTTTCGCCGAGTAATTCATTACTCGGTAACTTCTATTCTGCTCTTCGACGTCTTGACTATCAAGCCGTCGTCATTTTGGTTCGGTATAACCCGCATTCCACGTGTTTGGTTGAAAGTTACTCTACATTGATAAACTAGCCATTTCAATATCATGACCGAACAGCAAGAGAAATTGAAAAAGCTCTTTAATGCAAGATCTAATCTGGAATCTGAGTTACGTAACATCCATAAGGACATCACAGATGCCATAGATCGTCAAGACAGGAGGGTTAAGGTTGAACGCTTGGTTTCTAAGTTGAAGGATGTGTTCAGTAAACTGGTGGAGAAGAATGAAGAACTATTTGAATTGGCCAGCAAAGCAGAGAACCCAGAATCAATTTACCCTGTCCTTGAGCAATGGTTGGATGATGTAACTAAGAACAATGATAAATTCTTGCTTGCGGCTAGAAGCTATATTGACTCAGTGGCTCACCGAGACACCGTATGTGAGGGCTTTAACCCTCAAAGGCAATCTAAGAGAAGTTCACGTCAAACAGCATCATCAATGTCTAGCCAGCGTAAACATGACTTTCTAATGGCAAAACTAAAACGCGAAGAGGCCGAGAAACAAGAAAAAGCCGCCATGCGCCTCGCTAAACAAAAACACGAAATTGCCATGAGAAAAAAGGAGCTTGAAATACAAATGGAACAGATGGCACTTCAAGAATTGGAGGAAGACCACCGCCAGCGTGTTGCAGCAGCTAAATTAGATGAGGCTGATTTAATGGATAATCATTCATTGTTTAGTCACCATTCAAGTGAACTGAATTTGTTTAAAGATAGGGGTTCAGATAGAAGTCAGGGACTTGTTCAGGATTGGGTAAATTCGTTTCCAGCAGGTAATTCAAGTGAGTTAAACTTTTCTCGTCCTGGTTCAGCAACCGCCGACACTCCTGTTAAAGATACTTACCCTAGTAATCCTCCAGAAAACCCAAGTAATGTTGCCGATAACTTACATCATCTTGAAATGGTTTCTCAGTACATACGGCCAGGAGTTGCAATTTCTGTTGCCCAGCAGGAAGCTTTGTATCGGGAATATCTCCAGGCTCAACTGCAGCAATCACTCATTGATCAAAGAGCACATAGTCCCTCAGGCAGTGGTGAAGTGAACCAAGTACCAGTCGACGTACAAAATGTCGCACTCCCACCACCTCAACCACCTGTGCAACCTCCCCGGCCACCGACACCCGTTATGGCACCAACAACCTCCATTTTTGTACCTGATTTTTCAACAAACCCACAAGTAAATCAGTTCTTGGGTCCGAAAAGTCCCAGTGTGCCTTGCCAATTACATATGTCAATGCCTCATGTTCAACAACAACAGAATCTATCTCAAAGCAACATTCCACACCAAACACAAGTCCCTATTGCCCATTCCCCGCATAAGGTCCCTCCACCTCTAAACCCACTCGTGAACCCGCCTCCCTTGTTCCCATCTCAACATCTATTTATTCCTCAGGCTCCCGTGATTCCGTCGCCCCCTCCAGCGAGCACAGCAACATACTTATCCGTCCCCAACATTCCACAACAAAACATTGTCCATTCACCTCAAGCCCGCCTGTTACCTTGCCCTACCGCACCCAAACTTCCCCTTAACTGTAACCCCGATTATAATTTGTGGCGTTTTCCTCAAAATATTCTCCCAAACGTAAACCAGGCGAAAAATAATGCAACCGTCTATAACGTTCATTCTAACCTACCCCCAAAGACAGCTAACCCCACCATCAGCCATCCCATCTTGCAAATGAGTGCACAACATAATCCAAAAAGCAACTACGCAGCTAACTGTAGCATCCCTGTTAACCCCTTTAGTACAACTACTAACATCGCGCCACCTTTCGTCACGCCGGTTATACATCCAACATACGGGCATACTGCTCCGATACCATTTTGTTGGGGTGGCCCACCGCATCCCACGCCTCCTGCGCCAGCATCTGAAAATGCAAGTTTGATTAAGGCATTCACTGACGCCTTATCTAGCAAGAGGAATGACCCACTACCCGAATGGAAGTTGTCACAATACAGTGGGGATCCTCTACAGTGGCACGAATGGTATGGTCAGTTTAAAAGCGCAATTGACTCTCAGTCCTTAACTGATGATGTAAAGTTGACATACCTTAAGACCCTCGTTACAGGTAAAGCTAAAACAGCTATAGCTGAGTTCGCCTACTGCGGCGCAATGTACAAAGACGCACTGAGGACCTTAGAACGTAAATTTGGCCAACCACAGGCGGTCGTAAGTGCACATTTGGACAAACTCAACAGCTTTCCACCATTGAAGATGCACAATAGCGATAACATTATTAACTACTCCGGGTGCATTTCAAGTCTTGTCGGGGTAATTAAATCGCTGTCATACGATTCGGATTTAAAGAGTGCCGCGCTTCTCAACACCGCCGTACAGAAGCTACCACCCAATATGAAGGAGTCATGGTCACTCTTCACGGTCAAAAAGCATTGGGTGAAACCTACTCTTCTTGATTTCAACGATTGGTTGAAAGAAAAAGCCGAAGCGCACGATTTAATGAAGAATACCGCACTTAAAGCAAGGACTGAGGATACCAACAACTCAGTAACCAGATCAAAAGTTGCTTCAAAGGCATTTGCTGCAAATACGCAACAGAAGAGTAACTTAAAGCCGCAACAGAGATCTCCGTCAACATCAATCTCTAGTTGCATTGTATGCAAAGGCAGCCACCGGTTGTGGGAATGCCGTGTCTTTAAGGAAAAGACCCCCACACAGAGAGCCAAGGTCGTGGCTGAGGCAAAGCTCTGTTTCTCTTGTTTGCGTGATAAACACATGTTTAGGCAATGCCCAAGTCCCCGTAAGTGTAGGAAAGATGGTTGCAACAGCTCCCATAACACCTTACTTCATGGAGCTGAAAGGGTTTTTCCAGCTAAACCCTCAACAAACAACAACATCGATACTTCGAAGTCGAACGAAGGTACTAGTAGGCCTTCTACTGGTCAACAGCAACCAAGCAAAACAACCACTTTGTCTTCCGTGACGGATGTCAAAGGCCTCCTTCAGGTCACGAAACTGAAACTTACTAATTCTTCTGGTACCAATACTAAGGCGCTGGTTTTATGCGATACCGCTTGCAGTAACTCTTGGGTGTCCGATAGTCTCGCAGCTAGACTAGGTTTGCAGGGTACCGCATTAAAACTTACCGTCAAGGGTATAAACACGGAAGAACTCATAGACACAAAGGTGGTTCAATTGACTGTGACACCTCATAAAGACCAAGACTTCGAAGCATTCACTGTGCGTCACTACGTGAGGCAAACATTAAACGTAGGTTCCGACATCATTGACGTCAAGTCCATGCAAGAAATTTACCCACATTTGGCAGTTCTAGATCCAGTAAAATATAGCTATGGAGAAATTGAGATGATACTTGGACAGGATGTCTACCATGCCATCCACCCGTTAGAGTATTTTTCAGCCGACGAAAAGTGCTCACCGTTCGCTGTCCGCTTGCCCATAGGTTGGGTTTTAAGTGGCCCACTCCCGACAAGTTCAAGTTTAGTCTCGGTGTGTTTCAAAGCCAATATTGAACAGGATTTTGAATTAGCTTGTCAGGTTAAATCTTGGTACGATATGGAATCGTACGGCGCGTTCAAGCAAGTTGACCCACGATCCGCAGCGGATGCTCGCGCGCAGGAAATACTTGAAACAACAACCTTCCATAACGGCCAAAGATACGATGTCGGTATGTTATGGGCTGATGACAACATCCAGCTCCCGAATAACTACTTTTTGTCACTGGTACAGCTCAAGTCTCTCGAAAAGCGGCTCTCGAGAGATACATCATTGAAAGAAACTTATGCTAATACCATCCGTGAAGACTTGGAAAAAGGTTACTTGAAAACAGTCCCTGATGCTCACAAGGTAGAGCAGCGGTCGGATAAAGAGTGGTACCTACCACATCATCCCGTGATCAATCCGAACAAACCGGGGAAAGTGCGTAGGGTATTAAATGGTGCAGCAAAGTTCCACGGTACTTCTTTGAATAAATCTTTGCTCACTGGCCCCGACCTGCTCCAAAACCTAATCCATGTATTACTTAGATTCCGTCAACATCAATTTGCCGTGTCCGCAGATATCGAGGGTATGTTCCTCCAAGTTGGTGTCCCTGATTGGGACCAGCCATCACTGCGTTTTTTGTGGCGGGAGGACCCCACAACAGATGTTGTAGTGTATCAATACACGCGCCATATATTCGGGGCTAAAGACTCGCCCACATGCGCTAACTATGCACTGCAACGCACGGCCCGAGACAATGTTATTCAGTACCCGGAAGCAACCAAAGCCGTCCTAGAAAACTTCTACATGGACGATTACTTGGATTCGGTGGAGTCACCTGAGAGGGCTCTCAAAAGATCGAAGGAATTGGTGCAACTTCTCCATCTAGGTGGGTTCAAGCTTACTAAGTTCGTAAGCAATGTACCGAATCTGGCTGATCGAATTGATGGGTCACCTCAGTCCACCGAACCAAAAGTAATTGCCTCATCTAAGGAGGAATCTTCGCACGTGCTTGGGTTGAAATGGGATCACAACAATGATACTCTAGTTGTGAGTCGGGGTACCTCCAGTACAGTAACTAAGTCTTTAACACAGCGCTTGGTATTGAGCCTAGTGTCTAAGGTGTTTGATCCCATCGGCCTAGTGGCACCATTTACTGTTGGTGCCCGATTGTTACTAAAGGACATCTGGCGTGTCAGCGGGCAGCACTGGGATGAAGAATTACCAAAAGACACTGTTGAAAGGTTCCTCGAATGGAGTGTAGAACTACCCAAGCTTGCAGCAATCACTATACCAAGGAGCTACTTTTCCGGAAACTTTGAACACCTGGAACTACACATGTTTGGCGATAGTTCACAAGAAGTTTTCAGTGCCGTTGCATTTCTCCGAGCTCGAGTAACTACTTCGAGTGGGCCCCAAACGGAGCTTGCGTTTGTCCTGGGTAAAGCTCGCGTAGCACCTATGAAGGTCATGACTGTTCCAAAGCTGGAATTACAGGCAGCGCTACTGGCCGCTCGATTGAAACAAGATATATGTCGAGCTCTCACAGTAAAAGTCAACAGGGTTTTCATGTGGACCGACAGCACTACTCTCTTGCAATGGCTTAACTCTGCAACCAAGCACCCAATATTTATTGCAAACCGTGTTTGCGAAATCTTAGAACACACTAGCGTTGACGAATGGAACCACGTTGCCTCAAGCGATAATCCGGCAGATGCCGGCACTCGTGGTTTGTCTGCTGAGATTTTGCAATCAAGTAGCTGGGTGAGAGGTCCAGATTTCCTAAGAACCAAGCAATTCCCGTTCGAACCAAGCACTGAAGTAGTTAATAACATCAAACTTGGTATAGTAACTAAGGAAAATGACGAAACCAATACATCATTGGCCGTATCTGTAACCAAGTCAACTAAGGAACCGCCCCCGCAACTAATTCCCTTCGATAAGTACAGTTCTTATCAGAAGTTGCTACGGATGACAGCGTACGCACTCCGCTTGTTACCTTCTCACGAATGTTACCGTAATGCCGATGGTAGCATCATAGACCCCACGGAGCTTGACGAAGCCGAGCGTCATCTCCAGTATCTTGTGCAAGCGGAGTCATTCAATGCAGAGAGAAAAATTCTCCTCGAAAACAAACCCGTTAAACGGAGTAGCCGCATTGCTCCGTTATCTCCCTTCATTGGGCCAAATCGTCTAATCCGATCGGCCGGCCGCATCAAACGGTTGGTCGAAGTTGACTTTGATGTAAAATATCCTATCGTTCTTGACGCACGCCATGCATTTGTAAAGTTGTTCCTCAGGCACACCCACGTTAAACATCATCATCAAGGTATTGACTACCTGAGGGCTAAAATGCAAGAATGTTATACCATCCTTAAGTTACGATCCTCACTGCGTTCAATTAAATCCAACTGCGTCACGTGCAGAATGTTCCGCGCTGCCACTATTCGACCCATTATGGCTGACCTCCCAGTAGAAAGACTCGCATACCAGTCTCCTCCCTTCACGAACACCGGGGTCGACTACTTCGGCCGTTTTACGTTACTGTACGTAGGACTACCGAGAAGAGGTGGGGTTTCCTCTTCACATGCTTAACTACTCGTGCCTTTCATGTTGAAATCGTTCCGTCCATGGACGCCAGTTCGTGTGTAATGGGAGTGGAGCGGTTTGTCTCCCGTCGGGGTACACCAGCCATTATTTGGTCAGACAATGGCACTAACTTTGTTGGCGCGGAAAAAGAACTACGCGAGAACATCGAAAAGTGGAACACCATCAACATCGCTGTGGAACTTGCCCACAAAGGCATCAAGTGGAGGTTCAACCCGCCCAGTGCGCCACACCAGGGTGGCATCTGGGAGAGGCTAGTACGTAGTTTCAAGCGCGTACTTTACACAATCCTTGGAACACGTCGCCTCACAGATGAGGTTTTAAGTACCACTTTTTGTCTGGTCGAACATGCACTTAATTCACGTCCGCTAACGCCCGTAAGCGCCGACCCGTCCGACCTAGGAGCTTTAACACCTAATCACTTTCTCCTCGGTAACCAAGCATGTAGTCTCCCGTCCATCATTGGCGTTGATGAGTTTGATCACCGTAAACGTTACGCTCGCGCGCAGTCTTACGCTAACGCTATTTGGTCTCGTTGGATCAAAGAATACGTACCGGCGCTGAACCGACGTTCCAAGTGGCAGACGCCTGCCGAGCATCACCTTAAGACCGGTGATTTGGTTTGGGTAGTTGAAGAGACCAACGCAAGGGGTTACTACCCCACTGCTCGGATCACTGAACTTCGTTACGGTTCCGACAGCGTCGCACGCTCCGCCGTATTGCGCACGTCCTCCGGATCGCTCGTTCGCCCGCTTGTAAAATTAGTACCAATTCTCCCAGCATCTTCTTCTGGGCCGGAGGATGTTAGTAACTAAATAAATCTAAGCGAGAGAATATTAACCAATCAGATTCAAGTATTTAAATACGCATAGAAATCGTTCCAATTTACGTACAAAGCTCGGAAAAAGTGCAATTAACATAATTTCAAGTAAATCTAATCATAAGACCTATCAAGTAAGACATGATTTGGCTCAATAATTTTCGGCTTTTTGGATGCATTGGTACAAAATGGTGACTGGCATTGAACTAATGCGTTATTAGACAAAATACCGGCCAAATGAGCATCAAAAATTGCCGTCTAAAAAACCACTTGTTGCTATGATCGTACGGAGCTTATACGTTGCTATCATCGATGAGTTATAGACTGAATATAATACGATGAGCTTATACGTTGCTTGATAATAACGAATTTATGACGTTGCTTTATAATCTTTGCTTTGTATAGACGTTGTCATAATGATAAATGACGCAATTGAATTGCGAAAGTGTGGTTTTACACGTTTACACTCCTTCAATTTTTTAATCTGTGGCACAAAGAAAAATTGGACTCTCTGAAAAAAATTGATAATGGGTTGAAGCAACTAGAAAAATTAAATGGGAGGAGTCATCACCTACAAAAGTCAGGAAGCCGAAAGATCAAGAAATCTGGGAGTGTCTGTGGAATAATTCCAGAATTGAAAACAAAAATGGGTTTGATGATTTTGTGAATTAATGTTGTTTTATATCAGAACATTTTCTAAATCCCCCGTTAAAGATATCAATTGCAAAGGCGTAAATTGTGCACTCGACCGTTAACGCGAAACCACAGCAGATTTATAAATTTACATGGAAGATTTTCATCCAAGTTTGGAGATTTATAAAGTTGATCAAATGAAATTGGAGAAAACAAAACAGAGCAAAATCAAACAATTGTTTGTCCAGCCAGCTTAAATGGTGATCTCTGTTCTTAAACTCAATATTCAGTTATTAAATTATTTCTAGAGTTTTTTTTACCTAAAATAGGAGTTGATCCTAGATGACTTTTTTGTGCCTACAGTACATTCTCAGCTGCTGGTTTGGGTTTTGTTCATCAAGAATCTGTTAACGCTTGCCACACAAGAGTCCGAAGCAAAGAGTCAGCTCTCATTGCTGAGCCAATTGAACTGGTTGACAATAATCTATTTGACAATCAGATTAGGAATCAAAGTCAACACAAAAAAATTTATAATTGAACGAATCTGTTGCTTACAAACTCATCAATAACAGATTCTTGAAGACGGCTTTAAAACTACTCGATCAAAGTTCTACACTGATGCTAAACTGATACAATTTCGTTCTACATTTTTGCGGTAAAATAGGTACAAAGTTCATAAAAAGACTAGAGAGATTTGAAAAATGGTCAACCCTGAAGAAAAATGTGAAGAAGCGGTTCTTGTGGTAACCGATAAGGTCGAGTGACTGCAGAAAAAATTTTGTTGTCCACTCGGGCAGCTACCTCTTCCCATGCGAAGTCCGCAATAAACACGCCTTGTCGGATGAAAGGATACCGGGATCGTTTCAGTAGTAGTTGAAACGCTCCGAAATGATTGCTTTGTGCTCGGAAATTTAATGAACACCTAGTTTTACGGGATGCTTTTGAAGAAGGATTATTGTTTAAAATGGTTTTTTTTGCTGAATTGTTTCCATAAAAGTGGTTTTTCGAATAATGCGATGTAGGAAAAATAGATTTTTATTGAAGTCGTGAAAGTCAGCATAAAAAATATCCTTCTACTGAATATTTGAGGCTTCCATTTAAAAAAGTTTATGAACAATGATTGACTAAAAACTTTGCTAAATGTTATTAAACATCAAACGTTAAAGTACTGCGAAATTATCCCGAAAATTTACTTTTTCAAACTAATTCGTGCTATAAAAGATACGTTTTTGGAAAATGTGTCGTAGGATTTACTTTTATTGAAATTCTGAGCAAATCTGCTTTTTCAAATCTATTTTTTTCAAAAAAATCGTCTCTTTAAAGAATTTTGATTAAAGTTTCTTCTCTAATTTTAAAAAAAAGAACGTTATGATACTAAAATATTAGCTACTTTCTTTTTCGGCAAAAAAAGAGGTTTACATAATGCTTTTTTGGGAAGCGATGTCAGGTTACTGTTAGGAAGTATAGTCGTAACGAGTGAAGATTTTTCTACGTCTCAACACAGTGGAACTTTGTAGGTCCACGAGATACCTACCATTGCTGCCTCCTGACCATGGCTTCCATTCCTGTGTTTCTCTTGTTCTTTTTCTGATGTTCATCGGTATTAACGGATTGTTGGGCACAAAGAACACAATCCACTGAAAGAGCCTTTTTTTTACAAATTCAAACACGTTTGTTAAAAAATATTGCAGAAAGTTGAAAATTTAGTATCAGTCGTTGGTTTTAAAAATTGTAAATTAAAATTTTAATGGAAGGAATAGTAAAGAAACATTGTTAAAGAAAAATGTAATTTACCAGGAAACCAACTTTTCTACAGCATATTTATTTGAAGATTTTTTTCGAAGGAACAATTTTTCAGAAGAACGTTTTTTTAAACGTAATTTTGCAAAAAATAGAATTTTTTTGACAATTTTTCAAATGACGTTCTCAGAAAAAATTTTTTCTGTCAATTGATTTTTCCATCAGAATAACTTAAAAAAATTATAGAATCTTATACTTAAAATAGACGGTTCACAACATAAAATTGTCCACAAACGTCTTATTGTGGTACATTTTAGAAGATAACGTTTTTGATAAAAATTGTTTTCCAAAAAAATTTCCATGTAAACTGGGTTTTCCTAAAATGTTTTTTCAACGATGTGATACCTCAGAGGTATGTATTTGAGCAACGAATGCGTGTGAGAGGTGCAAATTCACAGTATTCGGTGAAGTTTAAGATTACAGTTCTCAATTATAAAATGCAATAGTGTTACGAATGTGACACTATTCTATTGGTGTGGAATTCTGTCTCAAATCCTTTGTGAACTTTTCTTGTATCAAAACAGGAGAGATTGACAACAAATGAATTTCAGAAATATTGTTTAATGAATGAAAGTTTGTGAGTATTATAATTGGAGAGCGTGAACACAACTTAAAACTTGACTTTATAGTCGGAGGTAAAGTTTTACCAAGTTGAATACAAATATGAAAAAACTTTAACTTAACTAACACAAAGACAACTAAAAATTTAGTACACTTTTTAAATTAGGGTACAACTGTACCACATATCCGTTGCTTTGACAAATTTTTAAACTGCAAGTAATGAAATTTTAAAATATAAATCACATATTTTATGGTTAGTATATTTTTTATTTTAACACCTTCAATGGCGACTAGAATTGAAACAATAACAGGACAATTAGAACTGCAATGGCTTTCCAAGTTTGGTTAAAGAACATGTAAAAATTAAAGTTTCGAAACAAAATTAAACGAATGGCGTAAATTAAGAGGTAAATGCAGCACAAGTGTAACACCATTCAAATTAACAGACAATTGTTTTGAATGAGAATAAAATTTTTTCATTCACAACGTATTTTTTACAATGAAAAGGAATTCAACCACAAAAAAAATTAAAGGTTAAAATAAAGATGAGATTAAAAATTCAAATTGGAAAGTTTTGAAAATACTGATTTTTGCTACAGAGCAAATGAAAAGTTTTCAAATTTGGTTTTCGGCATCAAAAACGCTCATACTTACTTCCGTTCATACTAATCGCTCAAAAAAACGCTCATACTAATCGTATTATTCAATAGGCGAATTTCGGAGCGGGCGAATACGCGGGTCTGGTGGGCTCACAACTGGTAATTCGAAAGAAACTTTGAATGCTGGTCGTAGTAAGGC
This sequence comes from Convolutriloba macropyga, assembly GCF_964194025.1. Lineage (NCBI taxonomy): Eukaryota > Metazoa > Xenacoelomorpha > Acoela > Convolutidae > Convolutriloba > Convolutriloba macropyga. Next base: position 72,300,129 of record NC_134470.1, read on the forward strand.
CTCCTTCTGTATTATTGTTTCGATTACAGGGTTGCTAGGTGTTTGGCGTTTAGGTGCTGGCATTGTCTCAGGATCACTAACAGAGCATACCAAGCTCTCAAATCCAAAGTAGTCCGGAGCTTTACGGTTCCTCTTTCCCTTTGAGGTCGTGGGACTTGCAATCGAAGAGGCTGCTGAAGAGGCTGCTATCGAATGGGCTGCTGAGGTATTTGGTGAAGCAGACGAATTGAGTGAACTTCTTTTTCCGGCTTGAAGTTTTTTCGGTTTGCAAGATAACATGGCCTTCGAAGTATTGCTGTTTGCTGAGGAAATTCCGGATGCATTATCAGCTTGTTGGTGCCTTATCTTCATATCTGCTCTGTATTTTTCTTAAGTTCCATGGAATGCTTTGCAATCTTTTCTTCCGTCATCTTGTCATACGGAAGTGGGCGCCTTTCGGCGTTTTGACAAGGTTTCGTATTTCGCTCTGCACGTGTTCCAAGTTAGCAATATCACTCTTGCGCACCTTCACTTCTGGGACTTCTGGCTCTTTGATTGCTGTCGTTGTAGGGAATGTACGTACGACTGTACTGCCTGGCGCTAAAGTCTCCCAAAGGCCTCGGAAATCTTGCTTCAATTTTTTGGAGACTTTCCTGGCTTACTTTAAGTCTATCGACCTTTCATTTTTGGGTGGAGGATAAAGCGCGATACTGACTTTTTTTGTCCCCATTATAGCCTCTGCGCGCATCCACCTCTGCTTTGAACATTGCCTCTTCGACTATAGTGTTGCTCCATTTCCCGTTACCAATCCGTTGTTATTAAGGTAGGTTTCCACTAGAACTGTATCTGCGTCTTAATAAAGATTGAGAAAATTTTCATATGGAAGATTAGATGACTTTGGTACTGTACTTATAATACTAAGAGTTGTGTTTGGATTTCTTCCAAAGTGTGCTTGGAAGGGTGATACATTTGTAGTCTTGTCGTTGTATATACGTAATTGATAAACTATTGACTTTATTGATTCTTTACTTGTGAACGGGTTGTTTTTATTAGGTAAATTTTTGCAACTTCGTCGGCTTTTAAATGTTTGTATCAAACGCTCTTCTAATCCAATAGCCCTGTGATCGTTACCAGGAGCGATAATAATGTTAATATTACTTTGTTTAAAATTTTTTAACTTTATATGCTAATAAACAGCGTGCTTAATCTAATCTAATGTTTGGAGGAACTCCATGTATTTGTATATATTCGTCAAAAAATTTGATTACATTAGGTTTGTTAGCTTTATCAAAGACCTCTACTGTGAGATACTTAGAGAAACGGTCAATACATGCAAGGAAATGTATATTTTGATCTTTTTCACTTGTAATTGGGCCGCCAAAGTCTAGCTGAATTCTTTGTTAGGTTCGGAACAATTTATCAAAGGTTGCCATTTCGACGTTGGAATGACTGGTTTAAGATTCTTACCAATCTCCGTGCATGGTTTGCACTGTGCGGCCTTATTGAGAATTTCCCTATGCATATAGGGCCCAATCCGTATTGACACAGGGTAATCATACCCCAATTGCCTGGTTGTATGAGGTGCAATGATTCGAGGACCGCATCTTCTATGGAATGTGACATGGCCACGGGTTTGTCCACATAGACACATCCCAAACAAACGTGCCGGTCTCTCCTGTACGAATGTTGATAGGGTTGACCTCCTTACATCTCTGTTCGTCTCCATGGAAAATGTAATCCTTCACTTCTTTCAAAACTGCAACCTTGCTCGTTAGCACCGCAAGAAATCCCTTTGTGAACAACTGGGTCAAATCGTTTTCAAAGACTTCCTCCTTTGAATGCTCTAAGTTGGGTGACATTGGACCCTCGTTTGATGAACGTGTGGAATTGACCGCCGAATTGGGAGTAGATTGAAATATTACTCTGCTGGTCGCAGGTGTTGGTGGGGTTTGTGGAGATGCTTTTGACGTGCTCATGACTGAATTATTGAAAGGCTGGCTCTTTGCTGCGTTTGCAGAGTGAGAGAGAAGCAACTGATTTCTGCGGAAATTTAAGGCAGAAAGCAATTTGGAATGGTTTGTTTGGTGGGTTCTTGAGGCACGTGTGGAATGTGGGTGATTTACTCTGTTGAAGTGCTGTGATTGACAGTTTTGTGGTGTGGTATGTATATAAATTGCTGCAATTGCGTCACGAATGCGGGTATTTGTTGCAACCGCAAATTTCTCATCATATTTGTTTGTAAATTTTGCTTTTTAATTTGGTTGGCCAGAAATGTAATCTACCAGCCCCATTATCTGCCTGGTAATAAGCGATCCACCCAACGAGTTAAACGGCTATTGTAAGATTTGTTAGATTTGTAATCTTTCATGATTTAAAGTAATGCCCGATGATCTGTAATAATTGTGAGTGATTTTCCAAACGAGTAATTTTTAAAATATTCAACAGACCACACAACTCCCAATAATTCTAATTCATTGACGCCATAGCGTTCGTCATTTGAATTAAGGAAACGAGACGTGAATGCGACTGTATGCCAACCTGTTGGTGATCGTTGTTCTAATGCAGCCCCTAATCCAGCTCTAGATGCATCGCATTTGATACGGGTTTCCAGGTGTGAATTATTTTGTGTGTTCTCTGTAGCGTTTGCTAATTTATCTTTAATGCGTTGGAACTGAGCTCCAAGTTCATTATTTCAAATAATTTTAGTGTTTTTTTTTAAAGTAAAGGTCGAAGTGGATGAAATAATTGAGAAAGATTAGGAATGAACTTACCAAGATGATGCACAGATTCTAAAATTGACCGCAATTGTTTTTAATTTTTAGGTGCTGTTGAATTTAGGATTGCTGATGTTTTAGTCCAAGGGGTGCAATTCCAGAATGAGTAAATTTGTTACCCAACCATTCTATTCAGTTTTAGCGAAGTGGCATTTTGGTACTTTTATTCTCAAATTAACCTCGTCATATCTTATAAGACATTTATAGACCAACATTAAATGATCTTCTTTGGATCCACGACTAACTACTATAATGTCATCTAGAAAACAATGAGTATTATCTAGTCCAACTAATGTGTAATCAATTACTTTTGGAACACCGCTGGCATGTCAGTTAACCCGTAAAATCTAGTAATAAAGCGATATGCACCTGTACCCTCACCACTAACAATGTTAAAATTGCAATGCCGGGAGGATTCCGGGTCTATATTTAATTGACTGTAGGCGTATTTCAAATTCAGTGTTGAGAAATAAGCTGTTTCAAGTGATGCGTTTTTGTTCAAATTTTGTTCTTTTGTGTCAATTAGATTATCAATGTTAGGCATTTGATATTTGTTTTTGTGTGTTGAATTGTTTAAGATCTTGGAGTCTAAAGCTAACTTATGGTTTTATCTCTGTTCACAGTATAACAATTGGGGATATGAGGTTTTTTATCTGAACAACTATTTATTTCTATTATGTGTTTTTGATTTGAAATTTTGCGTGAATGCGACTGTATGCCAACCTGTTGGTGATCGTTGTTATAATGCAGCCCCTAATCCAGCTCTAGATGCATCGCATTTGATACGGGTTTCCAGGTGTGGATTATTTTGTGTGTTCTCTTTAGCGTTTGCTAATTTATCTTTAATGCGTTGGAACTGAGTTCCAAGTTCATTATTTCAAATAATTTTAGTGTTTTTTTTTAAAGTAAAGGTCGAAGTGGATGAAATAATTGAGAAAGGTTAGGAATGAGCTTACCAAGATGATGCACAGATTCTAAAATTGACCGCAATCGTTTTTTATTTTTTAGGTGCTGTTGAATTTAGGATTGCTGATGTTTTAGTCCAAGCGGTGCGATTCGAGAATGAGTAAATTTGTTACCCAACCATTCTATTCAGTTTTAGCGAAGTGGCATTTTGGTACATTTATTCTCAAATTGTCCTCGTCATATCTTTTAAGACATTTATAGACCAACTTTAAATGATCTTCTTTGGATCCACGACTAACTACTATAATGTCATCTAGAAAACAATGAGTTTTATCCAGTCCAACTAATGTGTAATCAATTACTTTTTGGAATACCGCTGGCATGTCAGTTAACCCGTAAAATTGAGTAATAAAGCGATAAGCACCTGTACCCTCAACACTAACAATGTTAAAATTTTAATGCCGGGAGGATTCCGGGTCTATATTTATTTGACTGTAGGCGTATTTCAAATTCAATGTTGAGAAATAAGCTGTTTCATGTGATGCGTTTTTGTTCAAATTTTGTTGTTTTGTGTCAATTAGATTATCAATGTTAGGCATTTGATATTTGTTTTTGTGTGTTGAATTGTTTAAGATCTTGGAGTCTAAAGCTAACTTATGGTTTTATCTCTGTTCACAGTATAACAATTGGGGATATGAGGTTTTTTATCTGAACAACTATTTAATTCTATTATGTGTTTTTCATTTGAAATTTTTCAAAATTCTTTGTTAACTAAGGGTTGAAGATTTATAGGGTCTCGGCGTCCTTTTTGATGTGTTGGTTTAAAATGTTTGTGAAATGTAGATTTCACTGTGTGTTTTAATAATTTACCAATTTGAGCGATTAAACCGGGAAAGTCAAATGCTATTTATTTCTTCATTAAACCTTGGTTTTGATCAACATCTGAGACTTGTTTAGATTGGGTGAGCAAAAGACTAAGCTGAGGAAAAAATCTCGCACAATTATTGGTCTCCGATTGTCTTAAACAACTGTAACATTGACATTTACTGCTGCCCAGTCGTTGCAGTTCACCGACGTATTATTTACGTCAATAGTCTTGATTAAATCATTGGAGAGAGTTTTTAGATCGTGATTTTCAGGGAGACTGTACCCAAAAAATTTCTTGACTCTTCAATTCCACTGCGTTTCCTAGACTTCTATTAATGATGTCGCAAACGCTCCCCAAATCCACTAATGCTGTCGTCTCTATTTTTCCGTTGTGAATGTGCATGTTAACTGGTTCTACTTCTCTGATATTGTCACTATCAGAAATTACAGCCATACTGTTTTGAATGCCCTTGACTGACATATTCACTGCCTGATTCAAAGTTGATTGAGCAGCTGTTCCTGTTATTTTCAACTGATTTTGGAGGCCCATCTCAATGTTTATTGCCACCTCTAATGCTTTTTTAATGATCTCGTTTCTGTCAGTAGCTCTCTCTGTATTTCACCATCCTGCAAATTTGTCAGAAAAACATCTAGAATGATAGATTCCTCGTGGCTACCGGGATCACAGTTCAAAGAAAGCTCTCAGAGACATCCGTAGATCTTTTCGACCGGTTCTTCTTTGAATTGTTTTCGTCTTAGGAAAATATAACGATGCAAAGATTTATTTCTCTGCTTAGTGAAGACGTTATCCAAACTCTCCCAAAGGTCCTTTGTCGAGATTTGATCAATCTGAACGGTTGTTTCTTGAGAACCAAATATCCGACGGCCTTCCATCCCAAGGCTAAGGTAGGTGAGCGAGACAGCTTTGGTGTTTCAAAATTTCCATTGTCTGTCACCACACAAAATTCCCGCCGCATGAATCTTGTGACATTTGTTGAGCCATGCATTCTTGGGTTGTTCGTTCCGAATTCTGCTGTCTCTTTCGCTTTGATCAGTGCTATGGTCACATCTTCTTGATAGATAGGTTCGGGGGTAGAGTAACGTTTTCTGGTGGTGCTTCTCGTGGGATATCGATGGAAATACCTTCTTTAGCAAGTATGGCCAGCTTCAAATTTATTCTCCAACGTTCCCATCTCAACGGGGGTTCCATTGTGGACAGTTCCCAAAAAGTTTCTATTCCGAAGGGGGCTCGTTCTTTAGGTGCTGACCGCGCCATGTGATACCTCTTACTACAGAGTTATGTATTTGAGCCACGAGTGCGTGTTGATTCAGAGAAGTTGGATTCGAGGTGCGAATGCACTGTATTCGGTGAAGTGTAGGATAACAGTTCTCAATTATAACAAGCAATAGTGTTACGAATGTGACACTATTCTATCGGCGTGGAATTCTGTCTCGAATCTTTAGTGGACTATTCTTGTATCAAAACAGGAGAGACTGAGAACAACTGATTTTCAGAAATATTGAGAAAAGAGTGAAAGTTATTTTAAGTAATAAAATGGGAGAGCGTGAACACAACTAAAAACTTGACTTTATAGTCGGAGGTAAAGTTTTACCTAAGTGAATACAAATATTAGTAAACTTTAACTTATCTGACACAAGGAAAACTAAGAATTTAGTACACTTTTCAAATTAGGGTACAACCGTAACACAAACGAAAATAAGCAAATTAAATGGTCTTTTTCTGAAAAAATACGAGTTAAAAGAAGTAGATTGAGAAACATAGAAGTTGCAGATCAAATGGAGTTCTACGAATATCATCAATAAGGGTCTCATTTTTTAGCTTCATACACATTGTAATTTTTACTTATTGTAGGATTAAAAATCCAACTGTTGGCATCTTTTGTTAGGGTGTGTATTTGCTCACTTTTAATTCAAAGATGAAAGGTTGATTAAGGGCTACTAAAGGAAAGGATATTAAGCATTGATTATTAAATCAATCGACGCTGTTTTTGTTTTCCATCCTCCAAGCCTTCCAATCACTGACACTCCCAGATCTCCTAAACCTGTTCGTTCTTACTTTCTGTAGGTATACTCTCTACTATCATTACCTTTTTCTTGTTTTCTGAACCCGTTTTCATTATCTTCAGCAAATCCTGTTTTACTTCTTGCCATAGAAAAAATGAAGGAAGCAACTGGCGTAAAAATTATGTTGCATTGATTACAAAGTTTATCTATAAAAACTGTTCAAAACTGGTCTTTGTCCTGTGTCTAATTCGGCGCTGTTTTTTAATTTTGAGAGCAGGCCGCTGAATGTAACTCTTGCTCTGTTCCTTGAAATGACACCTCAATTCACATGAGAGTGAATTCTTAAGTCTTTCCTCTGTCATGGTAAGAAATAGAGGTGACTGGCATATATACCGACTTTTGTTTTGCAATTTTTATTATACCCTCTTAGTTACTCCAGTTTCAGCATTTTTTTCTTTAGAGGGACTGAAAATAATTATTTTTTTCATTGTCTCGGATGTTGGCTCGCAATTTGTACTATCTGGCCAATTCGCAAAACGTCTGCACGCTGTCATATCCCTTGAAAGTTTTGCAGTTCGCTACATTTTCAATCAGTGTTCAATGTTCTTGAATTTCAAATTCTTCAAAATCTCCTGGTTCTCAATACCACAGTTTTTTTAGTTGTTTTTGCTTTATAGGTATCAATTGAAAGTCCTGTTCCTATCTTCGTTTTACTCCTCAAATGATCGAATTTAAGCTTTCGAGTTACTCATACGGGATGATAAATTTTTCCTACAGGAAACTAAAAAGAATAAACCTCAGATAAAACTCCATCCACGAAAATCAAAATGTCAAAAAACTGAAAAACAAGAAATATAATTCCAATAAATTTGCCCGCATACGAATCACTTTTAGGACAATTTTTTTTTGAATTTTGATTTGACGAGTCCTGAGTACTTAATTTTTGTTCACTAGGGTTCATTGACTATAACAAAAACAAGATCACCAAAGAAGTTTTCTAGATAAAATGAGAATAAACCGACAGAGTGCACTTTAAGACAACAAAATGCTCTGCCTAAAAAAACAAGTTTTCTATGTTATCAAAAATAGTAGTTCCAAAAAGCAGTCAATTGGAAAACTCTATAAAACGTTTCAGCAAACATGAGTTTTTAATAATCGCAACGGGCGTGAAGTTCGATAGTTTTGCCAGCTATTGGAAAAAATTGAAAATACCAATCATTATATTAAAAAGTAATAATAACTTTGATGGAAAATTTTTTGTTCAATTTATTTGAGTACTTTGATAATTTTGGTGAGAACTGTAAAAATTTGAGAAATTCAAAAACACTTGAACATGTTTGGTAAACCTGGGTTGTATCTGAGTAATAGGAAGAATGTTAACTTTGTTACGAAGTTGTAAAAGAGATATGACCTTAGTTTAGGTATCGTTTCAATATCTTGAGCTAAGAAATCAATGATAAAAATAACAGTTTTTTGAAGCAATCATATGAATTGACATATCTGAGAATCTGTTTTATTTAAACATCAATATTCCTTGCAAGAATACGATTACTGAACAACACTATTATGTGAGCCCAACATTTTTAGAATTTGATCCAGAAGTAACTAAGTTTGATCACATGAGTCATAGCTACTTCATCGTTGAAATAAATTGGCAGCCATATTGAGAAACGTTTGTGAGAAACTGAGTGCAACAGAAACTTTTGTCAAAAACGTCTCAATTTAGATCTGTTCGACTAAAATTTTGAAAGACTGCTTTCCTCAAATGGCAGAAACTTATCAGGTTAAATTCAAAGTTAGGCAAATATTGTCAATTATTGTCAATTATAAGTGGATATTTTTGACAAGATTTAGTTCGTTTTAGTAAATACTTGTAAAAAGTATCGCGAACTGCGGAGAATTCGTTTTTCCCAATTAATTGTATATAAGATCTACTGAGGAAATGAAATTTTGTGAAACAATCGTTTATTTGGGACGAAATTTGCATGAATGTTGATAAGTTATTGATCTGTAAATTGGAAAGCAATGGGATTTATACTTGAATTTTATTGTGAACATTAATAAAACTTTGAATTCAAACTGGGTAATTTTATTTTTAAAAAATGCGTTAAAATTGGACAGATTTTAGGGTAAGTTGGATTCAATTTGGGTCTTTTTAGGTAACTTCCTCAAAATTTTGGTTATCAAAACTATTCAGTAATTGAACTTATCATTGAATGTGTATGAAAAATGGACATCAAAATTATTCAATAAATTGTGTCAAAATTGTTTGAAATTTGGATAATATTTAGTAAAAACAGGATATTTTTAAAGTTTGGTATAAGTAGTATAATTTGGGCTTTGTGTTATTTGGGTTGGACCTGGTAAAATGGGGAAATTTCTAAAAAAAAGTTTCGCAAAGTTTAAGTTAATTTTTGAAAATGGGATATTTTTGTTGGCAAATATCGTTAAAATGAGGAAGATAAATAAATTCAGGTAAAGAAATTCAAAATTAAAAATCTTGTAAGATTTTTATTTTTTGATAAATCTCCAGTAAAATTTGGAAAAATTGGAAAAAAATATGATATAATTTTTTTTTGATATGAGAGTTTGCCCACGTTACTGTGACAGATGCTGCTAATTGTGCATTGAGAGGGACATTGAGCGTGGCAGAATATATTAAACGATGAGTTGGTAATTTTAAATCTTGCATATATTCAATCAAGCTGTTAATAGATGGTTGTATAGGATAATTTTATTGGTTGACTGCATGAATAGTCTTTGAACAATTGTTTAAAATAGGTCATAAATACCTAATCTTTGCATAGGTACGTACTTTTATCCCATGTCTTGCAAACACATTTCACTACTTAGACTTGTTGGACCACAGCTGCACTTTAATAATTATTCATTCTGGGAAGCTTTTCTATTAATACCGTTTTGGTACCCTATGTGTCCCTCCTTGTTTTGGAAACGGCACCATAGTAAATTAAACATATTTTTCAGTTGCATGGAAATTATATGAACCTGCTGCTGCCCTGAGTGACCTCAAACGTACAATTTCCGAAGCTGTCCATTCCCAGGTTGCCCACCGTAGACAAAACTTTGAAAACTTACTAAGACTTATAAGCTGCCATAAAAAACTTACAAAACTTTGTACGGCACCGTATAAGGCCGTAATAAGTTTTCTACGGCACCGTAGCCAATTGATGTAATTACCAATTTGTAAATTCTAAAGTCCTAAAATCGACTTTAAATCTACCGCTTATCTCATACAAGTCACTTTTTCGTCACTTTATGGCACTGGGTATAACTTTTTAAATCTCTGAAAAATTACAAAACTTAGTACGGTGCCGTATAAGGCCGTATCAAGTTTTGTAATTTTTCTAAGATAATTTTTTCGAACTTTAATTTGCTCTGCAGGTAGGCCTGATGGTCAAAAAATTTGTATCGAAACAGTTCGAAATTGCAAAAACCTGTTACGCCTCTTCCAAGGCCGTACCGAACTTTGGAAGTCTAATGATATCTTTTAGAGTTCATGTCATTGATCGAGCAGAAAAAAATTCAACCTTAAAAATCCATCAAAAGCGTCAAAGCTGAGATTTTGTTCCGAAGAAGACCAATGCTTACGTATGTATTAAAAATGATTAGCTCTAAAATGAAGTTCGAAAAAAAATTGCGGTTTATGTGAATCAGATAAAAGTAGCACTTTTTTTAACATGAAACTGTCAGTACCACTTAGATAGCTGGTAAATAATTCCCTAATTACAAGCGCACGGTTTATAAGAAGGAAAAGAAATATTAATGTGTTTGGTTTGCGTTCTGTTCAATTAAATCTGTTCTGGTTTCAGAAAAAAATTTTTATTCAAAGTTTGGCTTATTTGAAAGTTCATTTTCGATTTTTTTTGACCACTCACAACAACAAAAGTCTTCTTGCAGATCTACAGTCAGATTACTTAAACAGTTTACAAGAATGATTTAAGAAGAATCATCAAATGCGCAATAATATATACATTTGATTGCTTTAAAAAAGTAAATCAAGATTTTGTATTTTTTTCAAAGTTCTCTATTGTTTTGGCATCTAAATGGCTAATCAACAGTGCAATTTTTCGCGGCTAGGCTATCACTGCATGTACTTTTATTTGTTTGTCCCGAAAATTTTTTGTTGAACGGTTATTCAAAATTGATTCCTGAAAACAATGTCCAATCTCAGATTTTATTGGCTGAGGTCTGCTTTTTGTAATCGAACAGGTTTTTCTGCGTGCAATTTGTGTTTTCCAGAAAATACTCAAGTGCATTAAACTAACTAAAAAACTGGTTTCTGCTAATTCAACGTTTTTTCCACTTTCATTGTTTTGTCCAATTTCTGTGTATGTTGTTTTGTATCAAAACTGATAAAAAGCCATAACATTCATGGTGAGGTTTGAAATTTTTTTCTCCTCATCATGAAGGTTTTACTTAACGAGAAAGAAAAAAAGAATGAATTTTTTCCCAGAAACATGCCAGAGGTGCCGTTTAACGCCGTCAAGAATGTTTCTCGGCATTTTTAGGCTTCAAAAATAGCTGAAAAAATGGTATATAATTGAGGAATTTATTAATATCTCCCGAAGTACTGTATCAAATTTGATCGGCATGGCCGCGTTTCAATGATAATAAACTTTTTCTGTTTGCCCTTTGCCCTGCGAACTGCAATTTTCAATAAAGCAGGTAAAGAGGTATTCAACTCCAAAATTGAAGAAAAATCAATTTTTTTATTTTCATGTAGACTTTAGCGTCGGGAACTTTTTTCAAATACTCGTTTTTCGCAAAAATCGTTCAATGACCACTCCAATAGTTCATTTTTCCCAACAGGTTTGAGTGAACTGGTAAGCACTAAAAAAGGTCAAAAAAAAGCATCCAGTGCGTTCTAGCTTATGATATATATTATTTTATTCGACTTTTTATACTGTAAAAATTACTTTTCTTAGAGTCACTTAATTTTCAATCGTTATTAGATAGCAAGTACTACAGAAACCAAAATTCAGTAATTAGTTGTGGGTGATTAAACTCAAATTTGCTGCAAAATAGTCACTCATACGTTTTGTATTCCGATAACCACCTTTTTTCACTGACAAAGTAGGTACTTGCCGAAAATCCTAAATGGTCATATTGCTCAAACTTGTAAACTCTTTTAAACTCATTTTTGTAGCAGAATGGGACATCTGTTGAAGTTTCACAAGTTTCAAGCTGGAATTAGGGCCCAAAGTTCGGGAAAAATTGAAATCAGAATGAAAACTTTGTGATTTGTAAAAGTTGAAAACAAGTGAAGGTAAAGTTGATCAAGGATAGTTTTATGATTTTTTTCATTATAGTTTTGACTTTTTGACCTTTTCATTAAACACGCAAGCAAAATAAATTCAACAGTGCACATATCTTACCAATTAAGACCTCATTTTGTTGTTTTTTTAAATATAAAACATAAGTTTTCAAGTAACCTTTTTTCATCCTTAATAACCCAAACAAAACTTTGTATTGCAAGTGAACTCAAACAACAAACTTTTCTTTCAGAGCAGTCCTCTTTTTGTTAATCAACGTCATAAAACTTCAATTGTTGAAGGAACGCAGCACTCGAACTATGCTGACCTTTAAGAGCAAAAAAAATAAGTCAAAATTTTATTTAAAAAATCCCATTTTGTTTTTCAATTGTTTAATTCTCTTTAGTTTTTTGATGCCTATTTTGAGCGCTATTCTTTGTTTCTTCGATTCTCCTTCACTTTTCTATTGAAAAGTTTTATTTGGCTATTGTTAATGAAAAACTACAACATTTTTTTCTTTAAATGACAATTTATCAAATTTTTTTTTCTGAAAAATTATGACGCGCATTTGAAATCAATTATTTCGCAGTTAAACGTTTCTCTAAGTTGTTTTTGATCACTTACGTCCTTCCAAGCATGAGAACAGGCTTTGCCCAGGTGATTTTAAATATTTACTGTAGATGTTCAGGCAGAGTTTGCAAATGCTGAGGAACGAAATTAAGTTTGTCTCATAAAAAAGGCACTCAAATTCGTACTTTTTTCTTAATTCTCTGTCAATTGCGAATCAAAATAGATAAATTTTAGCGCATGCTCTTCTTTGAAGTGCATCTTTGTTGGAATTAATGGTCTTCTTCATAATTTTTTTTGGTGAAACGTTAATTTAACAGTGAATGCTGAAAAACATAACATTTCCCAAATTTTAAGCGCTAAGTGGTCTTTTGCGCAAAGAACAGGTCTTCAGGCGCGCAATTTGTCTTTTCTATGCCCAACTTAGGTCTATGGAGCAACCTGTATCATTTAATGCGGTTAATTCAACAATTTTTCTCTTTTCACGATTTCATCAAATTTCTGTGGATGTTGATAAATGTCAAAACACACAAAACATCATAGCCTTCATGGTGAGGTTGGAAATTTTTTCCAACCTCAATATGAAGATTTTCAGTGACCTAGAACGTGGAAGTGGACCAGAATTACACCCACAAATACGCCGGGAACGCTGTTTCACGTTGTTTTACGTCGGTTCCCGAGAACTTGGTCTTCGATTTTAGCCGAAAAAATGGGGTACAGTACAGTATTTTGTTAATATCTGCTAAAGTATCGGACCAAATCAAACGGTAGTGGTCGCATTTTGTTAGCACTGAACCCTTCTTGCTTGCAGTTTTTAGTTGGTTTCCCAAATCGGCCTAACCAAAAAGTTGGAGGAAAGAACTTGTGAAACTATCACATTGAGAAAGGAATTTAATGTTTTGTTTTTTTTTTCAAATTTCTCATTCAATTTTTGACCAAAACGAGTGAATGTTGGCATATTCTGTTGCTCTTAAGACGTGCTTTTGTGGAATGGCGATTCACAGTCACTGGAAATACTCTTCAGAACTGTTATTCCATAATGAATGCTGAAAAACAAATCTTTTCTCAAATTTTATAGCTGAGTGGTGTTTTGAGCAATTGAACAAGTTTTTGGGCGTGCGTTTTGTGTTTTCTAGACACCATTTAGGTTGTTGAAGCTAATGAAATTAAATAATGGGGTTAATTCAACAATTTTTCTTTTTTCACGATTTCATCAAATTTCTTTGGATGTTGTTTTATGTCAAAACACACAAAATATCATAACCTTCATGGTGAGGTGGGAAATTTTTTCCCACCTCACCATGAAGGTTTGCCGTGACCCAGAGCATCGAAGTGGACCAGAATTACACCCACAAATACGCCGGGAACGCTGTTTCACGTTGTTTTACGTCGGTTCCCGAGATCTTGGGCTTCGATTTTAGCCGAAAAAATGGGGTACAGTACAGTATTTTGTTAATATCTGCTAAAGTACTGGACCAAATTAAACGGGAGTGGTCGCATTTTGTTAGCACTGAACCCCTCTTGCTTGCAGTATTTGGTTGGTTTCTCAAATCGTCCTAATCAAAAAGTTATTAATGATTAAATTTGAAAAAAGTCGAATTTTCGGGCTATTCTGGGTGACCCAAATTTCGGTACAACAAAACACGCGATTTACCCAACAAATGTTAGTGTTTTAGAATCCTCAGTTAGTGGGAAGTATCCCCATATATATTTTATATGGTATTTTATGTAGTTGAGGTGGTCAATTTTGACTCTGCAGAGCGGTCACCTCGCTTTTCTAGGCATTTGGTACGGTACCTTATAATTGCTATAACTCCTTGAAAAATGTACCGATTGTGCTCATTTTTTAATATGATGCGTATCCCAAGCAGTGCTACAAACTGTACTAAGGGGGTTTATTTTTGTTCGGCCGTTTTAGAGAAATTGACCAGTAAACTTGCCCTCGGTTTTAGTACCAGAAGCGGTTGACCCCGGCGGTTGACACCGTTGACACCGTTAGCTTGAAGCATTGAAGTGTGTTACAGAAATTGGTGTTTTGAATAGCCCGTCTAACGTAGATTCCGAATATGTATACCTTATATAGCGTTTTCGCAGGTTTAGAGGTTCAATTTTGGCTCTGCAGCCGGAGTACTCTGCTTTTTTGGTGATTTGGTACGGTACCTTTACTTTGCCTTTACTCGTTGTAGAGTGAACAGATTTTGATGAAAGTTTTTTTGTTAAGCCCAGCTTGAGCTAAGCTTTCTTTTGATATAGGTGTCGTTTCGTTTCGATCAGCCGTTTTTGAGAAATTGGCCAGGACACATACCCCCATTTTGACCGATTCGTGTCCGGTACTTCGCGTGCATGTACATGTTAAACCAACAAAACAGGCTAATTTAGACCCGATATTTGGTCCGTTAGATTTGTCTGATAATGGGGATCGTCCCCATATATTTTGGTTGTTTTCTTTAAATTATTTATATGACATATTTGTCATTTTGGATGATCCAGGTCACTTTTTTGGTCATTTGGTACCAAAGGCTCGATCGTTAATAACTCTGCCTACAGTAATTTTTTTTCCTATTGAGTTGCATAGTTAGAGAGCTCATTATGCGTGCTTTCTTTTGATATAATAAAACCTGAAAAAATATTCACCAGAAGTTGTAAATTTGTGTACGAGCATGGGAAACGTCCCAATTTTCGATCGGACTCGGTCAATTTTTGCTAATAACTCTGTCTATAGGGGGAATTTTTTCATTCTGTTTAGTGATATGAACAGCTTAGTTCAAGACGGTTTCAATGGTATACATGTCATATAGTGTTGTTTTCAAAAAGTAGTGAAATTAGCCCGCGAGTCGACCGTAAATTGGGTCATTTTGAGCGTTTCTGACGTCCGTCATTTCTTGACATAACTTCGTAACTTATTCTCGTAATCATTGCAAAATGCATTTCCATGCTCTCTGAGTTCAATGGCATTGGTCCAGAACTCATGCCAAAATTTGGCGTTGGTCGGTTGGTGTTTTGGGGGGGTCGTTTTTTGGGGGGGGGGCGGTTTGGCGGCGGGGGGGGGGGGGGGGGACGGGGTTGGGGGTGTCGCTGGGTGGGGGTGGCCGTGCGTCTTGTGTGTTGTTTGTGATGTTCTTTTATGTATAATAACAAAGTATTTTTTTCAGAGTTTGTTTGCTTTTCTTCTCTCTGCTGCCGTCTCCTCTCAGGTGAGTTCTTTCCGCTTCTTTGCTCGCTAGCTTGGCTAGCTGTTGCTTTCTTTCGGTCTGGTTTGCTCTGCACCGCAGAGCTGCGGTTTTCGGACCAATTTTTTGGTCCGTGTTCCCACGTCGTGGGAATTTGTTCTTGCAAAGCAAGAAGGTTCGTTGA
The DNA here is from genome assembly GCF_964194025.1 of Convolutriloba macropyga. Lineage (NCBI taxonomy): Eukaryota > Metazoa > Xenacoelomorpha > Acoela > Convolutidae > Convolutriloba > Convolutriloba macropyga. Next base: position 72,315,874 of record NC_134470.1, read on the forward strand.
AGCTTTGCGCTCTTCTTGGATTTTCACTTTTGCGCTTTTTTTTTGCTTCCGCTTTTTTTTGGTCTGGTTTGCTCTGCACCGCAGAGCTGCGGTTTTCGGACCGGTTTTTTGGTCCGTGTTCCCACGTCGTGGGAATGTGTTCTTGCAAAGCAAGAAGGTTCGTTGAAGCTAGGTGGTCTGAGAAAAAAGTACCTAATACGTTGTCAAATTTCGAGCTCAAAAATTATTCTTGTGCATTTTCATAAAAAGTGATTTTCAGTATAGTCAAGGACTTGTTCAAATGATTTGAGGGTCTAGGTAGGAGTGTCATATTCCAAATAGGTTCTACTGGAGGGCTAATTGTTGATCTAGGTGGTCTGACAAAAAAGTACTTAATACGTTGTCAAATTTCGAGCTCAAAAATTATTCTTGTGCGTTTTCATAAAAAGTGATTTTCAGTATAGTCAAGGACTTGTTCAAATGAGTTGAGGGTCTATGTAGGAGTGTCATATTCCAAATAGGTTCTACTGGAGGGCTAATTGTTGATCTAGGTGGTCTGAGAAAAAAGTACTTAATACGTTGTCAAATTTCGAGCTCAAAAATTATTCTTGTGCGTTTTCATAAAAAGTGATTTTCAGTATAGTCAAGGACTTGTTCAAATGATTTGAGGGTCTATGTAGGAGTGTTGAGTGTTATAGTCCTAGAAGGTTCTACTAGAGGGCTAATTGTTGATCTATGTGGTCTGAGAAAAAAGTACTTAATACGTTGTCAAATTTCGAGCTCAAAAATTATTCTTGTGCGTTTTCATAAAGTGATTTTCAGTATAGTCAAGGACTTGTTCAAATGATTTGAGGGTCTAGGTAGAAGTGTCATATTCCTAATAGGTTCTACTGGAGGGCTAATTATTGATCTAGGTGGTCTGAGAAAACGGTACTTAAAACGTTGTCAAATTTCGAGCTCAAAAATTATTCTTGTGCGTTTTCATAAAAAGTGATTTTCTGTATAGTCAAGGACTTGTTCAAATGATTTGAGGGTCTATGTAGGAGTGTCATAGTCCTAGTAGGTTCTACTAGAGGGCTAATTGTTGATCTAGGTGGTCTGAGAAAAAAGTACTTAATACGTTGTCAAATTTCGAGCTCAAAAATTATTCTTGTGCGTTTTCATAAAGTGATTTTCAGTATAGTCAAGGACTTGTTCAAATGATTTGAGGGTCTAGGTAGGAGTGTCATATTCCAAATAGGTTCTACTGGAGGGCTAATTGTTGATCTAGGTGGTCTGAGAAAAAAGTACTTAATACGTTGTCAAATTTCGAGCTCAAAAATTATTCTTGTGCGTTTTCATAAAAAGTGATTTTCAGTATAGTCAAGGACTTGTTCAAATGAGTTGAGGGTCTATGTAGGAGTGTCATATTCCAAATAGGTTCTACTGGAGGGCTAATTGTTGATCTAGGTGGTCTGAGAAAAAAGTACTTAATACGTTGTCAAATTTCGAGCTCAAAAATTATTCTTGTGCGTTTTCATAAAAAGTGATTTTCAGTATAGTCAAGGACTTGTTCAAATGATTTGAGGGTCTATGTAGGAGTGTTGAGTGTTATAGTCCTAGAAGGTTCTACTAGAGGGCTAATTGTTGATCTAGGTGGTCTGAGAAAAAAGTACTTAATACGTTGTCAAATTTCGAGCTCAAAAATTATTCTTGTGCGTTTTCATAAAGTGATTTTCAGTATAGTCAAGGACTTGTTCAAATGATTTGAGGGTCTAGGTAGAAGTGTCATATTCTTAATAGGTTCTACTGGAGGGCTAATTGTTGATCTAGGTGGTCTGAGAAAACGGTACTTAATACGTTGTCAAATTTCGAGCTCAAAAATTATTCTTGTGCGTTTTCATAAAAAGTGATTTTCTGTATAGTCAAGGACTTGTTCAAATGATTTGAGGGTCTATGTAGGAGTGTCATAGTCCTAGTAGGTTCTACTAGAGGGCTAATTGTTGATCTAGTTGGTCTGAGAAAAAAGTACTTAATACGTTGTCAAATTTCGAGCTCAAAAATTATTCTTGTGCGTTTTCATAAAAAGTGATTTTCAGTATAGTCAAGGACTTGTTCAAATGATTTGAGGGTCTAGGTAGGAGTGTCATATTCCAAATAGGTTCTACTGGAGGGCTAATTGTCGATCTAGGTGGTCTGAGAAAAAAGTACTTAATACGTTGTCAAATTTCGAGCTCAAAAATTATTCTTGTGCGTTTTCATAAAAAGTGATTTTCAGTGTAGTCAAGGACTTGTTCAAATGATTTGAGGGTCTATGTAGGAGTGTCATAGTCCTGGTAAGTTCTACTAGAGGGCTAATTGTTGATCTAGGTGGTCTGAGAAAAAAGTACTTCATACGTTGTCAAATTTCGAGCTCAAAAATTATTCTTGTGCGTTTTCATAAAAAGTGATTTTCAGTATAGTCAAGGACTTGTTCAAATGATTTTAGGGTCTATGTAGGAGTGTCATAGTCCTAGTAGGTTCTACTAGAGGGCTAATTGTTGATCTAGGTGGTCTGAGAAAAAAGTACTTAATACGTTGTCAAATTTCGAGCTCAAAAATTATTCTTGTGCGTTTTCATAAAAAGTGATTTTCAGTATAGTCAAGGACTTGTTCAAATGATTTGAGGGTCTAGGTAGGAGTGTCATATGCCAAATAGGTTCTACTGGAGGGCTAATTGTTGATCTAGGTGGTCTGAGAAAAAAGTACTTAATACGTTGTCAAATTTCGAGCTCAAAAATTATTCTTGTGCGTTTTCACAAAAAGTGATTTTCAGTATAGTCAAGGACTTGTTCAAATGATTTGAGGGTCTATGTAGGAGTGTCATAGTCCTAGTAGGTTCTACTAGAGGGCTAATTGTTGATCTAGGTGGTCTGAGAAAAAAGTACTTAATACGTTGTCAAATTTCGAGCTCAAAAATTATTCTTGTGCGTTTTCATAAAAAGTGATTTTCAGTATAGTCAAGGACTTGTTCAAATGATTTGAGGTTCTAGGTAGGAGTGTCATATTCCAAATAGGTTCTACTGGAGGGCTAATTGTTGATCTAGGTGGTCTGAGAAAAAAGTACTTAATACGTTGTCAAATTTCGAGCTCAAAAATTATTCTTGTGCGTTTTCATAAAAAGTGATTTTCAGTGTAGTCAAGGACTTGTTCAAATGATTTGAGGGTCTATGTAGGAGTGACATAGTCCTAGTAAGTTCTACTAGAGGGCTAATTGTTGATCTAGGTGGTCTGAGAAAAAAGTACTTAATACGTTGTCAAATTTCGAGCTCAAAAATTATTCTTGTGCGCTTTCATAAAAAGTGATTTTCAGTATAGTCAAGGACTTGTTCAAATGATTTGAGGGTCTATGTAGGAGTGTTATAGTCCTAGTAGGTTCTATTAGAGGGCTAATTGTTGATCTAGGTGGTCTGAGAAAAAAGTACTTAATACGTTGTCAAATTTCGAGCTCAAAAATTATTCTTGTGCGTTTTCATAAAAAGTGATTTTCAGTATAGTCAAGGACTTGTTCAAATGATTTGAGGGTCTAGGTAGGAGTGTCATATTCCTAGTAGGTTCTACTAGAGGGCTAATTGTTGATCTAGGTGGTCTGAGAAAAAAGTACTTAATACGTTGTCAAATTTCGAGCTCAAAAATTATTCTTGTGCGTTTTCATAAAAAGTGATTTTCAGTATAGTCAAGGACTTGTTCAAATGATTTGAGGGTCTAGGTAGGAGTGTCATATTCCAAATAGGTTCTACTGGAGGGCTAATTGTTGATCTAGGTGGTCTGAGAAAAAAGTACTTAATACGTTGTCAAATTTCGAGCTCAAAAATTATTCTTGTGCGTTTTCATAAAAAGTGATTTTCAGTGTAGTCAAGGACTTGTTCAAATGATTTGAGGGTCTATGTAGGAGTGTCATAGTCCTAGTAAGTTCTACTAGAGGGCTAATTGTTGATCTAGGTGGTCTGAGAAAAAAGTACTTAATACGTTGTCAAATTTCGAGCTCAAAAATTATTCTTGTGCGCTTTCATAAAAAGTGATTTTCAGTATAGTCAAGGACTTGTTCAAATGATTTGAGGGTCTATGTAGGAGTGTTATAGTCCTAGTAGGTTCTATTAGAGGGCTAATTGTTGATCTAGGTGGTCTGAGAAAAAAGTACTTAATACGTTGTCAAATTTCGAGCTCAAAAATTATTCTTGTGCGTTTTCATAAAAAGTGATTTTCAGTATAGTCAAGGACTTGTTCAAATGATTTGAGGGTCTAGGTAGGAGTGTCATATTCCTAATATGTTCTACTGGAGGGCTAATTGTTGATCTAGGTGGTCTGAGAAAAAAGTACTTAATACGTTGTCAAATTTCGAGCTCAAAAATTATTCTTGTGCGTTTTCATAAAAAGTGGTTTTCAGTGTAGTCAAGGACTTGTTCAAATGATTTGAGGGTCTATGTAGGAGTGTCATAGTCCTAGTAGGTTCTACTAGAGGGCTAATTGTTGATCTAGGTGGTCTGAGAAAAAAGTACTTAATACGTTGTCAAATTTCGAGCTCAAAAATTATTCTTGTGCGTTTTCATAAAAAGTGTTTTTCAGTATAGTCAAGGACTTGTTCAAATGATTTGAGGGTCTAGGTAGGAGTGTCATATTCCTAATAGGTACTACTGGAGGGCTAATTGTTGATCTAGGTGGTCTGAGAAAAAAGTACTTAATACGTTGTCAAATTTCGAGCTCAAAAATTATTCTTGTGCGTTTTCATAAAAAGTGATTTTCAGTATAGTCAAGGACTTGTTCAAATGATTTGAGGGTCTATGTAGGAGTGTCGTAGTCCTAATAGGTTCTACTGGAGGGCTAATTGTTGATCTAGGTGGTCTGAGAAAAAAGTACTTAATACGTTGTCAAATTTCGAGCTCAAAAATGATTCTTGTGCGTTTTCATAAAAAGTGATTTTCAGTATAGTCAAGGACTTGTTCAAATGATTTGAGGGTCTATGTAGGAGTGTCATAGTCCTAGTAGGTTCTACTGGATGGCTAATTGTTGATCTAGCTGGTCTGAGAAAAAAGTACTTAATACGTTGTCAAATTTCGAGCTCAAATTATTCTTGTACGTTTTCATAAAAAGTGATTTTCAGTATAGTCAAGGACTTGTTCAAATGATTTGAGGGTCTAGGTAGGAGTGTCATATTCCTAATAGGTACTACTGGAGGGTTAATTGTTGATCGAGGTGGTCTGAGAAAAAAGTACTTAATACGTTGTCAAATTTCGAGCTCAGAAATTATTCTTGTGCGTTTTCATAAAAAGTGATTTTCAGTATAGTCAAGGACTTGTTCAAATGATTTGAGGGTCTATGTAGGAGTGTCGTAGTCCTAATAGGTTCTACTGGAGGGCTAATTGTTGATCTAGCTGGTCTGAGAAAAAAGTACTTAATACGTTGTCAAATTTCGAGCTCAAAAATTATTCTTGTGCGTTTTCATAAAAAGTGATTTTCAGTATAGTCAAGGACTTGTTCAAATGATTTGAGGGTCTATGTAGGAGTGTCATAGTCATAGTAGGTTCTACTGGAGGGCTAATTGTTGATCTAGCTGGTCTGAGAAAAAAGTACTTAATACGTTGTCAAATTTCGAGCTCAAAAATTATTCTTGTGCGTTTTCATAAAAAGTGATTTTCAGTATAGTCAAGGACTTGTTCAAATGATTTGAGGGTCTATGTAGGAGTGTTGTAGTCCTAGTGGGTTCTACTGGATGGCTAATTGTTGATCTAGCTGGTCTGAGAAAAAAGTACTTAATACGTTGTCAAATTTCGAGCTCAATATATTCTTGTGCGTTTTCATAAGTGATTTTCAGTATAGTCAAGGACTTGTTCAAATGATTTGAGGGTCTAGGTAGGAGTGTCATATTCCTAATAGGTACTACTGGAGGGCTAATTTTTGATCTAGGTGGTCTGAGAAAAAAGTACTTAATACGTTGTCAAATTTCGAGCTCAAAAATTATTCTTGTGCGTTTTCATAAAAAGTGATTTTCAGTATAGTCAAGGACTTGTTCAAATGATTTGAGGGTCTATGTAGGAGTGTCGTAGTCCTAATAGGTTCTACTGGAGGGCTAATTGTTGATCTAGGTGGTCTGAGAAAAAAGAACTTAATACGTTGTCAAATTTCCAGCTCAAAAATTATTCTTGTGCGTTTTCATAAAAAGTGATTTTCAGTATAGTCAAGGACTTGTTCAAATGATTTGAGGGTCTATGTAGGAGTGTCATAGTCTTAGTAGGTTCTACTGGAGGGCTAATTGTTGATCTAGCTGGTCTGAGAAAAAAGTACTTAATACGTTGTCAAATTTCGAGCTCAAAAATTATTCTTGTGCGTTTTCATAAAAAGTGATTTTCAGTATAGTCATGGACTTGTTCAAATGATTTGAGTGTCTATGTAGGAGTGTCGTAGTCCTAATAGGTTCTACTGGAGGGCTAATTGTTGATCTAGGTGGTCTGAGAAAAAAGTACTCAATACGTTGTCAAATTTCGAGCTCAAAAATTATTCTTGTGCGTTTTCATAAAAAGTGATTTTCAGTATAGTCAAGGACTTGTTCAAATGATTTGAGGGTCTATGTAGGAGTGTCATAGTCCTAGTAGGTTCTACTGGAGGGCTAATTGTTGATCTAGCTGGTCTGAGAAAAAAGTACTTAATACGTCAAATTTCGAGCTCAAAAATTATTCTTGTGCGTTTTCATAAAAAGTGATTTTCAGTATAGTCAAGGACTTGTTCAAATGATTTGAGGGTCTATGTATGAGTGTCATAGTCCTAGTAGGTTCTACTGGAGGGCTAATTGTTGATCTAGCTGGTCTGAGAAAAAAGTACTTAATACGTTGTCAAATTTGAGCTCAAAAATTATTCTTGTGCGTTTTCATAAAAAGTGATTTTCAGTATAGTCAAGGACTTGTTCAAATGATTTGAGGGTCTATGTAGGAGTGTCATAGTCATAGTAGGTTCTACTGGAGGGCTAATTGTTGATCTAGGTGGTCTGAGAAAAAAGTACTTAATACGTTGTCAAATTTCGAGCTCAAAAATTATTCTTGTGCGTTTTCATAAAAAGTGATTTTCAGTATAGTCAAGGACTTGTTCAAATGATTTGAGGGTCTATGTAGGAGTGTCGTAGTCCTAATAGGTTCTACTGGAGGGCTAATTGTTGATCTAGGTGGTCTGAGAAAAAAGTACTTAATACATTGTCAAATTTCGAGCTCAAAAACTATTCTTGTGCGTTTTCATAAAAAGTGATTTTCAGTATAGTGAAGGACTTGTTCAAATGATTTGAGGGTCTATGTAGGAGTGTCATAGTCCTAGTAGGTTCTACTGGAGGGCTAATTGTTGATCTAGCTGGTCTGAGAAAAAAGTACTTAATACGTTGTCAAATTTCGAGCTCAAAAATTATTCTTGTGCGTTTTCATAAAAAGTGATTTTCAGTATAGTCAAGGACTTGTTCAAATGATTTGAGGGTCTATGTAGGAGTTTCGTAGTCCTAATAGGTTCTACTGGAGGGCTAATTGTTGATCTAGGTGGTCTGAGAAAAAAGTACTTAATACGTTGTCAAATTTCGAGCTCAAAAATTATTCTTTTGCGTTTTCATAAAAAGTGATTTTCAGTATAGTCAAGGACTTGTTCAAATGATTTGAGGGTCTATGTAGGAGTGTCATAGTCCTAGTAGGTTCTACTGGAGGGCTAATTGTTGATCTAGCTGGTCTGAGAAAAAAGTACTTAATACGTTGTCAAATTTCGAGCTCAAAAATTATTCTTGTGCGTTTTCATAAAAAGTGATTTTCAGTATAGTCAAGGACTTGTTCAAATGATTTGAGGGTCTATGTAGGAGTTTCGTAGTCCTAATAGGTTCTACTGGAGGGCTAATTGTTGATCTAGGTGGTCTGAGAAAAAAGTACTTAATACGTTGTCAAATTTCGAGCTCAAAAATTATTCTTGTGCGTTTTCATAAAAAGTGATTTCCAGTATAGTCAAGGACTTGTTCAAATGATTTGAGGGTCTATGTAGGAGTGTCGTAGTCCTAATAGGTTCTACTGGATGGCTAATTGTTGATCTAGGTGGTCTGAGAAAAAAGTACTTAATACGTTGTCAAATTTCGAGCTCAAAAATTATTCTTGTGCGTTTTCATAAAAAGTGATTTTCAGTATAGTCAAGGACTTGTTCAAATGATTTGAGGGTCTATGTAGGAGTGTCATAGTCATAGTAGGTTCTACTGGAGGGCTAATTGTTGATCTAGGTGGTCTGAGAAAAAAGTACTTAATACGTTGTCAAATTTCGAGCTCAAAAATTATTCTTGTGCGTTTTCATAAAAAGTGATTTTCAGTATAGTCAAGGACTTGTTCAAATGATTTGAGGGTCTATGTAGGAGTGTCGTAGTCCTAATAGGTTCTACTGGAGGGCTAATTGTTGATCTAGGTGGTCTGAGAAAAAAGTACTTAATACGTTGTCAAATTTCGAGCTCAAAAACTATTCTTGTGCGTTTTCATAAAAAGTGATTTTCAGTATAGTGAAGGACTTGTTCAAATGATTTGAGGGTCTATGTAGGAGTGTCATAGTCCTAGTAGGTTCTACTGGAGGGCTAATTGTTGATCTAGCTGGTCTGAGAAAAAAGTACTTAATACGTTGTCAAATTTCGAGCTCAAAAATTATTCTTGTGCGTTTTCATAAAAAGTGATTTCCAGTATAGTCAAGGACTTGTTCAAATGATTTGAGGGTCTATGTAGGAGTGTCGTAGTCCTAATAGGTTCTACTGGAGGGCTAATTGTTGATCTAGGTGGTCTGAGAAAAAAGTACTTAATACGTTGTCAAATTTCGAGCTCAAAAACTATTCTTGTGCGTTTTCATAAAAAGTGATTTTCAGTATAGTGAAGGACTTGTTCAAATGATTTGAGGGTCTATGTAGGAGTGTCATAGTCCTAGTAGGTTTTACTGGAGGGCTAATTGTTGATCTAGCTGGTCTGAGAAAAAAGTACTTAATACGTTGTCAAATTTCGAGCTCAAAAATTATTCTTGTGCGTTTTCATAAAAAGTGATTTTCAGTATAGTCAAGGACTTGTTCAAATGATTTGAGGGTCTATGTAGGAGTTTCGTAGTCCTAATAGGTTCTACTGGAGGGCTAATTGTTGATCTAGGTGGTCTGAGAAAAAAGTACTTAATACGTTGTCAAATTTCGAGCTCAAAAATTATTCTTGTGCGTTTTCATAAAAAGTGATTTTCAGTATAGTCAAGGACTTGTTCAAATGATTTGAGGGTCTATGTAGGAGTGTCGTAGTCCTATTAGGTTCTACTGGATGGGTAATTGTTGATCTAGGTGGTCTGAGAAAAAAGTACTTAATACGTTTTAAAATTTCGAGCTCAAAAATTATTCTTGTGCGTTTTCATAAAAAGTGATTTTCAGTATAGTCAAGGACTTGTTCAAATGATTTGAGGGTCTATGTAGGAGTGTCATAGTCATAGTAGGTTCTACTGGAGGGCTAATTGTTGATCTAGGTGGTCTGAGAAAAAAGTACTTAATACGTTGTCAAATTTCGAGCTCAAAAATTATTCTCGTGCGTTTTCATAAAAAGTGATTTTCAGTATAGTCAAGGACTTGTTCAAATGATTTGAGGGTCTATGTAGGAGTGTCGTAGTCCTAATAGGTTCTACTGGAGGGCTAATTGTTGATCTAGGTGGTCTGAGAAAAAAGTACTTAATACGTTGTCAAATTTCGAGCTCAAAAACTATTCTTGTGCGTTTTCATAAAAAGTGATTTTCAGTAGAGTCAAGGACTTGTTCAAATGATTTGAGGGTCTATGTAGGAGTGTCATAGTCCTAGTAGGTTCTGCTGGAGGGCTAATTGTTGATCTAGCTGGTCTGAGAAAAAAGTACTTAATACGTTGTCAAATTTCGAGCTCAAAAATTATTCTTGTGCGTTTTCATAAAAAGTGATTTTCAGTATAGTCAAGGACTTGTTCAAATGATTTGAGGGTCTATGTAGGAGTGTCGTATTCCTAATAGGTTCTACTGGATGGCTAATTGTTGATCTAGGTGGTCTGAGAAAAAAGTACTTAATACGTTGTCAAATTTCGAGCTCAAAAATTATTCTTGTGCGTTTTCATAAAAAGTGATTTTCAGTATAGTCAAGGACTTGTTCAAATGATTTGAGGGTCTATGTAGGAGTGTCATAGTCATAGTAGGTTCTACTGGAGGGCTAATTGTTGATCTAGCTGGTCTGAGAAAAAAGTACTTAATACGTTGTCAAATTTCGAGCTCAAAAATTATTCTTGTGCGTTTTCATAAAAAGTGATTTTCAGTATAGTCAAGGACTTGTTCAAATGATTTGAGGGTCTATGTAGGAGTGTCGTAGTCCTAATAGGTTCTACTGGAGGGCTAATTGTTGATCTAGGTGGTCTGAGAAAAAAGTACTTAATACGTTGTCAAATTTCGAGCTCAAAAATTATTCTTGTGCGTTTTCATAAAAAGTGATTTTCAGTTTAGTCAAGGACTTGTTCAAATGATTTGAGGGTCTATGTAGGAGTGTCATAGTCCTAATAGGTTCTGCTGGAGGGCTAATTGTTGATCTAGCTGGTCTGAGAAAAAAGTACTTAATACGTCAAATTTCGAGCTCAAAAATTCTTCTTGTGCGTTTTCATAAAAAGTGATTTTCAGTATAGTCAAGGACTTGTTCAAATGATTTGAGGGTCTATGTAGGAGTGTCGTAGTCCTAATAGGTTCTACTGGAGGGCTAATTATTGATCTAGGTGGTCTGAGAAAAAAGTACTTAATACGTTGTCAAATTTCGAGCTCAAAAATTATTCTTGTGCGTTTTCATAAAAAGTGATTTTCAGTATAGTCAAGGACTTGTTCAAATGATTTGAGGGTCTATGTAGGAGTGTCATAGTCATAGTAGGTTCTACTGGAGGGTTAATTGTTGATCTAGCTGGTCTGAGAAAAAAGTACTTAATACGTTGTCAAATTTCGAGCTCAAAAATTATTCTTGTGCGTTTTCATAAAAAGTGATTTTCAGTATAGTCAAGGACTTGTTCAAATGATTTGAGGGTCTATGTAGGAGTGTCGTAGTCCTAATAGGTTCTACTGGAGGGCTAATTGTTGATCTAGGTGGTCTGAGAAAAAAGAACTTAATACGTTGTCAAATTTCGAGCTCAAAAATTATTCTTGTGCGTTTTCATAAAAAGTGATTTTCAGTATAGTCAAGGACTTGTTCAAATGATCTGAGGGTCTATGTAGGAGTGCCATAGTCCTAGTAGGTTCTACTGGAGGGCTAATTGTTGATCTAGCTGGTCTGAGAAAAAAGTACTTAATTCGTTGTCAAATTTCGAGCTCAAAAATTTTTCTTGTGCGTTTTCATAAAAAGTGATTTTCAGTATAGTCAAGGACTTGTTCAAATGATTTGAGGGTCTATGTAGGAGTGCCATAGTCCTAGTAGGTTCTACTGGAGGGCTAATTGTTGATCTAGGTGGTCTGAGAAAAAAGTACTTAATACGTTGTCAAATTTCGAGCTCAAAAATTATTCTTGTGCGTTTTCATAAAAAGTGATTTTCAGTATAGTCAAGGACTTGTTCAAATGATTTGAGGGTCTATGTAGGAGTGTCGTAGTCCTAATAGGTTCTACTGGAGGGCTAATTGTTGATCTAGGTGGTCTGAGAAAAAAGAACTTAATACGTTGTCAAATTTCGAGCTCAAAAATTATTCTTGTGCGTTTTCATAAAAAGTGATTTTCAGTATAGTCAAGGACTTGTTCAAATGATCTGAGGGTCTATGTAGGAGTGTCGTAGTCCTAATAGGTTCTACTGGAGGGTTAATTGTTGATCTAGCTGGTCTGACAAAAAAGTACTTAATACGTTGTCAAATTTCGAGCTCAAAAATTATTCTTGTGCGTTTTCATAAAAAGTGATTTTCAGTATAGTCAAGGACTTGTTCAAATGATTTGAGGGTCTATGTAGGAGTGTCGTAGTCCTAATAGGTTCTACTGGAGGGCTAATTGTTCATCTAGGTGGTCTGAGAAAAAAGTACTTAATACGTTGTCAAATTTCGAGCTCAAAAATTATTCTTGTGCGTTTTCATAAAAAGTGATTTTCAGCATAGTCAAGGACTTGTTCAAATGATTTGAGGGTCTATGTAGGAGTGTCATAGTCATAGTAGGTTCTACTGGAGGGCTAATTGTTGATCTAGGTGGTCTGAGAAAAAAGTACTTAATACGTTGTCAAATTTCGAGCTCAAAAATTATTCTTGTGCGTTTTCATAAAAAGTGATTTTCAGTATAGTCAAGGACTTGTTCAAATGAGTTGAGGGTCTATGTAGGAGTGTCGTAGTCCTAAGAGGTTCTACTGGGGGGCTAATTGTTGATCTAGCTGTTCTGAGAAAAAAGTACTTAATACGTTGTCAAATTTCGAGCTCAAATTATTCTTGTGCGTTTTCATAAAAAGTGATTTTCAGTATAGTCAAGGACTTGTTCAAATGATTTGAGGGTCTAGGTAGGAGTGTCATATTCCTAATAGGTACTACTGGAGGGCTAATTGTTGATCTAGGTGGTCTGAGAAAAAAGTACTTAATACGTTGTCAAATTTCGAGCTCAAAAATTATTCTTGTGCGTTTTCATAAAAAGTGATTTTCAGTATAGTCAAGGACTTGTTCAAATGATTTGAGGGTCTATGTAGGTGTGTGGTAGTCCTGATAGGTTCTACTGGAGGGCTAATTGTTGATCTAGCTGGTCTGAGAAAAAAGTACTTAATACGTTGTCAAATTTCGAGCTCAAAAATTATTCTTGTGCGTTTTCATAAAAAGTGATTTTCAGTATATTCAAGGACTTGTTCAAATGATTTGAGGGTCTATGTAGGAGTGTCGTAGTCCTAATAGGTTCTACTGGAGGGCTAATTGTCGATCTAGGTGGTCTGAGAAAAAAGTACTTAATACGTTGTCAAATTTCGAGCTCAAAAATTATTCTTGTGCGTTTTCATAAAAAGTGATTTTCAGTACAGTCAAGGACTTGTTCAAATGATTTGAGGGTCTATGTAGGAGTGTCATAGTCCTAGTAGGTTCTACTGGAGGGCTAATTGTTGATCTAGCTGGTCTGAGAAAAAAGTACTTAATACGTTGTCAAATTTCGAGCTCAAAAATTATTCTTGTGCGTTTTCATAAAAAGTGATTTTCAGTATAGTCAAGGACTTGTTCAAATGATTTGAGGGTCTATGTAGGAGTGTCGTAGTCCTAATAGGTTCTACTGGAGGGCTAATTGTTGATCTAGGTGGTCTGAGAAAAAAGTACTTAATACGTTGTCAAATTTCGAGCTCAAAAATTATTCTTGTGCGTTTTCATAAAAAGTGATTTTCAGTATAGTCAAGGACTTGTTCAAATGATTTGAGGGTCTATGTAGGAGTGTCGTAGTCCTAATAGGTTCTACTGCATGGCTAATTGTTGATCTAGGTGGTCTGAGAAAAAAGTACTTTATACGTTGTCAAATTTCGAGCTCAAAAATTATTCTTGTGCGTTTTCATAAAAAGTGATTTTCAGTATAGTCAAGGACTTGTTCAAATGATTTGAGGGTCTATGTAGGAATGTCATAGTCATAGTAGGTTCTACTGGAGGGCTAATTGTTGATCTAGCTGGTCTGAGAAAAAAGTACTTAATACGTTGTCAAATTTCGAGCTCAAAAATTATTCTTGTGCGTTTTCATAAAAAGTGATTTTCAGTATAGTCAAGGACTTGTTCAAATGATTTGAGGGTCTATGTAGGAGTTTCGTAGTCCTAATAGGTTCTACTGGAGGGCTAATTGTTGATCTAGGTGGTCTGAGAAAAAAGTACTTAATACGTTGTCAAATTTCGAGCTCAAAAATTATTCTTGTGCGTTTTCATAAAAAGTGATTTTCAGTATAGTCAAGGACTTGTTCAAATGATTTGAGGGTCTATGTAGGAGTGTCATAGTCCTAGTAGGTTCTACTGGAGGGCTAATTGTTGATCTAGCTGGTCTGAGAAAAAAGTACTTAATACGTTGTCAAATTTCGAGCTCAAAAATTATTCTTGTGCGTTTTCATAAAAAGTGTTTTTCAGTATAGTCAAGGACTTGTTCAAATGATTTGAGGGTCTAGGTAGGAGTGTCATATTTTTAATAGGTACTACTGGGGGGCTAATTGTTGATCTAGGTGGTCTGAGAAAAAAGTACTTAATACGTTGTCAAATTTCGAGCTCAAAAATTATTCTTGTGCGTTTTCATAAAAAGTGATTTTCAGTATATTCAAGGACTTGTTCAAATGATTTGAGGGTCTATGTAGGAGTGTCATAGTCCTAGTAGGTTCTACTGGAGGGCTAATTGTTGATCTAGGTGGTCTGAGAAAAAAGTACTTAATACGTTGTCAAATTTCGAGCTCAAAAATTATTCTTGTGCGTTTTCATAAAAAGTGATTTTCAGTATATTCAAGGACTTGTTCAAATGATTTGAGGGTCTATGTAGGAGTGTCGTAGTCCTAATAGGTTCTACTGGAGGGCTAATTGTTGATCTAGCTGGTCTGAGAAAAAAGTACTTAATACGTTGTCAAATTTCGAGCTCAAAAATTATTCTTGTGCGTTTTCATAAAAAGTGTTTTTCAGTATAGTCAAGGACTTGTTCAAATGATTTGAGGGTCTAGGTAGGAGTGTCATATTTTTAATAGGTACTACTGGGGGGCTAATTGTTGATCTAGGTGGTCTGAGAAAAAAGTACTTAATACGTTGTCAAATTTCGAGCTCAAAAATTATTCTTGTGCGTTTTCATAAAAAGTGATTTTCAGTATATTCAAGGACTTGTTCAAATGATTTGAGGGTCTATGTAGGAGTGTCATAGTCCTAGTAGGTTCTACTGGAGGGCTAATTGTTGATCTAGGTGGTCTGAGAAAAAAGTACTTAATACGTTGTCAAATTTCGAGCTCAAAAATTATTCTTGTGCGTTTTCATAAAAAGTGATTTTCAGTATATTCAAGGACTTGTTCAAATGATTTGAGGGTCTATGTAGGAGTGTCGTAGTCCTAATAGGTTCTACTGGAGGGCTAATTGTCGATCTAGGTGGTCTGAGAAAAAAGTACTTAATACGTTGTCAAATTTCGAGCTCAAAAATTATTCTTGTGCGTTTTCATAAAAAGTGATTTTCAGTACAGTCAAGGACTTGTTCAAATGATTTGAGGGTCTATGTAGGAGTGTCATAGTCCTAGTAGGTTCTACTGGAGGGCTAATTGTTGATCTAGCTGGTCTGAGAAAAAAGTACTTAATACGTTGTCAAATTTCGAGCTCAAAAATTATTCTTGTGCGTTTTCATAAAAAGTGATTTTCAGTATAGTCAAGGACTTGTTCAAATGATTTGAGGGTCTATGTAGGAGTGTCGTAGTCCTAATAGGTTCTACTGGAGGGCTAATTGTCGATCTAGGTGGTCTGAGAAAAAAGTACTTAATACGTTGTCAAATTTCGAGCTCAAAAATTATTCTTGTGCGTTTTCATAAAAAGTGATTTTCAGTACAGTCAAGGACTTGTTCAAATGATTTGAGGGTCTATGTAGGAGTGTCATAGTCCTAGTAGGTTCTACTGGAGGGCTAATTGTTGATCTAGCTGGTCTGAGAAAAAAGTACTTAATACGTTGTCAAATTTCGAGCTCAAAAATTATTCTTGTGCGTTTTCATAAAAAGTGATTTTCAGTATAGTCAAGGACTTGTTCAAATGATTTGAGGGTCTATGTAGGAGTGTCGTAGTCCTAACAGGTTCTACTGGAGGGCTAATTGTTGATCTAGGTGGTCTGAGAAAAAAGTAATTAATACGTTGTCAAATTTCGAGCTCAAAAATTATTCTTGTGCGTTTTCATAAAAAGTGATTTTCAGTATAGTCAAGGACTTGTTCAAATGATTTGAGGGTCTATGTAGGAGTGTCGTAGTCCTAATAGGTTCTACTGCAGGGCTAATTGTTGATCTAGCTGGTCTGAGAAAAAAGTACTCAATACGTTGTCAAATTTCGAGCTCAAAAGTTATTCTTATGTGTTTTCATAAAAATTAATTTTCAGTATAGTCAAGGACTTGTTCAAATGATTTGAGGGTCTATGTAGGAGTGTCATAGTTCTAGTAGGTTCTTCTGGTGGGCTAATTGTTGATATAGGTGGTCTGAGAAAAGAGTACATAATACGTTGTCAAATTTCGAGCTCAAAAATTATTCTTGTGCGTTTTCATAAAAAGTGTTTTTCAGTATAGTCAAGGACTTGTTCAAATGATTTGAGGGTCTAGGTAGGAGTGTCATATTCCTAATAGGTTCTACTGGAGGGCTAATTGTTGATCTAGGTGGTCTGAGAAAAAAGTACTTAATACGTTGTCAAATTTCGAGCTCAAAAATTATTCTTGTGCGTTTTCATAAAAAGTGATTTTCAGTATAGTCAAGGACTTGTTCAAATGATTTGAGGGTCTATGTAGGAGTGTCGTAGTCCTAATAGGTTCTACTGGAGGGCTAATTGTTGATCTAGGTGGTCTGAGAAAAAATTACTGAATACGTTGTCAAATTTCGAGCTCAAAAATTATTCTTGTGCGTTTTCATAAAAAGTGATTTTCAGTATAGTCAAGGACTTGTTCAAATGATTTGAGGGTCTATGTAGGAGTGTCATAGTTCTAGTAGGTTCTACTGGAGGGCTAATTGTTGATCTAGGTGGTCTGAGAAAAAAGTACATAATACGTTGTCAAATTTCGAGCTCAAAAATTATTCTTGTGCGTTTTCATAAAAAGTGATTTTCAGTATAGTCAAGGACTTGTTCAAATGATTTGAGGGTCTATGTAGGAGTGTCGTAGTCCTAACAGGTTCTACTGGAGGGCTAATTGTTGATCTAGGTGGTCTGAGAAAAAAGTACTTAATACGTTGTCAAATTTCGAGCTCAAAAATTATTCTTGTGCGTTTTCATAAAAAGTGATTTTCAGTATAGTCAAGGACTTGTTCAAATGATTTGAGGGTCTATATTGGAGTGTCATAGTCCTAGTACGTTCTACTGGAGGGCTAATTGTTGATCTAGCTGGTCTGAGAAAAAAGTACTCAATACGTTGTCAAATTTCGAGCTCAAAAGTTATTCTTATGTGTTTTCATAAAAATTAATTTTCAGTATAGTCAAGGACTTGTTCAAATGATTTGAGGGTCTATGTAGGAGTGTCATAGTTCTAGTAGGTTCTTCTGGTGGGCTAATTGTTGATATAGGTGGTCTGAGAAAAGAGTACATAATACGTTGTCAAATTTCGAGCTCAAAAATTATTCTTGTGCGTTTTCATAAAAAGTGTTTTTCAGTATAGTCAAGGACTTGTTCAAATGATTTGAGGGTCTAGGTAGGAGTGTCATATTCCTAATAGGTTCTACTGGAGGGCTAATTGTTGATCTAGGTGGTCTGAGAAAAAAGTACTTAATACGTTGTCAAATTTCGAGCTCA
>NC_134470.1:72333468-72363468 GCF_964194025.1 Convolutriloba macropyga
CAAAGAATTGATACTAATTTCAAACTAAAAATTATACATATCAATTTCATATATGTAGAACTTTTAGTTTTAAAATTAGAAGCAAAATTTTGTCTGTTTTTTTTGTAACTATCTGTGATCTGTAAGTAATGACGAGTACGACAATGATGTTGAACATTACGAATGGTCTAAGTATTGTAGTATATATATTTTATATATATAATCATATATATATATATATATATATATATATATATATATATATATATATATATATAAAATGAAAAAGAAATGTTTTAAAGGATGTAATGAGGTATTTTGCAAGCTATTTCTTTTTTGCTTAGAAATCTTTGGAAACAAGCAAAGAAAAAACGTACTAATACGATGAAAAACTTGATAATTCTGGTAAGGTTTTACACCATAACAATCTGTCCACCAGAAAAGCAGTCTGGAGCAAAAACAGGATAAATATATTTGATATTAGTTAAACTTCAGCACTTATTACCACTGAACTTGAAAAATTACTTTGTCTACCTCGAAATGTAACGGTTATTGAGTTGAATACTATAAACCTAAAAGTTTGTTGGCTTTTGTTTTTTATCAAAGCTTTGTTCTTTTAATGAATTAACTTCAAAATTTACTTACTTGTGATCTCAAAACAGAACCAAAGCCGGGTGGTAAATATCCCGAGAAGATCCTTAGCCCACGATCTTATGCTTGACGAACAAAAAAGAGAAAAAAATCATCGTGGGATCAGATTCAGTTGAAAATGTGGATATTTATGAATGGACGCCCTTTCACTCCGTGATGTCCTTGATGAAGGATACACTCTGTGAAACGGAAAGAAGCGTCAAAAATTTTTGGAGACAGCATTTAACAGGGATTAGTGGAAATTAATATGCATCAATCAAATTTTTTGGTCTGATCAGAGGTCGTTTGGGTCCGGGTTCTCAGCCGAGGAAACCAATATATTAAAATTAGTGCATCCATCTGATTTTGCTCTCTGATCAGATTTTCCCCTGTAACATGTCACAGGTTACTTAATTTCATATATGAAGTTTCTTTTGATAGCAGTTGATTTTGGTTCCAAAAAGACCCCAAACCGTCTTTTTTGTGGTTCTTTTTGGAACCAATCAGAAAATCAAAAAATGCAGAGGGAAAAGAGTACGTATTTTTTTTTTACATGGACAAGATTGTTAGTAATTGTCTGCTTAAAGTATCATCATTAACATTAAGCTGAACTCTAATGGTTAACTAATATCTGGTCATAGCGGGTTTGCTATATAATGTTATTACAAACAAACATTTAAAACAATTTTTAGAAAATGGTATTTGTTGGCCCAAAAAGCAAAAAGCTCAAAGCAGCACTAAGCTGCTCGGCAACTGAGAACAAAAATTGAACTTTTGTTCAACGGCTCAAAGAATGCAACAGTTGGTAACTTACCATGCAGTAAACTGAAATTTAAACTTTTTATATCTGGCAGAAAACTTAGTGATATACGGCAGGATTTAAAAACTGCATGCCAAATTACTTCGGAATTACAATTTTCAGATTAGATAGATGTATATATCGGAAGAGTGCAATTTTTTACAAAAAAGTTGAGAAGAAAGTAAAATACTTGTGTTATAATTGAGTTTTGTCAAATTTAGGTGTTCAAAGATAGGCCGCCTGAAAATGAAAAAAACTTAGCAGGACAAGTCCTCACGTACAATTCAGAGAATTTTCATTGACTGAACAAAAGACTAGACCTAGTGCGGACTGTGAGTGAACAGGGAGAACCATTTCTAAAAATATCAGATCTAAAATTAAAAAAAAACAGATAATCAAAGTTAAAATGCAGCATGTGAACAAAACGCCGCTCTCGAAAAGGTGAACTTGGTTTAAACAAGAAAACTAGGCCTAGAATGAACTATGAATGAATTGCGAAAACCATTAAGAAAAAAAATCGGATCCAAAAAATCGAAAAAACAGTAAACATCAAAGTGAAATTGCCGCATGTGAACAAAAAGTCACTAACGAGAGAGCGAATTTTTGTTCAAACACCGTTTTCTCACTCTACTCTAAAATTAGAGTTACAAAATTTCACGCGGCAAAACCAACCGCTTTTTCGCTCCACTTCCTGTTTCGGCGTGACCAAAACTAAGAAAAGACAGCGCCCCAATACAATTCAAATTCATTGAATTGTAAAAATTCTTTGAATTGTAAAAAACGAACTATGTTTTAGAAACGAGATAAAAAAGAGCATGTGTCTGATTATGGCTAATAGTTGTCGGGAATAATCTGCAACAATAACAGCAGCGTTTTGGAAAAAGGTGAAAACAAGTAAACAATTAAAAACTAGTAAAAGTCTAAGGTTATGACGAATTGTTGTCTGGAAGACTCTGCCAAAAGTGAGCTAATTTTTAAAAAAGCGAACTGGAATCTGATCAGTTAGCTATCATTTGACTGGGATTAATCACGGCTGATTATTGTCTGTTGCAGTCTGATATTGGTCGAATTTTGTATTGGTGGGTCTGATCATAAACCAGGACCTTAAACGTATTTCCCGTGAACGTTCCCTCAGAACTATATACTCGGTTGGGTTTTTGTCTTCAAACAGGTTTGTCCTTGGTATCCTTAGAAAGCTTGCCAAGCGTAGAATTTCAAATTAAAGTGATTTTTTTTAATTTCACTATTTCTGAGGAGTTACGGAGGTTTAAATATTTGTGAACGTTAGCCTAACATTCGTCGTTTCGTTAATATTTTTCGTAAATTTTCCACAAAATATCAATTTTTGATATAATTTGTTAAAATTGTTAACAATAGCCTCATTTGTTTTACGTATAAAGATGGAAAAGCGTTGGGGAACTGATTGAACCATTTTTTTGGCAAAATTTTCAGCTATGAATTCAGCATTTTTTTTGTTCATTATTCTTTCAAAAAAAATGGGCCCCATAATGCCTATTTGGCCTCCTCTGTCCAGTTTAACTGGTGGTGCAGACATAGAAAGTGCTCGCACAATCTTCCCTTACTCAGATATGAGCTACTTGTGCCTCCGGATCCTAAGAGAATTTCTGGCAATAACATTTTTTCGGTCTTTTGGTAAATTAAAAAGTTAATTATAAAAATTGCATAGTTAAATTTTGAAACTATAAGGTTTTCTTTGCCTAAAAAGTATTACGGACTATATAGCAAGGCAGTTTTTGTCATCGTTGAGTTTTGCGATGGAAAATGATTCTGATTATATTTTGGGTCTGTCTTTTCGAAATTTTTTCATTCCAGTTACTCGAGTATTTTCTTGTTCAATTCTAAGGTGCAATTCAAAAGAGATCACTTTATTTTTCAATAAGTTCTAAAGCAACAAAGTTGTGTTGAATGAATAAAGCTCATGGTTTTTTGTCTCCGAAAAATTGTTTTCGTAGTTTTACAATGAGTTCTTGAGAAAAAGTTCTTTTTGTAGTCTTATGACTGAGTCTAATTAATTAAAATTTCGTTGAGTATCGAAGGAGCTATAAAAAAAATAATTTAATGCTTCCATTTGATGCGTAGTGTTTTTTTGGTATTATAACCCAATAATTGTCCATCAAAATGTTGATAAGATCATTTTGTGGTTAAATTAAAGATTCTGGTATCCTTGCTAAATTTATTGATTTAATGGAGAAGCAACAGGAGCAAGATCAGAATTTTTTTTGTCAATTTTAAGATTTCTAAGGTTCAAAAACTATTCGGGTTTTAATGGGGCGCTGTATATTTTTTTAAAATGTTTTTGCCTTCTTTGTTTTTTTAAGTTAGTTACAGACCAGATTGATTTGAAATCAAACCTGAATTTTTGACGCGTCAAAATTACAGACAAAGGAGAAGCCAATGATGAAACATATGCTTTTTTGGCTTCAACACCGTTTGCGTAAAAATGTTGGCGAAATTTTGAGTTCCGCCCGTATGAAGTGTCAATGTGTAGTCCGTTGACTTAGTCTCACTTATGATATATACAATCGTTTACCCATGCAGTAACAATTTAAACTATAGGAATTTTTCAGGTCAAAACTTACGTTTTTATGTCTTACAGTTTTAAAAATTCGTTTTAAGAAAATAATGGTTTTTGAATTTTGCCAATTTCGATCCAGTTTTGGCAATCTTAAAGTCTAGTCTCATTAAAAAGAGAGGTCACGTTGTTTTTCAAGTGAATCATAATGTAATCTTAAATGTTATGCTCTGCTTGTTTTGTTATAGATGTTTTTTGGCATTGATACTACGAGTTTTCATAATTTTTAATGACATTTTTTTGACATTTTCCATTTTTTTAGGTTCTTTTTTGCTGTCTTATCCCATCATCAAATTAACGGCACATTAATGACAATCCAATTATCACATTAATGGTGCTAAAACAAATCGCAACTGATTATATTCAATTTTTTGATGAAAATTAAGACGGACAGAATGATTTCAGTTTATTGCTTTGACTACTTTGAATTTATTTGTTTTGAAAATATGTAACCGTGTTTACCGAAATTATACTTCCGAACGGTGCACTTTTTAATTCTTCTCAATAAAGACAGCTCCCGTATCTTTTTTCGTAAAAGCAAGTAATTCGTTTTACTTCAATTTTAGTCTAATGCTGTTTTTCATTAAGTTTTTTTTTGAAAAAAATGATAGTCATTGAGTTTTGGTCTTAAGTTCTGCTTGTTGTTTTATGCTGGATTTTGTTGTTATTCTTGTCTCTGACTCTCTTTACTGGCAGCAATCATCAACTCTCTAAAAAAGTTTATGTTTCATTTTTAAATTGTTTAGAGCTCAGAGCGATTTTGTTAAAAGAAAACCAATTAGTTTTGAACAATAATTGAAAGTTTTCTATCTCCTATACATTTGGTGGACAATTAGGTAAAAAAAAGTGGTTGAATGGGACGAAACATTATGTGCGGATGCACATTAAGGAGTATCTTTTTTGGTATTGAGTACCACAGGTGAATATAGATAACACAGCGTAACGAGTGTGCCCGGTTTCAAATCAAAACTTTGGGGCTCGATTCAAACGCAAGGAAATTCGAGATCTTAGCCAGCCTTACCAAAGTCTGATCAGAGTTAGGTTCGAAGGCACGAACGTCTGACCAACAGCCACTTTGATGGTAGAAACAAAACAAGAAGGATGGGTTTTGTGCGTTTGCACATAATGTTCCGGCCCTGCTTATCCTCAGTTTTGATTTAATTGTCTTCCAAGTGAGAAAAAGATTGAAAGTTTTCAAAAACTTTTATTATTTTTGAAAATAAATGTGTACGAAAAAGAATCGCATTAAATTGAAACCACTAAAAGCAATGAATAATGCCACTTTAAAGGGCCGATGAGATATGCAAAAAACCAGACAAGGCAAACAACTAAATAAAATAATAAAAAGAAACTTTAATATCGACCAAAAATCAATATGCATTTTTTAAAACAAAAAAAAAAACACTAACAAATTCAAAATTGAATCAGAAAAAAGCTAAACTAAACAAATTAACTGGTAATTCACTAAAACAGATATGGGAATTGTCCTTAGTGAGACTAGGTAGCAAGTAAAATATACGATTAAAGATTGCAAAGCTAAAAATGGTTAAAATTGAAAAAAAATATCAGATTTCAAAAAAATTAAAACCATTAGCTATCAGGTGAAATCAATTAATAGGTTCAAATACAACTTCTTAGAAAGCCAGTGAGAACTGTGACTATGTAGATTATAGCACAGACCCAATATAATGAAAAAATGAATTCAACAATTATAGACAAAAAGAAAAACATATTCAAAAAAGTTTTGTTTGAAAAGTTTTGTCACAGCCGTTAAAACAATAATATAATCCTTGAGACAATTAGATAGGTTCAATTACGCCCCCTTTTAATGCCATTATTGTGATATGTGAACTGTCATTAATGTAATCAAATCACAAGACAAAAATGGATATCAAAAATGGACACAGTTCAAGCAAAATAAGGAAATGAGAATTCAAAGCCAAAAAATTGTTAAAAAATAAGCAAAAAATATACAACACAATAGGTGTCCCAGTAAACACACTAAATAACGTCACTCGTAGTTCCAAATAATGTCCGTGTGATCGATTAGACTAAGTCATATAGTTAGAAACTGACAAAAATAAAGAACTGAGACCCTCGAAAACAAATTTATGTAAACAAGGTTTAATCCAAAAAACCATGAGCTTTGAACTGGAATTACCATGTAAGTTCATTGGGCCTCAAATAGCCGGAAATAAGAGTGGTCGATAATTCAGCAAGATTTTCTGGTATCCTCTTCCGATAAATTAACTTGAGAATAACAAGAAAAGCAGTTTCAAATACAGCACCGTAATAATTTCAAATCTTTTTTATGTGATAGCCCACGAATAGACTGAAACTACCCTTGGTTTTTCTGCTCTTTTTTTGTTTTTGAAACTGTAATTTTTACAATTGTTTGCAAAAGTTGTGATTTTTTAATAAAAAAAACAATAAAAATATAAATAATAGAAAAAGAATTTTGGATAATTATTGATTATTATTAGAAAAACGGAAATATTTCATTATTCGGAACTCTCACAAAAATAGAGGAACATCTAATCCTCTCTAGAGTGTGTAAAGAATTCTTCAGCAGTTTTCAACTGTGTTGTTCCGGCAAAAATAAATAAATTATGCTGTAGAAGCTTAATTGATGCATGCGTGCCGTTCAATTTATAGAAACAGATGCAGTTATAAGATGAAAAAGTTATTGGCACCGTTCAAAAAGCTGTCTAAAAAACAATCGACACCAAAATAGCAAAACTTGTCAAAATTTATTCTGCAGACGGCTGTTTACTAGAGATCTGTTTTAAAAAATATTCTTTACCTGTCCTAGAACTAATTCAAATTACACTTCAATTTTATAATGCAAAGTCCTTTTATTGAGTGAGATAAATCACGCAGGATGAAAATTTAATCTTGCAATTGACCTAAAAACATTTGGTAGTTAGCGTAAGACATAAGGCTACGCGCACAAACGTTAATGAGACAGGTAAACCATTCAGAACTGATGACTTTTTCAGATTTGCTATGTGAACAAATGCAAAACAAAAAAAAGCGTCACACGAACAAACAAAAATTCCTAGCAGGGCACCTGAGTTACAATATAAAAATTCATTTCACTGATAACATGACAATTCAATATTTTATTGCTACATCAAATTAAGACAGTCTACAAAATCCATGGCCCGATATGTGCAAAAAAAAAAATCTGTAAGCAGCGAGAGAAATTGTTCTTTATCCAAGGTTTAGTGTTTTAAGAGTTACTGAAATTAACAACACTTCTTGCCGTTAGAGAAATCCAATAAAATTTGTTGCTCTTGAGACGAAGCAGTAAGACCAGAAAAAAACATGCAAGAAAAAATATCCCTCTTTAATTTTTTGAAAATAGTTTTAAGGACCTAAAAACGACAACTATGAACAGCTGCGAATGAATGAATTCCAGCATTTACTTCTAACAACCAAGGAGATCTGTCATTAATGAGGATAAGAGAAAAAAAGAGGGGTTATGCTAAAAGTTCAACGCATTTTACAGAAAACCAGCAGTTCCCTAAAAGCTTTCGAAAAGGAACACCATTTAAGTGTTAGAGAGCATTGTTATTAACTGAAGCAATTAACTAACTTATTTTTAAGGCATTCTTATCAAGAATGGTGATTTGTCGTCAAGGACATTAAGTGATCAGACAACAAACTGAACAGAAAAACTCGCAAAGCTCAAAAGTTCGGTAATAGCTCTTCATTATTGATACTTAGCGCCAAAAATCAAAAATTAACAAGATTTTTTAACAACAAATAGTGTCGGAGTGTCTGATTAAAATTACCCCCCCCCCCTTTGAGTTCTCAATGACGTGAAAAAAAAAACCGAAGAAACTGTAAACAGATCTTGAAAAAAAGAGTACACCGAAACAATCGAAATACTTTCGATTGTATATAAAACTACTAACACGGAAATATAGGAATACTCAATTTCGGCTTCGCATTTGTAAGGAATAGAACTTTTGCTAACAATTTTAGCATGTTAGCAAAACCGACAAAAATTGAGCAAAAAAATACGGCAAATGTGAATAAAAACAACTGAAATCAGTCAAGTGTTCACAAAACTCTAAGTCTCGATAACTCCGTAGATAAAAATGATACTAAAAGAAATCTTCTTAATTCTATTTTCTACGCCCGACGAGCTTTCTAGTGATACCACACACAACTCTCTACGGTGAATTATCGATCGGCCAAAATTGACAGACCAAAAAACCCAGTTGAGCATATAGTACCTCCCCCGCCAAAGAGGGTCGGAAGAGCAAAGCAATTTTTGTTCGTTTATTATTTTTCAGTGTATTACTGGATTAAAGAAACTGCGTTTAGCATTAAATAACAAAAAAAGAACACAAATACTATGAACGCGAGACCTGTCCCAATATGTGTCCTACTGCTACATAAGCTATCGGAAGATCCTAAACAATTTAGAACTGAAACTGAAAGAATTTTCTGCTAATCCCTAAATTTTACCATAGAAAATGCATTTGGTAAAGGTTTTGCAATAAATTACCAGAAATCTGGTTACATGGAGTTGATATCATGTAGAGGAGGTTCACAGCTTTTTGCTGGTGACGAGGGATCACCTGTGCTTGGAGAGTTACGAGACGGAACAACAGTACTGCTGGGGGTTGTCACTGCCACGACTCATAACTGCGGGTAAATAACTGACTGTTTTTGATACTCGCTTCTTTCATGCAGTCCTTCAGTAATAAAATTTTGGTTGCAATTAACATAAGCGATTCCGGAAAATGATCAAAACTTGGCATAATTTTGTCGCACAAAAAATCATTTTTCGGTAAGATATACAGAAAACGAAAATGTCTTTCTTAGAGATGTTAATATATTTTTGATGAATTAAGTCTCTATTTTAATCAATTTGAGAAGTATCAACGCAATGTCATTACAAAATTAGACTATTGTCTACAAAAAATTCATTGAAGTTCTGTAAATTAAGTCCTGTCATAGCAATTCATCACTTAATCACAGAAAAAAATGATTCGACACTTTTCGCGGGACATTCTTCTTGTCATGTTCCACTTTCTAACTTACACTCTGCTTTTACACTCTCTTTTGTGAGTCATGCGACTGATTGTTTTCTGAACATGCTGCGTATCACTTTCTGTCACTGCTCAGAGCATTAAAAAAACTTCTAGAAACAAAACAAATTCAAAATCTCTATAGCTCCCAAAATTTTACTCATTCTCATAGGTCGATGAATGCTAAAATATACTTTGTTGTACTGGATTGAAAACCATTTTTCTAGAGATATTATTGATGAAGTTCTCTTTTACAAATCTAATTTCTTTCATGAAGCCAAGAGTCATTGACATTGCAACAAAGTATTCTTCTGATTTTTGGTTCATCGTGACATACAAAAAACTGCATGTTCCACAACCTTAACGAGATGAACAGTGTTGATATAGCTGTCTGAGTCTGAGAAAAGACATTTTTCATAAATCTTGTTTAATGTCAAAGCTTTGAATATTAAATGGTGTTTAATAAATTATGATTAAGTAATTGATTGTAAAATTTCACAGCAAAATTTGCAAATGTCTTTTTTTCTAATTTCTTCAGCTCTTTTGATTTAACGATTAAAAAAATTCCAAATTGCTTCCAGAAAAATATTTCCATTAAAATTTCCAGTGATTAGTGATTAGTACGTTTTGATAGAAAGTAAAATGTAGTATGGCTAAACTATACACTACTCACTTGAACTTAAATCAATTTGTAAAAGAGTGGAGTTTGTCACACTACGAAAAAACACATGGAATTTATTATAAAAGAGATGCCGGGTGTTTAAAACCAAAAATAATGGATCAGAGGAACGCTCAAGTCTCGTGCAATAGAAAAACTAACAAAAAAGCAACTTATAAAACTAAAGATTTTGTTCTGGAGAAATAGACCGAACAAAAATTCGGGACAATAACTGTTTGGATAAAATAATAAATAATTTATTAATTGTTTACCTTCAGAGAACATCAAACCCTGTAAACGATTAATGATTTGTGCTCTGGAACAGGTTTTGATGATTTGTCCAGTCATTTCATAACATTTTCTTCTTTGAGCAAGAAAATCTTAAGCAAAGCATCTATGCGCCCGTTGATTTGAGTCAATGGTGACTAATGAGCATCAACGCTAATGAGCATCAACGTTTGGTTCTTTTGATGCGTAGGAACTTTTCATAAATACGCTTCAAAAGAACATAAAGACGAAAGAAGATTACAAAAGTATGTTGCAAGGGATTGCTGATTCCTAGTTAATTAAAAGTCACTGTGACCACTTTTAGATCATAGCTGAAAACACTCTTGTTTTAGACAGGGTTTCGATCTCAAAAACGGCACCTACTTTTTTCAATAGACAGACAAAGATGTGTTCCGTTGAATTTTCTTGATGTGATGCTTTATGAATACTAAAAAAAGTTTCTGGCAGCAGATTTTTCGACAATTTTTAATAACAGATTTGAACAAGGAGGCATCAAAATTGAAGTTTTTCATCCAATTGGTGTTGGAATCGACTGAGGAAAAAATTCGGAAAAAGAAGGAAAGCAAAAAAGTTCACAGAGGCCTGATAAAGCTGGTTCAAAATTCTTTCCATCTCTCTCTCTCTCTCTCTCTCTCTCTCTCTCTCTCTCTCTTTATACAACGATTAAATTCATGTGAAACGTAAAAGAAGGGGAAGAAACGTTAAAGTGTTGGGATAATATTGATCAAAAACATTGCAAAAATTTGTCAATTTCATACCCACACTCAATATTTGCGCATGAAAATTGAGTATATTTTAAGTGTCTGTTTAGCACAGACGCATACATGGAAGTCTTTTGTTCACTCAGTTCATGATATTGACTTACGTTTTCTTTTTAGTTCATTGATATAAAGTTTCACTGAAAAAAAAATTATATTGCACAATGACTCATCTGCAAGATAACTGTCCTCTTACAATGTCTCTAGATAAAATTCAACTAAGAAAAGTCTTGCGAGATCCTACATAATAACTGACAGAGTTGGACAGGCCTACTCAATATAGTATAGTTTTGAAACTTTACGAGAATAATTGTTTGTTTTTGCCAAATTAGTTTTCTAAGAGCGAACAACTGATCCAATTAGACCTGCCTGAGGGAAGTGTTCCACAGCAAAAGCACAGATGTCATTTCTCCGTTTCAGAAATATTAAAAAAATTCCCATTTTTTCTATTATAGCAAGCTACCACTATGGCAATCACTCACATGTAAAAATGTAAATGAATGAGTAAATGGGGTATATATGTTAATTTTGCTGAATATTTATAATACATCTAGTTTTATTTTATTCACAAGTATTTTACATTGAACCCTTTTGTTTACCAGTGTCGAATAATACAAAAATTTGCTCTCTTGGGCATCTAAAAATATTGCCTATTTTGCTATGCATGAAGCACTGGCAATACAGTATAGTAGGAAAAGATCTATGTTTTCAGTACTAGAAAGTTGTGTTTATTTCATGAGAGGCAAAATTTCATTCAAAGTGAATTTAGGTTCTACCAGCTAGGGTAAGGGTACTTTGAGACAAAACAGGCACAGGACAGACGAATTAATTTTGGTCGCCAACATATTTGTTCATGCTGAACAGACTTTGAATACACCGGGCTATAGCCAAACGGACCCAAGCCATACTCTTAACCAAACAAAGTGGTCCAGACCGAACAGACCCGACGTCAGTCCCTGAGCCTTATCAAAAAGACCTTACACCAGAATCTTTCCCAGACCAATCAGACACATGTTCAGATCCGGGGCAAAACCTTTTAGAAATGGGTCAGTTTCGGCCAAAGTAAACAGAGCCAAGGCCTTTCGTGGGCCAGACAGAACATATTCTTGCCTCTTTAGGGTAGACCAAGAAAAATTAAACAAAACCCTGGGCCAGGCCAATTGTAAACCGGTAAAAAATGTTAGAAAGGTATATTTCAATTGTTAGCCCAAGAGTCTTTTAACTAAAATTTAAAGAAAAAAGGGTCAAATCAACAATGAAAGTGGTAATTAGAAATCAAAAATTTGTGTTTGTTAAACTGTCTAACTGTCTACAGTATTTTGCTAGATGGAGCTTTTGCTATCAAAAATTGTCAAATCAGCATTCAATTATCTTCAAATTGTAGCAGTGGACCGGCTTTTGACATAGGCCTTTTCTGGTCTTTCTTCGTTACTTGGGTACACAGATGTCAGTTCTCCTTGTTTAAGCCGCACTAAATCAATTAGTCACATGTAAAAATTCAATTGATTGATTAAAGGGGGTATGTATTTGGGTTTCAAATGAGTCAATAATGACAATTTTGCAGAATATTTATAATACATTTAGTTTAATTTTTTTTCACACGGGTTTTTTATTGAATCCATTTGTCTCCAGTGTTGAACAAAACAGTAATTTGCTCTCCTGGACTAAAAAATTTTGTTTTTTTTTGTTTTTTTGCTATACAAGCTATTGAATTGACGTTACACGTTTGACTTGTCCGTGGTAGTTGATGAAAGGAAACGAGAGAGCGGAAATTAAATTTTTATTTGAAGTTAAGCTCAAATTACAAACTATAGTCCCCAATTATCAGATATATTTGTTCCACCCATATTTTTGCGGTCTGATTACATTTATTCGGGATGTTCTTGGGCAGTTCTGGGAGTGTTCTTTGGATGGACGAACTAGAAGATTACAAGTCCAATTATCCAGTGAGATCTTCCCTGTCAACGAGTTCTTTCCCGAAACAATCGAGTGCTCTGGTGATAACTTTTTACGTCTGAAAAATCCAGAGACCCTTTTTGTCAATAATCTTGGCTTTGTCTAGCTTTGACATCTTCTATACCCATGGCATCTTATTCAGGTACCTCGACTTCTAAAGTTGACAAAAAACAATAAAGCTAAGCCTAATTTACACTATTAGATTTTCCTTTCGGTTTCTGTGAGAAAGTCTGTGATAGTTTTTGTGTACAAAATTTCAAATTACAAAAGCTGATTTTGATTCTTTGTTGTATGATATTCAATCACCTAATACACGTTTAAAACGAGTTGCTTGAAATCAGAGACGATATTAACCAATTGGAACAAAACTCTTGCGAAGCTAAAATTGAGCAGCTACAAAAAGAAATCAAAGACTAAAGAGCAGTGTGAGGACTCTGAAGCAAAATAGCCGAACACAACCTCAAAATAACCAACAAGGGGAAAATCACCTGAGCGACAAACAAAAATTTTTGAAATACAGGAGCATCAAGACCAGCTTTCGAGAATCGAATTAATGAATGCAGACAAACTAAGTAGTATCTATTTTCGAGCAAATAATGGGGCCGAAAAATGTCGTATTTCAAGACTGCTTCAGGTCAAGCAAACTAGTAATCCAGATGAACAGAACTATTTTAGTGAATTTTTTTTCAGCAGGATCTTCCTATCTGTTTCAAAGTTACAACGTTCTAGAGTTGTCGTCAAAAATTTCTCTCCGTTGAAGACTACAAGAATGAAATAACACTATATCAACGGAAGGCAAATCTAGCAATCTTTGTTACGAAAATACAGTTTGTCCATTAAAAGTCAAGAGTTTTTTATAAGGGAAAAGTTATCGGGGAAAACTTTAACCACAATAGTGTGCAATCGTCTATTGATCAAAACGCCCATACCTTGACTACGAAACACGCGTTTTGAACAGTAGACGTTTTGATCATTAGAGGATTGCACACTATTGTGGTTAAAGTTTTCTCCGACAACTTTTCCCTTATAAAAAACTCTTACCTATAAAATGCCCATACCATGACTACCTGTCTTCAAATTTTCGTTTTTAAACTGTAGATACTTGTTGAATATTAATCGGTGAATTAGTTTTGATATTCATCTCAAATTTCAAAAACCTAATATCATCTGTCTGAGCGAAACGTGGTTTGATTCGAGAGTTGATCACACTTGTATCTTGGTTTCAAATTGTTATAGCGTAGTAAGTATCTCTATAGCGTAGGTCAATCTAATGGTAGCCATGGAGGAGTTTTAGTTGGCTTGAATATAGAAATTAAAAGTTCACAGTGAAACAATGCAAAATTCACGTTGACTTTGCAACTTTGGCTCTGTTTTGCAATTTTAAGCAAGCAAAAGTTGTTATAAAAATTTACAATCCAACTAATGATTCGCTTTATTGCTTGGAAGCAAAATTAATGGATGCTTATTTACAAGATACTATAAATTCGGCTCTTGAAAAAGTTTTCAAAAACGATTTAGATCTCATCAATGTGTCCACAGTAGGTGATGTAAACCTCCATTAAAACTTTCATTAAAATTCCTGGAACTGATTGGGGTCTTCTGAGCAATAATAATGCCTATGAAAAAAAGTGCTGCCAAGTTTTCCGAAAATACGGATTTTGTTCTCTCATGGCGGACAAAAACATTTAAATGGTTGCTTTTTGCAAATTTTCCCGACATTAGTTCTTTTGCTCAGATCCACTCAAAATTTTCCGTTCACCCAATGATTAGCGTAGAATTTAATTTTTCGAGCAGCCATACTGAGCAATTAAAATCACTTTATTCCTTCCGTAACGTTGATCTTCCCAAAATTGCTGAAAAAATCTTGATCTCTCAGCTAGAGATATAAACAGCACAATTAAATTTTTTATGATGAAATTCAAATTTGCTGTTTGGCCTTTATTCCCCAGAAAACTAGAAGGCGAAGCAAAGCTCCTTGTTACTTTTCGTTTCATTCTATTCACCCAGAGAATTACAAAATTTTAAGAGCACATGTACGCAGATGATACAAAAATTACATGCAAATCTTTGGTGAATGATCTTAATATAGTTATTACTATTAAGCTGAAATGGGACAGACATATCAATCAGCGGCAATCAAAGGCACAACAAAAGCTTTTTTTTCTAGAAGAGAAACGTTCCCTTTTCTACAAATACGAGAGTAAAAAAGTTTATACAAAAGTTAAAAGTTATCAATTCTACTTTACGCGTAAAATGTATCGTTCTCGATTTAGTCAAACTGCAGATAACTATAAAATATGCAAAGACGAGCACTCAAGTCGGCTTTGAATAAGAATTTTTTAATCGGTAGTGACTACAATCAGAGCCTCATTTACCACAAATTGTTACCATTCACTTTTTTTAATTAAAAGATCTTTTTATGCTGAAAAATAATTACAACTGTGATACTGCCCTTAAGTTTGTTGATTATTGGAAAGTGTTCAAGAGACCACGCAGTAACCGTTCTACACTAAAATAATTTTTGAGGGCAAATCTTAATTGGATGAAATCAGTCAAATTGGTGTAGTGTTTTGTTTTGAGCGTTGTGAAATTTACAATTGTTCTCACTCAGCGAAATGACATCTTAACTTTTGACTGGACATGTCTAACATTGTTATTTCGAAAACAGTTGAACTCTATTTGAAACCTTATGGTATCCTGTAAATTGGTCCTGTTTTTTTAATTAATAAACAAAAAGATTCCCGATCGCGGTTACCAAGTCAATTTAAAAATAATAAAAGACGTGTTGATTTCATGAGAACAAAATTTCATACAGTATAAATTATGCTGCTACTAGCTACGGTAAGGACTTCGAGCCAAAACAGGCACAGGACGGCCGGATTTTGGTCACGGACATGCTTGTCCATGCTGAACAGTCTTTGACTACCTTCGCCAGCCAAACAAACCCAAGCCATAGTCAGAACCAGACAAAGTGGTCCAGACCGAACAGACCCGAGGCCAGTCCCTCAGCCCTATCAAAAAGACTTAAAACCAGAATCTTTCCCAGACCAATCAGACATATTTCCAGATCCGGGCCAAACTTTTGGGTCACTTTTGGTCACTTTTGGCCAAAGTAAACAGACCCAAACCATTTCATGGCCAGACAGAACATGCTCTGGCCATTTTAGGCTAGACCAAGAACACATGAACCAAACATTGTGGCAGGTCAAATGTAAACCGGTAAAAATTTTTTAAAATTGTTGATTTCGATTTTGAGCCCAAAACTCTTTCGACGAATAATTAAAAAATATGGTCAAATAAAGGAACAAAGAAGTATTTTGAAATCAAACTGTTGCTTTTGTTGAACTGTCTACACTATGTTGCTATATGCTCACAAGCTGTTGCTATCAAAATTCGTCTAATCAGAATTCAACTATCTTCAATTCGTTGGAGAGGACCGGCTCTTGACATAGGTTTTTTCTGGTCTTTCTTCGTTACATACAGTTTGTTTGGACTGTGTTTGTGTTAAATATACTCATTTAACCTCTCGACATAAGGTATAAAATTCAGAAGTTCGCTCATAGCCACAACAAAAATGGGTATAGGCCACGCTGAGTAGGACACAAAATTGGCATTAGCTAGGCCAAATTATGGCTGCGGTCCGCTCTCCAGACTATGAGCGTGTCAACAACAAATCGTTCAAGCTTTAGAAAAAAAGAAAACATTTCAGCATATATCTTCTGCAAAATCAGATAACCGTTCTTTGGTACACATTAACATAACCATTAATAGAATTGCAAAGAGGACTGGTAAAATATGTTGTTTTTTTTTCAAAAAAAAAAAATAGGATCTATTCTGTTTCGGTCCCCAGTGTTATTATGACCCCCAGTTGCAAATTTTATGTTGTTACATAGCACATTACTATGTAAAAAAATAGCACGTGCGCCTGGGGGTCATTAAAGATTTATGCTCACTAAGCTGGGGGGGGGGGGGCGAAACAGAATAGATCCAAAAATTATTAGATAAAGTTTTTTCCAGCCATCCTTCATGGCCAGAATTGCGGGCAAATTTGACCTATGCATCCCGGTTCTACCACCACTATGACCTCACTGAATCGATTATAAGATTGATGGATGTAATCAGTCATGGTACTGACTATAGATCTAGTGACATGACCCTCATTTTCAATGCTATTGACGCGAAGCTCTCCAAATTATCTGGCTCAGGACAACGATTTCGACTGCGGAACAGGTGACTCATTCTTCATTATCACCAAAAAAATTATCTGGATAAATTGACAAATGTAAGATTTTGAGTCCAAATGAGAAAAAACTTTGTGCGTATTCATTATTTCGTAAAGAATGCGCTGAGTGCACTAAAACTTACATTTTTTTTGTGATAGATCAAGCTCTCTTATTAATTGCACTGTAACCTCTAAAATTTTTGCACATGTCCTAAAAAGTTTCAAGGCATAAGCAAAGCTTTTTGGTTTGGCAATTAGCGCATTTCAGCAAAAATATTAAATGAATTTGAGCCACAATTCTCAGATGACAGGACAACGATGAAAACGTCCTTTAATTCCGTTCTGGCAATGTATCACAGTTTTTAAATGAAGTCGAAATACCAATTTGTGACAGCTTCACAGAAACTGGTCAAAAAAACTTTCTTAGTTTTAATTTTGAGCTCAGGTGGTGTATGATTGGTATGTAGGTAAATATTGGAGATTAATGGGGAGTAGCTTTCAAAAAAAAATTGAAATGGAGTGTTCTGACATAAATTCGCCGGGAATTTGAAGAAAAATTTGCGCTGAAAAACTCAAGTTACTGCTAATATTTAACATATTGAGCAACTAGACAGCTCCCACGGTATCACTCATCCTCTAACCCATCACAACCACCCCTTTTAAACTGAATATTAAGTGTTTACCTACCATACCAGTGGTAAACAATAATGGAACGCTCAACTAAGTAAACAATTTCATTAAGATCAACGGTAAAATAATTGAGTGAATTATGTAAAATATACCACTGATAACCTAGATAACAAATTTTCAGGTCCGCGGTATGCAAATTTTTGACCTGAAAATATGCAAATGAAGCTCTCCTGCAACTCGAACGTTTCTTAGAGCGTTATTTTGTATCAAAATATGTCTTCAAAATTAAAACAACGTGAAAATGGCCAGATTATCCGGTGTATCAAAATCTGATAAATATGGTATATGCTAAGAAAAAGCAACCACTGACCAAATCTCATTCAATCAAAGATTCTTCCTGCTGGACAAATTATTACAGCATTCAATTTAAGTTAACTTGATTTTGAAGAAGCAACAATGAAAAATAGAAGCTTTAAAAAATTAGTAAAAAAATTACTTCTCTGCAAGTCATTAAAACCAAACAATTCATGCTACACAAAAAAGCCAAGCAAATGGAGTAATAACTCTTGTTAAATTAAGGGATTTCTGAAACGTAACAATTTTTATAGAACGGTGATCTTAATATAGAGAAAATTATTTTTTCTTTCAAAAAGGAGGCTCGGTAAAATGCAATCGCACATAAGGTTCCGACCCCGCTCATCCACAATTTTGGCATAATTGTCAACCAAATGAAGAACATAGAAAACCCCAAAAATTCAAGTATTTAAAAAAATGTGTATGAACGAAAAGATAGCCTCCAAAGCATATAACTTAGTTGAGTAAAAATTGATGCATTAGATTCATGAAATATGCCAAAATTAAGAAAGCGAGTCAAGAAGAACATCAAAATCAAAAAACAACAACAAAGAATAATTACAACAAAAAATTTAAAAAACAACTTAATCGTTTTAACCGTTTAAAAAACAAACTTAATAACCGAGTCAAAATAGCGTCAGATAAAACTGAAACTAAACAAAATAACTCGTAATTCAACAGAAAAGATTTGGGACAAGTCCATAATGAGGCTTGGTAACAATTAGACAATAAAGAACAAATACTATAAATTTGAAAAATTCGCTTTTTCAGTTTTGAAAACAATTAATTTCAATGTAATGAAAAATATTAGAAATCAACTAAAATATCCCATTGGTTTGCGATTAACAGTATTTCTAAAGATGATATTTAAGAACTGTCGGTATTCAATTTTTATGTGGTTACAAAAAGAACAACAAAAAGACAATAAACAAAAAATCAGTTTAATTTTGCCAGAAAACGCTTTCGAAGCCGTAAAGCGGTAGTTTGGCCCGCAAAATATGTTCGATTGCACCCTCTTTGGTCACTTATAATGTATTATGTGACCTCTCTTTAATGAAACCAGGTAACAAGCGGATAAAAGAGAAAAAAAGCAAACTTATGTAATACCTGTTCTTTTCCGAAAAAAAGTTGTTTTTAAAGACATGAAAGCCATTAATTACAAAATGAAGTAGTTTAATAGGTTCATTTTTTCTTTCAAAGAGAGGCCTTGAGACCTGAAATTATCCAGAATATATCTTACGTCTACAACAAAGAACGTAAAATATGACGAAAAGCAAAAATGAATTGATTTTTTTGTGTGAAAAACCCGTGTCGAAGCCAGTAAAGTTATAATGAACTCTTCGAAAACATCAGATTTTGTGACACCAACCCCTTTGATATATTCCCTTGCGTTTCCATTATGCGTTTATTTAACGACAAAAATGGGATATGAGAAGTGTCAAAAACGCGATAATGTGACAAAACTAGAAAACGTGAAAAATGGGCAAATACCTGAAAT
The DNA here is from genome assembly GCF_964194025.1 of Convolutriloba macropyga. NCBI lineage: Eukaryota > Metazoa > Xenacoelomorpha > Acoela > Convolutidae > Convolutriloba > Convolutriloba macropyga. The sequence continues at coordinate 72,352,879 of NC_134470.1, forward strand.
TAAAACAAAATGTGAAATCTAGTAATATCAAAGCCAGAAACCATAACTTAAGATGTAAAACCGAAATAACGACTGAATTTGAATTCAGTAGAATGAATAAACATTCTTTGGTTGCTGACATTAAGCTAAATTTTGACCAAATTAGGAGAAAAAAGGAGGCAAACTTCAATAAGCCATTATTTATTTAAAAACCAAACACTTTTAAATGTCAAAACGACCATAAACTTTCGAGTAATAAACTAGGTACAAAAATTTGGAGCTAATTTTGAGGCGAATTGGACCTATCACTGGTGAGCTTCGATTTGAAATGTTTGGTTTTTTTAAAAATGTATAAAAAGACCGAATTTTTTTTCTAAAAAGAGCGACTGATTAAAATCTGAATAATGTACTGATTGTAACAGTCCAAGATACGTCAAAAACTAGCTTTGCTAATGTTGTTTGTCAATTAGGACCACTTAATTTTTCGAATTTTAAAGATACAAATATTTTGTTAGTTAAAAAATCAAAAATAAATGCTGTGTTTTTGGTAATCAACGAGTAAAGTTATCAAACAACGGCAAAGTTTTATTTACGGAGCTCTCACATTGGAAATTAAGGTAAACATAGCCTGCATCGGAGTCTAAAAAGATTGTGTTAGTGGTGTTTGGGTTTGTACTCCCTGCAAATTTAATCAAAGCGGATTAAAAAAACTTATTTCGTGGTGTTTTTGATGAAAGAGTCTGAATTTGAAAAATTTAGCCAGAACTTTTGACAAAAAAATTAAAACAAAAATGTCAACAATTTTTTGTTGGCTTTTAAAAAAATCCCCCATCAAGAGGGGTCGGAAAAATTAAACTTCATCAGATTTATGCTATTTCAGCATGAGCCATTACAATTGAAATGATTGTTTAAATCTTTAACATCCGTCTTTTCCCTATAATGAGAGCAGCCAAATTGACGAATTATAGATTTTTCAGGTATCAATTAAAGATTTTTATTGTTGGACCTGGAAAAATTAATTATGTATTTGGATTTTCTGATTTTACATGCTTGAAATCCAATGAAAAATAAATTCATCTCTTTCTTTTTTTTTTGCCCAGATTCTGGTATTTACTAAAAATGAATCTTTATTTCCTTTCACATACTTTTCAATGGAACAATCGGTTTTCATGTATTATAGTTTCACCTTTCACGGGATTTATCGAAACTTAAAGATGTTTTACAATTTTACCAAATTAGGGGAAAAACGGAGGCAAAGTTCAATAAGCCAATATTTATTTAACAAACCAAATATTTTTCAATGTCAAAACGACCATAAACTTTCCAGTAAAAAACTAGATACAAAAGTTTGGAGCTAATTCTCAGGCGAATTGGACCTATGCTAGTGAGCTTTGATTTGAAACGTTCGGTTGTTTTAAAAATATATAAAAAAAGATCGAATTTTTTTTCTAAAAAAGAGCGACTGATTAAAATCTGAAAAATGTATGGATTGTAACAGTCCAAGATACGCCCCAAACTAGCTCTGCTAATTTTGTTTGTCAATTAGGACCACTTAATTTTTCGAATTTTATGGATACAAATATTTTGTTAGTTAAAAAATCAAAAATAAATGCTGTGTTTTTGATAATCAACGAGTAAAGTTATCAAACAACGGCAAAGTTTTATTTACGGAGCTCTCGCATTGGAAATTAAGGTAAACATAGCCTGCATCGGAGTCTAAAAAGATTGTGTTAGTGGTGTTTGGGTTTGTACTCCCTGCAAATTTAATCAAAGCGGATTAAAAAAACTTATTTCGTGGTGTTTTTGATGAAAGAGTCTGAATTTGAAAAATTTAGCCAGAACTTTTGACAAAAAAATTAAAACAAAAATGTCAACAATTTTTTGTTGGCTTTTAAAAAAATCCCCCATCAAGAGGGGTCGGAAAAATTAAACTTCATCAGATTTATGCTATTTCAGCATGAGCCATTACAATTGAAATGATTGTTTAAATCTTTAACATCCGTCTTTTCCCTATAATGAGAGCAGCCAAATTGACGAATTATAGATTTTTCAAATATCAATTAAAGATTTTCATTGTTGGACCTGGAAAAATTAATTAAGTATTTGGATTTTCTGATTTTACATGCTTGAAATCCAATGAAAAATAAATTCATCTCTTTCTTTTTTTTTGCCCAGATTCTGGTATTTACTAAAAATGAATCTCTATTTCCTTTCACATACTTTTCAATGGAACAATCGGTTTTCATGTATTATAGTTTCACCTTTCACGGGATTTATCGAAACTTAAAGATATTTTACAATTTTACCAAATTAGGGGAAAAACGGAGGCAAAGTTCAATAAGCCAATATTTATTTAACAAACCAAATATTTTTCAATGTCAAAACGACCATAAACTTTCCAGTAAAAAACTAGATACAAAAGTTTGGAGCTAATTCTCAGGCGAATTGGACCTATGCTTTGATTTAAAATGTTCGGTTATTTTAAAAATATATAAAAAAAGATCGATTTTTTTTCTAAAATAGAGCGACTGATTAAAATCTGAAAAATGTATGGATTGTAACAGTCCAAGATACGTCCAAAACTAGCTCTGCTAATGTTGTTTGTCAATTAGGACCCCTTAATTTTTCGAAATTTATGGATACAAATACTTTGTTAGTTAAAAAATCAAAAATAAATGCTGCATTTTTGATAGTCAACGAGTAAAGTTAACAAAAAAAACCAAAGTTTCAATTACTGCGTTCTCGCAATGAAAATTAAAGTAGAAATAGCCCCCTTTTGAGTCTAAAAAGATGATTTTACTGGTGTTTGGGTATGCACTCCCTGCAAATTTAATCACAGTTGACTAAAAAAACTTCTTTCGAGCTGTTATTGATGAATGTCTGAATTTTGAAAGATTTAGCCAGAACTTCTGACAAAAAAATTAAATAAAAATTTCCGACATTTTTTTTTGTCTTTAAAAAAAAATCAACAAAAAATCCAAAATGCTTAAAAAAACATAAAAATTAGCAAAATCATCAATTCTCATACGATGAATATATCGATCGGCTAAAATTTTGTGAATAAAAAAGACTCATTTGAGTATATAGTTCCTCCCCACTCAGGAGGGGTCGGAACGCCTATACTTCATCAGATTTTTGCTGGGTCAGCATGAGCCATTACAAGTGATTTGACTGCTTAATTCTTTAACATCCGTCTTTTCCCTAAAATGAGAGCAGCTAAATTGACGAATTATAAATTTTTCAACTATCAATTAATAATTTTCATTGTTGGACCTAATAAAAATATTATGTAATTTGATTTTCTGATTTTACAAGTTTGCAATTCCCATGAAAGATAAATCCATCTCTTTTTGTTTTCAAAGTTTGTTTTTGCCCAGAGTCTGGTATTTACTAAAAACAAATCGCTATTTCATTTCATTCGCTTTTCAATGGAACATTAGGTTTTCATGTTTTATAGTTCCACGCAATTTAGCGAAACTTAAACATTTTTTACAATTGGCCAAATTAGGAGAAAAATGGAGGCAATGTTCAATAAACCATTATTTATTTAAGAACCAAATATTTTTAAATGTCAAAACGACCATAATTTTTCAAGTAAAAAACTAGATACAAAAGTTTGGAGCTAATTCTCAGGCGAATTGGACCTATAGTATTGAGCTTTGATTTGAAATGTTACGGTTATTTAACTAATATATAAAGACCGAAATTCTTTCTAAGAAAGGCCCATTGATAAAAATCCGAATAGTTTATGGATTGTAACAGTCCAAGACTGGTTCAAAACTAAGTCTGCTGATGTTGTTTGCCAATTATGACCAGTTATTTTTTTGAATTATATATATATATATATATATTGTTTGGTTAAAAAAATCAAAAATGCTGCATTTTTGATAGTCAACGAGTAAAGTTAACAAAAGACACCAAAGTTTCAATTACGGCGTTCTCGCAACGGTAATTAAAGTAGAAATAGCCCCTTTTGAGCTTAAAAAGACGATTTTAGTGGTTTTTGGGTGTGTACTCCCAGCAAATTTAATCAAAGTTGACTAAAAAACTTAATTCGTGCTGTTTTTGATGAAAAAGTCTGAATTTTGAAAGATTTAACCAGAACTTTTGACAAAAAAATAAATGAAAATTGCCGACAATATTTTGTTGTTTTTAAAAATAAAATCTACAAAAAATCAAAATCAAAATCTACAAAATTCGTAAAAAATATTAACAAAATTAGCAAAATCATCAACTCTCTACGATGAATATATCGGTCGGCCAAAATTGTTGGAACGAAAAAGACCCATTGGAGTATATACTTCCTCTTCCCTCGATAGGGTTGGACCAATTATACTTCATCAGATTTTTGTTAGTTCATCATGAGCCATTACAAGTGAACTGACTGCTTAAATCTATAACATCTGTCTTCTCACTATAATGAGAGCAGTCAAATTGACGAATTATCGATTTTTCAAATATCAATTAAAAATTTTCATTTTTGGACCTACTAATGATGTAATTAGATTTTCTGATTTTACATTTTTGCAATCCAATGAAAAATAAATCCACCTCTTTCTGTTTTCAAAGTTTATTTTTTTGCCCAGATTCTGGTATTTTTTAAAAAAGAATCTCTATTTCTTTTCACATACTTTTCAATGGGACAATCGGTTTACATGTATTATAGTTTCACCTTTCACGGGATTTATCGAAACTTAAAGATATTTTACTATTTTACCAAATTAGGAGACAAATGGAGGCAAAGTCCAATAAGCCAATATTTATTTAACAAACCAAATATTTTTCAATGTCAAAACGACCATAAACTTTCAAGTAAAAAACTAGATACAAACGTTTGGAGCTAATTCTCAGGCGAATAGGACCTATGCTAGTGAGCTTTGATTTGAAATGTTCAGTTATCTAAAATAATATACAAAAGATCGATTTTTTTTCTCTTTAAAAGAGCGATTGATTAAAATCTGAATAATGTATGGATTGTAACAGTCCAAGATACGTCCAAAACTAGCTCTGCTAGTGTTGTTTGTCAATTAGGACTACTTAGTTTTTCGAATTTTATAGATACAAATATTTTGTTAGTTAAAAATAAAAAAAACGCTGCGTTTTTGATAGTCAACGAGTAAAGTTAACAAAAGACACCAAAATTTCAATTACGGCGTTCTCGCAATGGAAATTAAAGTAGAAATAGCCCCCTTTTGAGTCTAAAAAGATGGTTTTACTGGTGTTTGGCTATGTACTCCCTGCAACTTTAATCACAGTGGACTAAAAAAACTTCTTTCGTGCTGTTTTTAATGAATGTCTGAATTTTGAAAGATTTAGCCAGAACTTCTGACAAAAAATTAAATAAAAATTTTCGACAATATTTTTTGGCTTTAAAAAAATCAACAAAAAATCAACAAAAAATCAACAAAATTTGTAAAAAAAAATTAACAAAATTAGCAAAATCATGAACTCTCTACGATGAATATATCGATCGGCCAAAATTGTGTGAAAAAAACCCATTTGAGCATATAGTTTCTCCCCCCCCCCTCAAGAGGGGTCGGAACAATTAAACTTCATCAGATTTATGCTATTTCAGCATGAGCCATTACAAGTGAATTGATTGATTAAATCCTTAACATCCGTCTTTTCCCTATTATGAGAGCAGCCAAATTGACGAATTATAGATTTTTCAAATATCAATTAAGTATTTTCATTGTTGTACCCGAAAAAATTAATTATGGAATTGGATTTTCTGATTTTACTTGTTTGCAATCCAATGAAAAATAATTTCGTCTCTTTCTGTTTATTTTTTGCCCAGATTCTGGTAGTTACTAAAAATGAATCGCTTTTTCATTTCATATACTTTTAAATGGAGCATTCGGTTATCATTTATTATAGTTTCACCTTTCACGCGATTTATCGAAACTTGAACAAATTTTCGGGTCCTTCTTGTTTTGCGCTTATTGACACCCAATTAGTTTAATGTCATACAGCAGAATGTTTTCAGAAAATTTTTTTCAACGGTGTTTTTTCTAAGCCGGTGAAAAAAACTCTCTATGAAGTGAAGCTAGTAGACATTTTCTGAAAAAGACGGTTTGAACTGGATTGAAACAACAGAAATGTTATGTTTTCAAAATCATACATACCGTTTTGAGTAACAAACTATGTGTGAGATTTTGTATGAGAGTTCCTTTTTTTTCATTTGTCTTTTTTTAAAAAATTTTCCAGAGAGTGTATCGATGTGAAAAAAAAATTAGTTTGCAAAGTAAAAGATCGTTGTTTCGATTACTTTGCTAAGAGTCTTAACAGCACTAAGTGGAGCTTCTAAAAGATATTACTCCTTAAATTTTCCCAGTAGGCCGCATCTTCTTCGACTGAATAAAATTGTATAACCGATTGAATAAAATTGTAAAATAAAGATTTTTTAGTCCTCCTCCTGATGTTGATTTTATATTACATAATTTCTGTTCTCATAGCTACCGTCGAGGTCTGTGCATATTTAATAACTACTCGATAAATTGTCGTCAAATCTATTATACAAAATTATCCCAAGAAATAAGAGACCTTGTTAAAAGGCGAACTACAATTGTGATTACAGCATGAGTTTTTTTTTTACAATAGTGGTGATCAGATTAGTTGTCGACAAAATTACTAGATTCACCAGTGTACGTATGTGATATTTCTATTACACCCTAGGGTTCCTCAGGTACTTATACCAATGAGAGAACTAAAAGGCTTGAGCGATCAAACCGGCAATCGATACATTTGGAATTTGAGTTAAGAACTATGCCAAACAACATTTTTCAATACTCTGAAAATTTATCGAAAGTGAGCCCTCATTTGCGCAGACATGAGAAAAAAATATCTGCTATAAATTTTGAAGGAAACAGGTGAAATATAAGCAAATTATAGCTCCCTTCAGGCCATTCTCTGCCCTTTTCATGTATTCTCCTTGTCCTATTCCAAGTTTAAACATTAATCTCGCGACTTCAAACCATCCGTTATGAATAGCAGATGTAGGCATTGGAGGCGCCTAAAGACCAAAGAAGCTTAAAGTATCTTGAATCGAGTACACCAAAAATATTGTAAGTTTGGAGTTGAACTCAATCAAAATAAACGAGGCAAATGCGCTAAATTAAAAAGGAAGCCATATTTCCTTCTTTTTGTGAAGTTACTTTATCCTTAAAAAAACTAATATTTATTGGATAAAAATTTTGTAGATCAATAATCTTTATATTCCTCTGAATTGGGACCCAAGGTGAATGAGTCAGCTCAAACTTTCAAAGTTTGCGAAAATGGAGGTCAAGTTTGATGTGCGCACCTCGGAGGAGAGACCCGAGTCCTGACGCCGTGATCACTGGTGCCCCTACCAGTGATGCCCCGTCCTCAACTGACTCTTCGTAGACCAGATACAATTATTTATTTGATTTCAGAAACTAAATTGATCATATTGGGATGTCTTTAATGTTAAGTTGTGGGAAAGGGTTGCCTTTATGTTGTTAGTTGAACTCTTTGATGGGAAGATGGATGTGTAGGGAGTTCTATAGAAGTATATATTGCTTTCATTCTTTGTCCAAACGGTTGACTCTCAACCAAAACAAGTCGCTAAAAAGAATTTGGATTTGAGCTCACCAAATTAGTAACAGACACTATACTATATCACTCGCAAATAGAAGTTTATATATCGGAAAATTGTATATTTTTGCAGTTTTCATCGTATGATGCTAAAGCATTCAACTCTATTTCGTACATATTTTTGCGCAAAATGCGAAATCTTTCAAGTTTGGAGTCCACAATTAGTATTTCAAGGTTCTTTGGACTGACAGACCGAACTGTATCATAATTTTCTTCTCTTTTTTTTTCTCTTTTTTTAATTTGCTGGAAATTAAAACAATTTATTTGTTTAAAAAATTTGAAGAACTGAAATAATACAATGATGAGGGGGATGGTCTTGATTGGCTTAAATTTGCTGCCAAAACGCATTGCTCTTTTATTTTTTAAAATGACATCTCAAATCTCCACTAAAAACAATGAAAAAACTCAATACTTCTGCAAAATATAAGATCACTGTCAAAAAACTTTGACGAATTCAAAATATTTCAAGAATTTGAGAAACAGGCAATTGCGATTTGCTTAACTGAAACGTGGCTAAAGCCAACAGATAACAAACAAATTTTTAATCTAGCAAATTACAGTAGCTTATTTAGTTCGGAAAGAAAAAAGAGGGGTGGTGGCGTTGGAATTTTTTGTAAATTGCGCGGCTAAGGCAAAATTGCTTGCAAAACTGGAAAAAGTCTCAATTCAGGCTATATCAGTTCTGATAAAATATAGCGGAACTGAAATAGTTATAACCTGTGTTTATATACCGCCAAACTGCACCAATCAAGCTACGTTTTCATTTTCAGGAAGCTATTTAGATGAAATAGTTCTCAAACCAAATACCAAACATATACTTTGTGGAGACCTGAATATTAATTTTTTTCACAAAGGAAAAAAATATGACCAGCTAATATCAACACTTAGCGCTATAGGGCTCTCTTTTGTGTCATCACAAGATGCAACGAGAGAAACCAATTACTCGAAAACGTTACTTGATGTGTTTTTTACAAATTTCAAATCCTCTCAAAAAGTACTGAAAACAGCTGTAAGCGATCACTATACCATTAAATTACAATTTTCTGAAAATAATAAATTTTCCGACAAAAAATGTAATAAAATACGAGTATGGTCAAAATTACAGAACACAGATAATCTGAATCAAATCAGAGCTAAAATTGTGTCTTACAGCAACTTTCTGCTCAAGAAAAAATTAAATTCCATCAATTGCAATGAATCATTGATTAAGTTCCAAGACTTTTTAAACAAAGAACTGAAAAAAATAATTCCGGGAAAAAAACCCATCTGTTAGAAACAAGAGAAATTGGATCGACAACGAAGTAAAAAATGCTGCTACGAAAAAACATCACTTAAGGCAATTGTATTTAAAAGAAAGATCTTCATCAGCCAAAGCAAAATATGAAAATCAATCCAAAGTAGTTAAGAAACTTGTCAGGAAAAAGATGAGACAATACTATCAAACAAAAATAAACAAAAAAGCTGGTCAAAACACTCAAAATTTTTTTGATGCTGTGAAAGAAATAATGGGTGAATCCAAAAACCTAGAGATCAAGGAAGTAGAGTCAAAACTGGAATCGTTTAATAATTTCTTTGCAGACATAGGGAAAAAACTTACAGAAAATTTTGGTGCTAAACGCAATGAGTCCTACACAAAGAAAATTGTAAACAGTTTATTTCTCCAAAAAACAACAATAAGGGAGATAAGCAAAATTTTGAGTGATATGAAAAACAAATGCAGTGTAGATGCCTTCAATTTGAATAACTATTGCTTACGGTTGCTTGCGCCATCAATTTCACCTTTTCTCTGCAAAGTCTTCAACTCCTGTCTAAATTTTGTCTTGTTTCCTGATTGCCTGAAAATTGCAAAAGTAATCCCAATATTCAAAGAAGGGGACGAAAGTGACCCATAAAATTATCGTCCGATATCACTGCTACCGGTGGTAGGTAAAATTTTTGAAAAAATTATCTTCAACAGAATTATTGTTTTCCTTAATAAAGAAAAAGTATAAAATGAAAATCAATTTGGTTTTAGACGAAACCGCAGCACAATTGATGCACTGGTGGAACTCAGGGAAAATGTTCGATTAAATTGGCTAAGTAGTAAACAAAATACGATCAGCACTTTCTTGGATCTCAAAAATGCCTTTGACACCGTGGACCACCAAATCTTACTAGCAAAGTGCTCCAGTTATGGTCTAAGAGGACATGTTTTGAAAGTTTTGAAGTCCTATTTCAGCAGAAGATTTCAATACACTGAAATAGGCTCGAAGAATTCATCTATGAGGAGCATAAAAATTGGTGTTCCGCAAGGCTCAATAATGGGTCCTTTGCTTTTTATTATATACATAAATGATCTGACCCTCGAAACATCTGACATAAAATCCATCCTCTATGCAGATGACACTGTAGTTTATACAAAAAGTGAACCCAAAACAAATGAAACTAAAATCAATGTAATTCTTCAGAAAACAGCCTCCTGGTTGAAAAGTAATCGACTGACTTTAAACGTTGAGAAGACAAAATGCGTCGATTTTTCGAAAAGAGTGCAAAAAAATTCTGAAAGGGTGTATATTAACAGTAAAACAATCCAAAATGTTGAAACTTTTAAGTATCTAGGGATTCAGATAGACCATAAATTCAGTTTTCAAGAACATGCTAAAAATTTAACGAAAAGAATGTTAGGTTTCTTCTCACTTCTCTACCGAATTAGGAAGGTCCTAACAACAAATCAGTTAGTTCAAGTCTATCGATTATATGTGCAACCAGTAATTCAATACGGAGTCTTAGTTTACGCTAATACAATTAATCAAGTACTCAAACCCCTGAATCAGATGGTGAAAAGAATAGCCAGAATCATAACATTCAAAAAAAAGTTTGACTCCATAACAAGTAAGCGGAAAGAACTGCTACTTTATAATGTATCAGAGCTCCACCTGTATGAAATACTCAAAATGGCAATAAAAATAATACGAAGAGAATGTGAAATCCCAGTTTTAAAGAACTGTATCTCAAGGG